>NC_064829.1:71282362-71585392 GCF_024166365.1 Elephas maximus indicus | reverse complement strand
TGCTCCAGCTGCAGTCAAGGTTCATTGTTGACCCCTTCTGTTGGCCCTTCAATCAGAATTAGCCTCTCCTTCCTCTGTGTTCCCCCGTGTTTACATAGAGCCTAGTAGGCTTTGTGTCATAATTATTCACGTATGTCTCTATCCCCCACGTTGAACTGTGTAAAAGGTTCTCAGTTCATATTTGATAAAATGAAGTTGAGTCCTAGATAATCACAGCATGTTGGAGAGTGGGAAAGGGAGTGGTCTGGTGTTTCTTTTTCGTTGTGTTCCCATCTTTATAGACAAATCAATAAGTCACATGCCTCCTGTGAGGCGGGTTTTACTCTTACAGATTCCCAGCAGGTGTGGATGCATCAGGGTGCCCTAGTGACTCAATGGTTAAGTGCTTGGCTGCTAACCAGGAGGTCAGTGCTTGGAACCCACCAGCCACTCTGTGAGAGAAAGATGTGGCAGTGTGCTTCTGTAAAGTTTATAGCCTTGGAAACCCTGTGGGGCAGTTCCACTCTGACCTATAGGGTTGCTGTGAGTTGGTATCGACTGGATGGCAGTGGGTTAGGTGTTTGGTTTGGTGGATGCATCAGGCCATCCTTTTCCAAACAACTGTCTCATGGTCAAGCTCCCAAGACGGCCTTCTGTGCACACAGGATTAGGGCATAGCCTAGATAGACCCAGGAGAAGTGAGGGCATCGCTGCACTGACCCAGTCCGGCAGGTTCTGCTGCAGAAAGTGGGCAGAGAATGCCCTGATGGAGGCAGTGAGCTGGATGCACTGCACCCCCCACCCCCATCACTATCGAATAGTTTGTGTCCTGTCACATTTAAGTTGCAAAGAGAAGACAGTAACCCAAAGACGTGCCTGCCCGTAAAGTTTAGTGAGATGCGCTTCCAGCACCTTCCAAGCCCACGCCAAGATTAAGAGCCCCTCCCATGTAAACATGCGCTTCACCATGTAAACTCGAGCCACCATTGGAGTCGCCATCTCTCCTATACCCACTCGGAGAAGAGACATTGTGGGTCTGTTCGTGACGGCCACGTTGAGGACTTTATTCTTGTGTAAGAGCCGTACCACATGGCTGACATATGTTCGATTGGTGGCACACACAGGCTTCTAGAACACTTCTCCCATCCAACACCTCACCAGCAGTTCCCCTTCTTGGGTTTGCATATGTTCCTTATACATGAGAGTGGGGAGGGTGCGCTTTGCAGCTGTCTTCTCAGAGAGGGCGCCCCTGAAGGCTCCACACACTCGGAGTGATGCCAGGAGAGCCATAAGGGCTCCCCGTCCTGGGCTCAGCTCCTGAGGTCAGAGAACCAGCAGGACAGATCGCCTGGACATTCTTCCTCCCCCTATTCCATCTCCAGGGTGATGGTCTTCAGCAGGGGGCTATAACCCTCATCGCTTGCAGGCCACTGAGTACAAAGGACTGTCAGGCAAGGAGGAGTTCCCCAATGGTCTATATTTTTCCACTGAGAGAGCATGCTGTCCCAGGCACCTTCCCTCTGTCACTGTGGCTGCAGGTGAGAAGGGAGCCCCAAAGGCAGAGCCAGGCGCCTCTTTGGGAGACCTCTGCTCCTTGGAATGCTCCCAAGCCCATTGGCAGCAACCAGTCTGAAATCTTCCTCACCCACCTCTCCTTTCCATTTTTGCCTGGCGTCTGCACTTGCTGGAGTGGAGCCTGATTGGAGCCAGCCCCTGCGACCTTCCAAGATTCTCACAGCCTGGGGCCAGAGTCACGTAAGACTGACCTTCCCCACCCACACTTTAGGTTTACAGGAAATTGAGCAGAAAGTACAGAGGGTTTTCATATACCCCCCTCTGCACCCCCGCCCACAGTTTCTTCTATTATTCACATCTTGCATTAGTGTGATACCTTTGTTATAACTGATGAATGAATATTGATACATTATTATTAACTAAAACCTGTTGCCGTCAAGTCGATTCCTACTCATAGTGACCCTTCTGGACAGAGTAGAACTGCCTCAAAGGGTTTCCAAGGAGCAGCTGGTGGATTCGACCTGCTAGCCTTTTGGTTCACAGCTGAGCTCTTACCCACCAGCCGCTCCTTGGAAACCCTGTGGGACAGTTCTACTCTGCCCTTTAGGGTCGCTATGAGTCAGAATTGACTCAACGGCAGCGGGTTTATTACTAATTAAAAGCCATAGTTTACATGAGGGGTCACTCTTTGTGTTGTCTGTTCTTATGGGTTTTGACAAATGCAGAATGTCCTGTTTTCATGCCCAATAATTTCACTGCCCTAGAAATTCCCTGTGCTCCACTATTTGTAATGTAAAATTTCAAAATAATGAAGTCAAGGTGTGCCCTGACACTTTGCTTACCACGTCCAACAGGGAACTTTCAATAAGTTCAAGGCTGCCTTGTTGCAGATCCTGGGAGAACCTACTTCTGGGCTCCCAAATAGGGCAGACAGAGATCCTGGCATGAACCCTTCTACATGTTGGCCATGGCCACCCTCCTCCCAGCCCCCAGCTTTGGGGACTCTTAGCTTCTTAGCTGGGAGGGAGACGTGGTAGACTGTGTGTTCTTCCCTGTCTCAAATGACCATCACTCTCAGCCCAGTCCTGTCCGCCATCACCTTCTCAGGCTTTGGTGGCTCTGCACCCAGCGGAGTGCTCAGTGTGTGGTGGTCAGCAGTCCTCTCTGCAGGATTTATCTAAAGCAGTGGCTCTCAGCTTTGTCTGCACATTACAGTCACCTGAGGGAAACTTTAAAGACCCTGGTGCTCAGGCCACATCTCATACCCATTTAATCAGAGTAGCTGGAGGACGGGGCCCAGGAATCAGTATTTTTTTAAAGCTCGCAGATGCTTCCCAGGTTACAGCTGCCAGTGTCACCTTCATCAATGCCCTCAACAGCATATGAGCACCTCTGTGGTGACCTGCACCATTAGGCTGATCTAGGCTGCAGTCTGGTTGCCCAGAAAGGTATCGCTGCAGAGTCTGAAGTAAGATTTTCCATTGGAAGAGGAAGGCAAATGCCAACTTTATTTTAAAAGTGCTCTTCATCCACCCAAGTCTAGAAAATGCAGTGAAGCCTGTGAGAGTCAGAACTCGATGACACTGCCTTGTTTTTCCAGGTTTCCCAAGTTTTTCGCCTTGATAGGGTACAGTCTCACCACTTTTGTATTGCTCATTCTTTTTTTTTGAACATTTATTGTTGCTTAGGTGAAAGTTTACAGAGCAAATTAGTTTCCCGTTCAACAAGTTATACACAGCTTGTTTTGCGACATTGGTTACAAACCCCTGAATGTGTCAGTACTCTCCCCCCTTCCTCCCTGGGTTCCCTGTGTCCATTCACCCAGCTTTCCTGCCCCTATGCCCTTCTGAACTTTACTTTTAGGTAAATGCTGCCCTTTAGGTCTCGTATAATTGATTGTTCTGAGGTGTATGTTCCTTACTGGTGTTATCGTTCATTTTATAGGACTGTCTATTGTATGGCAATAATGTGATCTCCTGGGAGAAAGACCTGGCGATTTGGTCCTGTAAAGATTACAGTTTAGAAAACCCTATGGGGCAGTTCTCCTCTGTCACATGGGCTGATATGAGTTGGAATCGACTCAATGGCACCTTAACAACAACAATGTGATCTCCAGAAGTGATTTCAGTTCCAAGTTTGAAGGATGTCTAAGGGCATAGTCTCAGGGGATCCACCAGTCTCTGTCAGACCAATAAGTCTGGTGTTATTTATGAGTTTGAATTTTGTTCTGCTTTTCTCTCCCGCTCTGTCCATGACCTGTTATTGTGGTCCTGGTCAGAGCGGTCAGTAGTGGTAACCGGGCACCATCTAGTTCTTCTGGTCAGGTTAGTAGAGGGCGTGGTTCATGTGGCGTTTCCTTGAATCTTTGGTTTTCTTCACTCTTCTTTGCTCCGGACAGAAAGAGACCAATTATTGTGTCTTAGAGGGCGGCTTGCAAGCTTTTAAGACCGTAGTCGCTACTCACCAAAGTAGAACATTGTCTGTATGGATTATGGTATGCCAACTGACCTGGATGTCCTCCGAGACCATGGCCCCTAGCCCTCAAGCCCAGTGTCTGAGTCCCAGGAAGTTTATGGTTATGGCTAAGAAGTTTTCATGACTGTGTTCCCTGTGTGTACTGTTGCATACATGGGTATATTTGTAGCATGTACAACTATATATATGTGTGCTTCCATATGCCCTCCCACCCCTGTTCAGCTTATATAGCTACCTATGTATCCACTCATACATTATTATTTGTTATTACTGTTGCTGCAGGATTGTTTATGTATTTGTATTTACTGTTGTTGCCTTGTCTTCCTTTACCTTTGTTATGCTGTGCTGACGTCCCCTATATTGTGTATTATCGCTCCCTTCACCAAAGGTAGAACGTGTCTATAATCTAGTTAGTAGTTTTCTTTCCTCCCCCTCCCATCCCTGGTAACCATCAAAGAGTGTTTCTGTCTGTGTGGAAACCCTTTATTGACTTTTTATAGTAGTGGACTCATATACTGCTTGTCCTTTCGTGATTGACTTCTTTCATCTGTCACTCATTTTAGTGGAAAATATTTGAGTTTTCCTTCTCTGATAGGTTTCCACCTTACGTAGGTTCCAGCTTTCCCAGGTATTACTGTATAAAGAATCCTGGGGGAACAGTTTATTCTCACATTTGAATGTGGCTTTACTTCTTCAGAACAAAACCTCATCATTTTCTCCACTATCAAAGAGGCCCTGTGACCTCTTGGGGCTATAACTGATCAGAAAATGTCGGGGTGGTGCATTGGGTGACTGGGAAAGTGATTTAACTAGTTTTCTATCTCACAGCCAGGTGACTCGGGGGAGACTGTGAGACCCCATACATCGCAGTCCATTGTGTTGGGGTGTTTCTGGGTTGCAATACCCATCTTACAAGACTATGTTAAGTGATTGTTAAAAACTTTAAAAGAAGAAGAGCAGATATAGTACGTTTGTACTCAGTTAACCACGCAGACTCTTTTTAGGCTAGGAAAATAAACAATTCAATTGGTGGTTTGTTTTATTACTAAACTGTTAGAGTTGAACTGGCAGGAAGAGTTTGGCTCCCAGACTGGAAAAGGTTAAGTACTTTTGTCAAGGAAGGTAGAAACTCAAAAAGCATCATTATTGGCTGAATTTTACTGAAATTAGAAAATGACCCCTTTGATAGTTAGTGACCAAAGACCTTTAAAGGTAACATAGAATGTTTTTAATTCTGAGAGATATGGTTTTCAGAACTCTGAAAATGACATTTGTTTTGGCATTGGGTGTTTTTGTTGCTGTATTTATTGCCTTTAGTTCCTAGTAAGAGTAGTTTTCTGCTCCTAATTACCCAAAAGACAAAAACAAAACAACAACAAAAAAAAAACAAAAAGAGAAAAAAGCAAACAAACTAGAATTTTAAAAAAAAGAGGGCGGAGGGAATATGTCTTGAAAGTTTTATTAATTGCAAAATGAAGTTAAATGGAGCATTCAATAAAGTACTTCTCAGAACCAAAGGAGAATTTCTCAGAAAGGAGCCCATCAAAGTTGGATTCTCTAAAGCACTGGAAATCCCAGGAACAAAAGCCAAATGCCTGGGAATTGAGTTTCAGAAGAATTTTTGAATTGGTGGAATTACTGACTGTTCTAAAATCTGTCCAGCTAAAATGGGATTGTAAGTTTGGCTTACACAGACCAGGCACATACAGCTCTTGTTGTTATATTTTTTACTATCCTTGATTGAACCTTATCTGTGAACCAGGGCCTGTATTTTGACATTTGTGAGCTTGCTCTGGATGATTACAAAGATTCAGTGTCTTTCACAGAAGTCATTAGTAGATTGTGGAAGAAGGGTCAAGATGCCGACTATCTGGTGTTTTGGGTAGGTGAAATCCGTAATGACATCTGAGATGGTATTTAGATGTATGGTAAAGCTAACTTTGAAAATAAGATTTCCCCTCCATTGAGGTGCTTTGCAAACTTGACCTCACTTCAGGAGGGGGAAAGAAATGAAGTCCCTTTTCTTTATTGCTTAAACCATAGGCTAGCCTGAATGTTTGGGCAGGCTGTATAGGGTCATTATGAGTTGGAATCGACTCGACAGCAACGGGTTTGGTTTTTTTGGTTTTAGTAGGGTATTGCATGCAAATCTGAGTTTTTAAAACTTGGAAACAACCCTGATTATATTCCAGAGTAGGTCTGATCCTTTGGAATGTGAGAGAGATAAATACTAGTTGCAACTCACGGACTGGAATGGCAGTTTGAGGATAGTCAGAATTGCAGCTTAAACATCATCAGAGGGTGACCTGCATTTAACTCCCTTAATTGCTCATGTCAAGAACTTGGCATGACAGCCCTAACTGGAAGTTATTAAGTCAGGTAATATTAGTACTCTTTTAATCAACTATAATCTTTAATTTACCTGATCAGCATTCAACTCAGTTTAGCTAACAAAGACTGTGGCTGCAGTCAAGTTACACATAGGATACTTAGTAATTCTGATGGTATTAGTTACTGTTTATGGATTAACTCTAGTTAAGTCTTTACTGTAAGATTTACTGTAAGAAATTTCTTTACCAAAGGAAATTCTTGTTGGTATTTATGTTGAAAGATGAAACAACTTAGACAAATTGTTAATTCATTATTGGATGGGGGAAAAAAAACTGTCAACAACCAAATGAGTACGCAAACCACAAACATACGGTGGACGTGTTGTTTTCGGTTTTCAGTGGGGCCCTGGTGGCATAGTTGTTAAGAGCTCAGCTACTTAACCAAAAAGTCGGCAATTCAAATTCACCAGCCGCTGTTTGGAAACTCTGTAAGGTAGTTCTACTTTGTCCTATAGGGTCGTGTGGATATAGCTTATAATAAATTGCTTCCATTTCTTGAGCCTTACAATATTCCAAATGATCTCCTAAGTGCTTTATATACAGTATCTCAGTCCATTCTACAACCTTGAGAAGGTTGACATTATCATCCTCATTTAATAGATGGAGAAACCAAGGCTTTGGAAGTTAAAAGAACTTACTCAAGATTATACAGTTAGCAAGTGGCAGAGCCAGGTTCAAACCCAGATGTGTCTTACCCCAAAGCCTGTGATCTCATGGATCATCTTCTGCCTTTTAGATCTGTTTTTCCTCATTAAAAAAATCATTTTTAATTTAGAAATATAATAAACATACCAAAATGTACATGAAGTATGAGTATGTAGCCCAGTGGGTTATTTTGAAGTAAATATATTCAGGTAGCCACCATCCATCACTTTAAAAGAAACAGTGTTGCCAGCACCTAGATGCCATTCTTATGGTCCTCTGACACCCACAGCCCCACCCCTGTCCCAAAGGTATGAATCTTGCTAACATGGTAGTCATTTCTTTGTTTTTCTGTATACTTTCACCACCTAAGTATGTATCCCTGAACAATGTAGATTCCTTTTGCTTGTTGGGAACCCTGGTGGCATACTGGTTAAGTGCTACAGCTGCTAACCAAAAAGGTCGGCAGTTCAAATCCACCAGGTGCTCCTTGGAAACCCTATGGGGCCGTTCTCCTCTATCCTGTAGGGTCTCCATGAGTCAGAATTGACTCAGCGGCAATCGGTCTTTGCTTGTTCTTTAACTTTATATAAATGGAATTATAGTATATACTTTTGTGTGTCTGGTTGCTATTGCACATAGTTAAGTGAACTTGTGAACCTTAGTGAACCCAAAGTTTGTTCATTTTCATTGTTTTATTCTATTATAAGAATTTACCCAGTCTATCCATCCTGTTGTTTTAGCTATCACATGTGGCGTTGCCATGTACATCATTGTACCTGTCCCTTTTTTTTTTTTTTTTCTTGGTATGTAGTACACACATTTCTGTACATGCCAAGGAGTGGGGTTGCTGTGTAGGTAAAGCCAAGCAGTTTTCCAAAATGGTTGTATAAATTTATGCTTCTGTTGTTTTGCATACTTTCCAGACTTGGAATTGTCAGTCTTTTTCATTTTAGGCATTCTGGTGTGTTTGTAGTAATATCACATTGCAGGCTAATGTTCATTTCTCTGATTGCTAGTTGCCTTTTTGTATGTTTATTGGTTATCCTCTTTTCTGAGATGCCTGTTCAAGTCTCTTGCCCATTTTTCAATCATGTGGTCTGTCTTTTTCTTATGGTTTGGTAGGAATTCATTATATATTCTGGATATAAATCCTTCATTAGTTACATATAATAGTTGAATATATTTTATTTATTTGTATATATAGTTGAAGATATTTTCTCTCCCTTTGTGATTTGCCTGTTTAATCCCTTAGTAGAATCTTTTGATAAAAAGTTTTTAATTTTTGTCTTATTTTAATTTTAATGTCCTAAGACCCAAACTTCACTTTTTATAATAGATATTTAGTAATTCTCCTTTTACTTTCCTGCAGTGAAATTCATAGAAAATAGATCTTACCTAACCACATAATTATAAGTAATCAGTATAATGCCTTAACTGTTATATAAAGGAAATAGCAAACAGAGCAATTTATAGTAAAATAGTATTTCAATATGTCATGTAGGCATGGCTACCCTGGAAGACATGACAATGTTCTGCAGCCACACACAGAATCACCATGAATGCGACACCTATAAATACAGACAGCTGCAGATGTGTTAGATTGCAGCCTCAAAGAACATAATCAGTGTTGCCTTTAGTGATGTGGTATTTCTGAAACGGCGACTACTTCTTTAAAGTTCTAAATAAAATAAAGCACATCATTCCCTACTGCATTCCTGAAAGTCAGAGTCTATTAAATCTGTGCAGATAACACTCTGTTTCCATGTAAAACGGTGCTAAGTTTCACCTGAAGGAATGTCCTGCAGACATTGGAAAGTCAGAGGGGCCATGGACATTTCTTGTTTGTGCTGGACTGTCCCATGCATTTCAGGTTGTCCAGCATTTCTCCCCTAAATGCCGCTTGTTGTTAGGTGCTGTTGAGTGAACTGTGACTCATGGTGACCTCACGTACAACATAACGAAATGTTGCCTTGTCCTGGGCCATCTTCATGACTGTTGGTATGCTCGTGTCCATTGTTGCAGCCACTGTGTATTTTGAGTGCCTTCCCACCTAAGGGACTCACCTTCCAGCACTGCATCGGACAATATTCTGTTGTGATCCCTAGGTCTTTCATTGGCTGGTTTTTGGAAGTAGATTCCCTGGCCTTCATTCTCCCACCCATCTGTCTTAGTCCGGAGACTCTGCTGAAACCTGTCAACCACAGGTGACCTTGCTGGTATTGAAATACTGGTGGCAGAGCTTCCAGCATCATAGCAACATGCAAGCCCCCACAATCTGACAAACTGATGGACAGGTGGTGGATGGACAGACAGTGGTGGCAGATGCCACCAATGACACTCAATTGTTGTGTGACTTCCAGAACTACCCCCAAGATTTCCAGAATGCACCAAAGAGTGGTTCTGCTCCCACAGAAAACACCATTAGGGCCTGGTAGACCCTTGCAGGGATTTTGGACATCACTTGGGTTTTCAGGGAATCTGTTGCCTGGAAACGGGATGAAGTGGAGACATGTCTCTGTGTTCCTTAGCAAGGACTAGGCTGCTGGGATGTGAGCTGCAGAGGTCCCGAGCTGACCTCTGCCTTTCTACCTCATGTCAGACGTAGGCTCCACCCACAAGTCTGTCTGCTCCAAACCAGTTGCCCTTGAATTGATACAGACTCCTGGCAACCCTGTGTGTGTCAGAGCAAAACTGTGCTCCATAGGGTTTTCAATGGCTGAGGTTTTTTGGAAGTAGATTGTCGGGCCTTTCTTCCAAGGCACCTCTGGGTGAACTCGAACTTCCTACCTTTTGGTTAGCAGCTGAGTGTGTTAACCTTTGCACTACCCAGGGGCTCTGTGCCTGCTCAAGGGCTGCCTAAATCACCTGCCAGGGTCTCTTGAGTGTCTCGGGGGAATCTTGCCCTCTATTGCAGCTTGGTACAATCTGTGTTGTCCTTTACAAGTACAGGTGCTGGCTTTCACCTCAAGCAGGTTTCAGAAGTATCACCCACCCACCCATGCACACACACATAAACATGCCCAATCCGTTTTTACTCCCCTTTCTGCGATAAGTAACAGATCTGTGCACAGTGGTGAGAAGTACTTTTGTAGTTACACCTCACACTTGGGGTGTTTGGCCAGGCGGCCTCTCCCTCCAAGCCTGACCACTTGGGGTGTTTGGCCAGGCGGCCTCTCCCTCCAAGCCTGACCACTTGGGGTGTTTGGCCAGGCGGCCTCTCCCTCCAAGCCTGACCCCTTCCACCCGTACCCTGCTACCATCTGCTCCAGTGTTTGCACGGGGCCTGGGGGCCTGCGAGTGTTTCCTGTAACTGGAATCCCCCAGGCCAGGCCTGCCAGACAATAGATGTATAATTGGATAAACTCTAAACTGGAAACTGCAAACAATGAAAAAGAAAACTACCCGTAATCTGGAGTGCATGCTTCTCTGAGCCAGGCTGTTTACATATGAAACTACTTAAGCAAGTCTTTTATTTTTCTACAACAATGAAATTCATTTAGTCATGAAACTCAGGGGCTCTCAGATGTGTTTTAAAAAAGGGTCAGGGCTATATCGTAGTTAGCACAGAATGAAGATGGCAGGTCCAAGTTCTCATCCTCTTTGAAGCCACCGATCTGTTCAGAGCCATGGATGAAAACGACAGTGTCATGGATTGAACTGTATCCCCCCAAATATGTGTCATCTTGACTAGGCCATGATTCCCAGTATTGCGTGGTTGTCCGCCATTTTGTGATCTGATGTAATTACCCTATGCATTGTAAATCCTGGAAACCCTGGTGGCGTAGTGGTTAAGAGCTACAGCTGCTGACCAACGGGTCGGCAGTTCGAATCCGCCAGGCGCTCCTTGGAAACTCTATGGGGCAGTTCTACTCTGTCCTATAGGGTCGCTATGAGTCAGAATCGACTCGACGGCACTGGGTATTGTAAATCCTAGCCTCTATGCCTATGGTTATGATTTTATTTGAGAGTGAGGTGTCTGTTAATGAGGCAGGACACAGTTTACAGGATTAGGTTTTATCTTGAGTCAATCTCTTTTGAAATATAAAAGAGAGAAGCAAGCAGAGAGGAGATGAACGTTTTACCACCAAGAAAGAAGAGCCAGGAGTGGTGCAAGTCCTTTGGACCCAGGAGTCCTTGCTGAGAAACTCCTAGACCCAGGGGAAGATTGATGACAAAGACCTTCCCCCAGGGCTGACAGAGAATTCAGCTAGTGCCCTGAATTCGTACTTCTAGCCTCCTAAACTGTGAGAGAATAAATCTCTGTTTGTTAAAGCCACTGACTTGTGGTATTTCTGTTATAGCAGCCCTAGATAACTAAGACAGACAAAGTGGTGATGTTTGTAAATTGCCATGCCCAGGCGAAGGTGTGGCAGAAGTGAAAGGCTCTGTTATTGCTCCTAAAAAAAAAAAATGAAACCTAACCTTATTCAACACGGTCTCAGAAGTGCAATGGTCTTTAGGTCACCCAAACCGTGGCCATCAAAAATTACTTCCAGATTGTTCTGTATAAAAGGCTATTGGAGCACAATAGTGAATGTGTATACTATCCAGTAAACCAGTTGCTGTCGAGTTGACTCCGACTCATGTGAGTCCATGTGTGTTACAGTAGAACTGTGCTCCATAAGGTTTCAATGGCTGATTTGTTTTTGGAAGTAGATTGCCAGGCCTTTCTTCTGAGACACTTACGGATGGACTCCAACTTCCAAACTTTTGGTTAACAACCAAGCACCTTAACCATTTGCATCGCCCAGGGACTCCGTGAGTACCGTTTTAAAAAAAAAAAAAAACAGTTGCCATCAAGTCGATTCTGACTCATAGTGACCTGTAGGACAGAGTAGAACTGCCCCATAGAGTTTCTGGGGAGCAGCCGGTGGATTCAAACTGCCAACCTTTTGGTTAGCAGCTGTAGCTCTTAACCACTACGCCACCAGGGTCTCCGTGAGTACCATAGTGGCTTAAAAAATACTTTTTCAAGGACCACACACAAAGTTAAGAAGGCAGAATCGATTCTGTTCTTAGGTGTGTCGATGAATGAATGCTTGGGCCCTTGAATGTAATAATAGCAGAAAAATACCCTTCACAGCATGAGCATAGCTGGATTTAGGATTTTCGGCTTTAAAAATTATGCTTTTATTTATATTTCCCAGTTAGGTTAACAAATTCCTGAATTTAACCAAGTAACTGAAAGTTTTATTTGGGGGGCAGTGAGAATAGTGGCAGAAATCACTACAGGCTGTCCACAGTGTCTTAGCTCAGAAGTAGCAGATTGAAGAAAATTTATTGGCCATTGGTTACCTTTGCTTCAAATACAAGAGTGAGAAGAGTTCAAATATTGACTGTTGCCAATATCCAGTGTGGGAAAAATTTTATTTAGAGTATCTTTTAAAAAGGTGAACCCCTATTAAACCAAAAACCAAACTAAACCTGTTCCCATTGAGTTGATTCCGATTCATAGCCACCCTGTAGGACAGAGTAGAACTGCCCCATAGGGTTTCCAGGGAGAGCCTGGTAGATTCAAACTGCATACCTTTTGGTTAGCAGCCATAACTCTTAACCACTATGTCACCAGGGTTTCGAAAACCCCTATGGTAGATGGGTGTAATCAGAGTTTACCAGAAAGTCTCTGAAATCAGTGTATGAAATTATAGGCATGTAGTAGTATTATTGGGGGATCCCTTGTGGTGCAGTGGTTAAGTGCTTGTCTGCTAACAGAAGGGTCAGCAGTTCGAACTCACCAGCTACTCCGAGGGAGAAAGATGTGGCTTTTGGCTTCCGTAAAGATTACAGCCTTGGAAACTCTATGGGGCAGTTCTACTCTGTCTATAGGGTTGCTATGAGTTGGAATCAACTTGATGGCAGTGAGTTTGGTTTTACTGATTTTAGTAGGAGCCCTGGTGGTGAAGTAGTTAAAGCACTTGGCTGCTATCCAAAAGGTTAGGGGTTCAAACCCACCAGCCGTTCCTCTGGAGAAAGATGTGACAGTCTGCTTCCATAAAAATTTCCAGTCTTGGGAACCCTGTAGGGCAGTTCTACTCTGTCCCGTAGCGCCACTATGAGCTGGAATTGACTCGATGGCAGTGGGTTTGGTTTTAGAAGCATACTGGGTTGAATAATGCCCCCTCCAACATAAAAATTCATGTTCACCCGTAATCTGTGAGTATGGCCTGATTGGGAAAGAGAGTCTCTGCAGATGTAATCAAGTTAAGATGAGGTCATACTAGATTAGGGTGGGCGCCAGTCTAATGGCTGGTTTTCTTATAAGAAAAGGGAAATGTGAAGACAGACGCATGGGGAGAAGACCATGTGATGACACAGCCAGAGATTGGAGTGAGGCTTCTACGAGCCGAGGAACGCCAAGGACTGCCCACAGCCACCAAGAAGCTAGGAAGAGACAAGGAAGGATTCTCCCTAGAGCCTTCAGCGGGAGCTTGGCCCATTGGTTTCAGACTTCTAGCCTTGAGAAGTGTGAGAGAAGCCTCTGTTGTTTTAAACCACCCAGTTTGTGGTATTTTGTTGTGGCAGCTCTAGGAAACTAATGCAAGTTGTGATCCAACTTTGGCTAAGACAGAAGATAGAAAAAAATGGGTATTTGATGGGAGATAAGTAAGAAGTGTCAGAGACTAAAGAATGGGGACTAAGGATGTAGAGTGTGAAAACGGCTTCTGAGGTTCCTTCCTGGAAAAAAATACAAGTTCTGATGGTTTCCAAAAGTGGCTTTTATTCTCAGAGATATGTTTTCCTTCCTTTTTGAGCAATATCATCTCAACAATCTTAGTTCGTTCTTTCATCCCCTCCTCACTCTTCCAAGATGCTTATAAAACCAAGAAACAGAAACCGTCTTGATCAGGAAGGATATGAAAAAGACCTCACGTCTTCATTTGCGACCATTGCCTGCTAGGTGAAGAAAACACTGTGTAGACAGAGAAAGGATGAGTCAGGAGCAAGGCTTTGGAGGGTCAGAGTTAGGGGGTGTAGCCACAGCCTTTGATCATAAACCGTGGACAGTTAGAGCTGGAAGGAACCTCAGCATCACCTTGTTCAACTCTCTCATTTCATAGGTAAGAAAAATAAGGTCTAAATAGCTAAGGAGACTGCCAGAGGTTGCGCAGCTAATTGGTGGCTGCGCTAACCACGTAAGGGTCCGTCTTTGATGAAGAACTTTCTGAAGTTCTTTGGATAGGCAAAAGTAGCTGACACTCGGAGTGTAGGAAGGACCTGAAGGATAAACAGCATAGGCTGTTTGAATTCTTTATCATTGTCTGGTTTGTTTTTGACCTTCACCACCCCAGCTGGTAAGCATAAATTGTAGTTGTTAATTTGCTTTCCTTGACATGTTTGTGAAGGACTCTCTGTTGAGGGAGTCTGTGGGATTGGAAGGGAAGTGTTTGCTTCACACTGCAGACCTCCGCTCTGCGACTCCTTCCAGTTCGGCCTTGGACGTAGGCTGACACAACGCAGAGCCCAGGCTCCGGTCTTGAAACAGTTTGCATGATGCATTTTCCATGTGCTCTGGTTGATTGGTTTTGCTGGAAAATTTAACCTAGAAAAGCACTGTGACTCTGATGTTAGCCTTGCTCTTCATGCAGCCACTTTATACTCTCTCGATTTTCTCTGAAAAATTGGCCTCTTAGAAAGAACTCTCCTCTCCTAGAAAATGGACTTGATTTTCTTTTTTATAGCATTATGGCGATGTCGCTGCATTACCCAAGCCTCCTAAGAAGTGGAGAGGCTTCTTTTTTTCATTTGATCCCTGTCATTCCTGTGATTTTAGACAAGGTTGTAAACAAGCCATAATACAGAGGGACACCCAAGAGATGTACAACAGAAGCAGCACCAGAAATGGAAATTGAATTTATAGGCAGTGAGATAGGATAATTCGTTTTTAGATTTAAAAATATCCCCAAACCAGATGTCTGCTGTGTCAGATAGAGAACGGAATTGAGTTTGAATCCCAGTACCTCAAATAATGGTTTAGTGGAAGCTGCCTGCTTTGTATAAAATACATACATAAACCTGCTGCGTGTGTATGTGTTCAGCGGATAGATACTTAGATAGAGATAGAGATGTTGTTATTGTTAGGTGCCGTTGAGTCGATTCTGACTCACGTTGTGACCCAGTGTGTCAAGGTAGAGCTACCCCATAGGGTTTCCTAGGCTGTAATCTTTACGGGAATTGCCCTGGTGGCCCAGTGGTTAAGTGCTCAGCTGCTAACTGGAAGATTGGCAGTTTGAACCCACCAGCCACTGGAGAGAAAGATGTGGCAGTCTGCTTCCCATAAAGATTACAACCTTAGAAACATGGGGGCAGTTCTACCCTGTCCTATGAGTTTGGAATCGACTTGACAGTTTTTTTTTTTTTAAATCTTTAACTGGAAGCAGATAGCCAGGTCTTTTCTCCTGCAGAGCCAGTGTGTGGGTTTGCACCACCAGCCTTTTGGTCAGCAGCCAAATGCTTAACAATTGTGCTACCAGGACTCCTTGATATAGATATGTAGATGTATGTATACATTCCTTTCCAAACACACTAATTAAAGTATGAGTTTTAAGTCCAAAATTCTGGCCTGTGCAAATAATTCGTACTTTTAATTCTCTGCCTTAAATGTTGATAGAGCTGTAGACAATCTGATTGGCCCACTGTCTGCCTTTTTTCTTTGAGTATTTATTTGGTGTTCAAAAATCAAAATAAAGAACTTTTCTGCTTTTTTTCACGGAGAGCAAGAACTGTGAATGGTGTTTATCCAAAACTTTATGTTTTTTTTAGTCAACTTTTATTCAGTACAGAAAGTACATTTTAAAGAACGATATGTCGGTAGAACAACTTAAAAAAAAAAAAAAACCGTTGCTGTCGAGTCAATTCCGACTCAGAGTGACCTTATAGGACAGAGTAGAACTGCCGCATAGGGTTTCCAAGGAGCGGCTGGTGGATTCGAACTGCCAGCCTTTTGGTTAGTGGCCCTTAACCACTGCACCACTAGGGCTTCAAAACAATGAAAGACAGGAGAATACTAAGTGAATACTGCTATTAAATGCCCATAAATTATTCCGCATTCGTTCTGTACCTACCAGTGTCTCAGCCACTGTCTCTGTCCTGAATTGCCAGAAACCAGATCCTGGTGTTGGATTTTGAACACATTTTTTTTTTCAGGGTTGCATCACGACTCTTGGGAGGGCATCCTGTCTGAAACGGACTGTCTTCCTAGCCTGGGTCAGTGGGGACAGGGAGAAATAGCATCTGTCAGCTGTGCTGAAGCTTACCACATGTGGAGTCAGGGCTCCGCCAGTACAGCTGCCACTCTCTGTGGCATCGTTGTTTCCACAGAGAAGAGTGTAAAGATGGGGTGGACTTGAAAACATGAGGCAGCGATGCCTTAGCCTTGACTTCTAACTCTCTCATCTCCCCTTTGAGGCAGGAGGAGTCAGAAGCACAGATGCCTTGGTACCTGCTCTGTGAAGTATAGGAGGGTTTCATCAACCCTGGAGTCTCCCGCTCTGTCTCTCCTGTAATAAATCTCTGTTTCAAAGGAAAGAAGAGGGATGGTTGTTAAAGCAGAAACCTCCAGGTCAGATCTTGTTACATCAAACTCCAAGATGAAGTCCAAAACCTTTTGTTGAATTGAAATGCTGGATTGGTTTGAAATAACTGAGGCATTCACTGCCTGAGGATAGGAAATCTTTCTGTTGTAAAAAGGTGGTTGGTTGGTTGGTTGGTACGTGGGTGTGTTTGCTTATGTAGAAAATGGGATGGGATTTGGCACAGGGTTTGCCTTTTGTTAATTGAACTCATAAAGCCGCAAAGCCTGACGCACCTCAAACCCAGGGAAAGTTCCATAGGTGAGTACATTCATACTTTTAGAGAAGTTTTCCTTCAGGTACAATTTCTTTCAGTTGCTTCAAGTTTCCAGAGTCAGCTCAAGTTTTCTTTCTTGTTCCCCAACACCTCATGTGCTTGTTTGCCATCTGTTCATTTCCATTGCAAACTGCTTGGTACACAGTGTTACTCTGTGTTAATTAGAACATGTGTCCCTTTGTAATTCATCGAGGGGAAGGGGTTAATGATGATTTATGTCCCTTTAATTGGTTTTCCAAGGAGCTCTGGTGGTGCAGTGGTTAAGCACTCGGCTGCTAACTAAAAGGTTGGTGGTTCAAAACCACCAGCTGTGCCTCGGAAGAAAGATGTGGCAGTCTGCTTCGATAAAAAGATTTACAATCTTGGAAACTCTATGGGGCAGTTCTACTGTGTCCTATAAGGTCGCTATGAGTAAGAATTGACTCGACAGCGCTGGGTTTTTTTTGGGAATTGGTTTTCCTCCAAACGGTTACATTTAATCTATTGTTTTATAAGACTTCCAGGAGAATGGGGAAGAGGAAGAGTATCTTATTTTTATTCTCTGTCACTTTACTCATGGATTTTTTTTTAACCTTGCTTGCCTTAAATGTTTGAATGTTAAAAAATATGATTCTTAAAAGTCCTTATTAAGTAGCAATACACACGATTATGTATTTAGCGTTTGTTGGTGGTGGTGTATGCAGCCGGGTTGATTGCTACTCTTAGCGCCCCTATAGGACAGAGTAGGACCGCCGCCTACGGTTTCCAAAGGTGCAGTCTTTATGCGAGCAGATCGCTAGATCTTTTCTCTGGAGGAGCTGTTGGTGGTTTCCAACCACTGACCTTTCCATTAGCAGTCAAGTGCTTAACTACTGTGCCACAAGGGCTCCTTATATAGTGTTTACCAGTGAGCAATTTATTATTATGTGTGTTTGTTAATTTATTTTGGATAGGTAACATCTCTATTTGGTTCAGAATTCAAAAGGTCCAAAAAAGTATGCAGGGATGAGTCTTCCCCTGCTGCTGTCCCCAGTCACATGGTTTCATTTCCTCAAATTCTTGTAGCAGGGTGTGTGTATATGTATGTTTAGGAGCCCTGGTGGCACAGGGGTTAAGAGATCAGCTGCTAACCAAAAGGTTGGCAGTTTGAATCCACCACTCATTGGGGTAAAAAAGGGGTTAATGATTTTTTATATCCCTTTAATTGCCTTTCCAAGGACCTCTGGTGGAGCAGTGGTTAAACACTCAGCTGCTAACTAAAGGGTCGGTGGTTCAAAACCACCAGTGTCTCCTCAGAAGAAAGACGTGGCTTTCTTCCGCTTCCGTAAAAAGATTTACAGCCTAGGAAACCCTACGGGGCAGTCTACTCTCTCCCATCGGGTTGCTGCGAGTTGGAATGGACTCGATGGCAATGGATTTAGGTGTTTTTGGGGGGTGTATATTTATGCTTATGTATGCATTTTTTTATGCATATACGTATCTGTGTGTATACATATACATGTATATGTACGTATATACTTATTTCCCCCTTTTTAATATAAAGGATGGCAAACTATACACACTGGTCTACACATGCTCTTTTTACTTAAATACATTTTGGAATTCAGTCCATATCAGTAAGCAAAGAGCTTCCTCTTCATTATGGCTTCATTATATTAAAGCCTTATAATTTATTTAACTAGTCCTTACTGATAGGCACTTAGGCAGTTCGCAGTCCTTGGCTGGGACCAACAATGGTGCCATGGGCATCTTTGTATATACATTATTTTGTATATGTATATCCATAGAAAAAAATCCTAGAAATGGAATTTATGTAACCAATAGCGAGTACGTTTGTAATTTTGATTGTTTCTGTCAAACCGCACTTCACAGAAGTTACCAATTTACAGCCCTGCCAGCAGTGTGAGTAGATGTCAGAGTTTTTTTGTGAAAATAATAGGTGGAATAGTTATCTCAGTTTATAGGTTAACTTACCCTCTTTTACACTCAAAAATTTAAACTTTTGAGTATACTGAACAATTTAAAGTAAAAAATTCTCACACACACGCACATACACATGTATGTGTGTGTATTTTTTTTTATATGTATAAATTTTAAAGATAGATATCGATTTTTTACATTTTCCCTTCCAGCCCCTCAACACACTGGAAGTTATGTTTTGTTTCTAGTAAATTTTAGAGCTGATTTCTATAGTGCTGTATTTATTAATGATAAATATGGGTAAAATATGTTGGAAGATGCCCAGTATCGTTCTTTATGTGATTACCAAAAACATGTTGTTGAAATCAGATTTCAACTAAAATTATTTTTCAAAATAGCTCATTTCAAAGAAATCTAATCAGGCTTTGATTTGTAGGGGTACATTACATGATTTCTAAAGATACAGTATTTTAGCTCAGTTGAACTCTGGCATATGTTGCTTTTTAGTAAAAGTACACAGATTCTAGAGAAAGCACATTTTGGCAGACATGAAAATTTGCTCATTTAGATAAAAATCATCACCTTCTCCAGGATATTCTGTGTGTTATGCACTGGATGGAAATCCCTTGTGGCTATTTCTAATGACTATTGTTCTGCTGTGATAACTCGATGATCCTGTGGCCCCATCCCAGGTAGAAGGCAATGACTGTTATTTGTGCTGTTTCTCCTTGTCCATATTGCTTACTCACCCTCATGAAAATCACACCGATCTCTACAGATGGGGAAAAAACACATTCTCCATTTCTTGGTGGCAGTCGTTGTTAGCTGCTGTTGAGTTGGCCCCTGACTCATGGCAACCCCATGCACAACAGGATTGGACCATGTGATTCATAAAGTTTCCACTGGCTGACTTTTGGAAGTAGATCACCAGGCTTTTCTTCCTCATCTGTCTTAATCTGGAAACCTGTTTAACATCATAGCAACACGCAAGCCTCCACAGACAGATGGGCTAGGAGTTAAACCCAGATCTCCCACATGCAAAGTGAAGTTCTACAGTTGAACCACCATTGCATCTCATTTCTTGTAGACCTATCTTATATTTTACAAATATGTTGTTATTGCTGTTTGGTCCCATCGAGTCAGTTCCAACTCATAGTGACTCTGTGTACAAGAGAAGGAAACGCTACCTGGTTGTGCGCCATCCTCAAAATCGTTATTCTTGAGCCCATTGTTGCAGCCACTGTGTCAGTTCATCTCGTTGAGGGTCTTCCTCTATGTCATTGACCTTTACAAATATAAACGTATAATTTACACAGTTAAAAACTGAATAATAATCCCATGGCTTGGGTGCCATTTTTTCTCCCCTGCGAGTCCCCACCTATGGTTTCTTCAGGCCATGAAAAGAGATGGCTTCTTTGGCAAGTATAAAATTTGAAAACTGAACACCTGCTGGATCATAATAGCAGGAGTTTCCCTTTGGGATAAATATACTTCCCATTGCAACAAATGCTGTGAACAATAAAGTGATAATATTTCTACTGCCCGATCAGGAATCCAACCAATCTCCAGAAGGAAGTTGCTTTCAGTGTTTAATGATAGTTTTGAATTGTTGGAATATTCTGCACTGTCATGAAACTAAGCCTCCCTCAAATCTAGACTCACCAAAATTTTAGAGCTATTGGAGATGGTCCAATGTCTATTCCCAATTTTAGAGGTGAGGAGACTGAAGCTGAGAGAAGTTTAGGGTTGTTTGAGTGGGTAGGTGGGTGGGTGGGTGAGTGAGTGAGTGGGTGAGTGAGTGAATGAGTGAGTGAGTGGGTGAGTGAATGAGTGAGTGAGTGAGTGAGTGAGTGACAAAGCTGGCCCTCTTGAATCCTTGCCCCAGACCTCACCCAGCTGAATTGCTTTAGAAATCTTGCTTTAACAGGATTTTTCTAGTAGAAGTATATATGACCTTTTAGAAATTGGTTCTAAGATCTCTTAGTAAAGTCATTTGGTAGCTGATCCTCAAGTAGAGGTTGGTTTTGTTGAAGACCCTCAGCAGAAGAGAAAACTGTAGAATGTCTTTTATAAAAAATACCTAGACAAGTGCACTAGTGGGGGCAAAACCAGTTTATTTGCTGTCAGGTCACTTCTAACTCATGGTGACCCCATGCATGTCAGAGTAGAGCTGCTTCATAAGGCTTTCAATTTTTTTAAAGTAGATGGCCAGACCTTTCTTCTGAGGCACTTCTGGGTGGACTTGAACCACCAGCCTTTTGGTTAGCAGCCATGTGTGTTAACCATGCACACCACCCAAAGACTCATGTTGGGGCAAGCACATCTTTTTAATTGACAGGTTGTAAATGACTCCCTTTTGGAAAAATGAAGTCTCTTTCTGGTGTTGGGGTGCTTCTACACAACTGTGACATCTCTCTAGTGGTCTGTGCTATGTGTGAAGGGAAAAGGAACAGGAGGGCAGACTGTTGGAAAAATAAAGTCATCGCCACTGATTACCTGGGAGCAGACATGGGTTGCCTCACCTGAAGCATTTAAGGAAACCTCTTGTAAGTACTTTTATTATATTTTTAAGAAGGAAAGGAGAGAGTGAAAGAGAAGGGAGAAGGAAAAGAGGAAAGGAGGAAGGGAGCAGAGATCTTATCTGCATCATAGGTAATATGCTTTCTCAAAAGCCCCCTGCTTGAACCAGCAAACACATTGCTATTTGATGGCAGCTACTTTTTTCTTCCACTTTAACCTAGAAACCCCTACAGGGCAGTTTTACTCTGTCACATAGAGTTGCTATGAATCAAAATCAATTTGACAGCACCTAATATGGCAACAACAGCAGCAGCAGCAACCCTAACCGCAATCCTGGCCTTTTGACTCTTAACTACTTGTCCGATACCTCCCAAATCTGTTTCCAGCCCCGGCCCTTCATCAAAAGTTCAGACACCTACAGATTACCTATGAGAGAGTTTAACTTCAGTGAATCCGGGACTTAGCCCATCCTCTTACCCTGTCTCCCAACCGGTTGCTTTTTCTGAACTCCTTTTTTCAATGAGTTGTGTCACAGTCCTCCAAATTGGCCAACTCAGAAACCTGGGAAGCACCCTTGTTTCCTCTTCTCTCCCACCCCGTCCCCCATGCTGGTCAACAGGCTCAGTTGATTCTGCCTCCTTGATGTCTCCTGAACCCCCCACGTACACTTCCGCATTGCCACTGTTTTAGTTCTTAACTTTATCATTTCTTCCTTGAGTTGCTGCAACCGTCGCCAGCTGGCCTCTTTGCCTGTCCCCAACCTGTCTCCCAGACTGTTGCCAGAGAAATCATTCTAGAAAAGTCTGTCCAACCATGGAATTCACTGCCTATAAGTTCTCCATGGGCTCCCCCTTGCCCATGGGGAAGCTTTCGTGACTGGACCATGCTCACCTTCACTGGCCACCCCCAACCAGACTTAGCTTCCGTCCAGGGAACTGGGACCTTTCCCTACCTCCAGGCCTTTGCTTTTCCTTCTGTGGCCCATTCTCCTTCCTCTTGCTTCCTTCTTCCTTGTCTAATTCCTACTTAGCTTTTTGATCTCAACTTAAATGTCACTCTTAGGAGATACCTTCCTTGACCAACCAAGTATACTTATTTAATAAATACTTGTGTATGTATAAGGAGCCCTGGTGGCACAGTGGTTAAAGCACTTAGCTGCTAACTGAAAAAATATTAACAGCCTTGGAAACTGTGGGGGCAGTTCTTCTCTGTTCTATAGGGCTGCTATTAGTCAGAATCCACTCGATGGCAGTGGGTCTGGTTTGGTTTTTGCATGTGTTTACTGTGTGTCTGGCAGTGTTCTAAGAGCTTCATATGTATTCAGCCATTTGCTCCTCAAAGTCATAGGAGGAAGGAGGGATTATTGTCCCCATTTTATGGATGAGGAAACTGAGACCTTGTCTGACTGGTGAAGTGGTAAAGCCACTGAGTGGGGAGCCCACTGCAAAGTGGACATTCTGACCACTGGGCTAGACTGGTCTTACATAGCACCCTTTAGATGTGCACCGATAGCTTCTCTTCCTAGCCCACTGACAGCAAGGCTGGGCCACAGCCAGCTTTGCCACTGTTTGGCTCTTGATTTTGATTTGTATGTGTTTTATATACAATTTAATTTTTGAGTAGGCAATATAAGCACATATTATAAAGTTGGAAAGATACACAGAATATACAGTGAAAAGTAATCTCCCTTCTAACCTTTATCCCAGCAACCACTTCTCCTTAGAAGCAGCTACTGTTACCAGTCTTTTGTGTATCTTTCCAGGGCATAGTCATACAAATGTATATCTATAACCTATATGATTTTAGTTTTACATTTGTAATAGTATATTCTACTTGCCCTTCATAATCTGTGCCTTTTTTTCCTAAACAATATTTCTTGGAGCTTGTTCCACATCAACATCCAAGGAGCTTCCTCTTCTCTTCGATGGCTAAATAATTGGCCATTATAGTGATATGCCATTATTTATTTAATCAGTTCTCTTTGTTGGATATTTAGGTTGTTTTCAAGCTTTTGCTAATGGTAATGCTGCAAAGATTGGCCCTGTACATTCATCATTTAGCACACAAATGAGTTTATCTGCAGGATAAAATTCTGGAATTGGAATTTGGGGGTCAAAGGGTAAATACATTTATAATTTTGATGGATAGTGCCAGGTTGTCCTTCCTGGAGGATGCATCCATTTATTCTCTCATTAGTAATTTATAAAAGTGCCTCTTTCCACGTATCCTCCCCAGTGCAGAGTATATTAAAATATTTTGACGTTTTCCATCTTAATATGTTTAATTTCATTTCTCTTATTATGACCAAAGTTTGAGTATCTTTTTATGTGTTCATGAACTTTTTTGATTGCCTTTTCTATTATTTGACTGTTCATTTGGCTCGTTGGATGTTATTGATTTATGGCACTTCTTATATATTAAAGAAATTAGCCTTTTGTCTATGATTTATGTTTTCAATACTTCCCTGGTTTGTCATTTGTCTTTTGTCTCTGTTTATGGTGTTTTTTTCTTCCATGCAGAAATTTTTATTTTTATGTAATCAGATTCATCGGTTGTTTCTTTTATAGCCTCTGGGGTTTGAGTCATAGTTAGGCTGGCCATCCCAATGCCTAGATTAAAAATTTCTCCTGTATGTGCAAGTGTGTATGTGTTGTTCCAATAGAGAATCAGTAGAACAGTTTAGAAAACAGGTTCTGGAGTGAAATTGAACTAACCTTTAGCCCTGGCTCCACCTCTGACTACGTTTGTAGTCTTGGATGCATTTTTTAAATGGGTTATTAATATCTACCTCCTAGAGTTACTCTGGAGATCAAGTGAGATGACATAGGAAACTGTCAGGTACTCAATTACTGATAGTGCCTTTATTGTGTGATTATTTCTGTCCAGATCCATTAATAACCCCATGAGGACAGAAGCCCATTCTTCTATTCCTTCGCATTCCTCTTGCCATCATGCCCCCTCCCCACCCTCACCCGCAACGAGACCTTAGTGCAACGCTCTGTGGGTAGCGCCTGACTGCTCGTTTTGATTGCTTCACTGCTTGTTTTGATTAGAGAGTAAAGGCCTGGAGTCCTGACTGGAGCCTCCTGGAGAGCCCCAGGTGCTTCTCCATGCAGCCCTCACTGGCCAGGCATCTGTTCTCACAGGCTCTTGCGGACCCTGGCACCTAGCAGGACCTCGAAGCTTTGTTTCTCTCTGTGCGTCATTAGTGAGTCCATGTTCTTCCCTCTGAATCCCCTGCAGCCCCTCGTCCTCTAGATTCCCTTGCTCCGCACATTCTCCTCTGAGGATATTCCTGCTCTTGTTGGGTAAATAAACAGCTGTGCCATCTCCCGTTGCTGGTACCTTTCCTTTTTCTCTTTCACATTCTGAGAATTTGACACAGTGCACTCCGCACAGTTACCAGGAGCTGCAAGTCAGTTCCGACTCACGGTAACCCCACGTGTGTCACAAAAGAACTGTGCTCTGTAGGGTTTTCAGTGGTTGACTTTTCATAAGTTGATCGCCAGGCCTTTCTTCCAAGGTGCCTCTGGTTGGGCTTGAATCTCCCAACTTTCAGTTATTAGCTGAGCACATTAACTGTTGTACCACCCAGGGACTTCACTCTGCACACACACACACACACACACACACACATACACAAACAGTTGTGCTGGAGTTGATTCCAACTCATGGCGACCCCATGTGTGCAGAGTAGAACTTCTCCTTAGGATTTTCATGGCTCTGACCTCTTGGGAACAGATCATCAGGCCTGTCTTCTGACGTGCTTCTTTTGGTTAATAGTTAAATACTTAATTGTTCGTGCCACCCAGTGTCTCCATACTCCACAGGGTAGGTAGTAAATATTTTTGACCAAATGAGTTGGGAGAACTAAGAAGTTCGGGATGTAGATGGTGATCGAAAGAGCCGTAAGTCACTTGGCTCTGTTCATTCCTGCCAAGGACACAGGAAGGAAAAATCCAAAGTCCTAAGTTTTTTAGTGGACGATCACCTAAAAATTTCTATGATGTCAGCTTCGGTTACTATTTTTTGAAGTTTGAGTTAGCTGTCATAGATTTCAATTCCTTAAAAGTGTTCAGTATTATGCAAGTTGGCTAAAAACACTAGTAATTTCGAGGCAGAACTGAGAATTGGGCTTTCCTGTCCTGACTTTTATCTCTGTGACTTCCTTTTATCCCTCTTTGCCTCTTTGAATATTTCCTTTGTGTACTTAATTTTAGCAATGGCCCTTTGAAGTTCCAGGGATGGGAGCAGTCGGTAAGGACATCTCATGTTTAATTTTTCTACTGTCTTTGTCATTAATTAAAATATGTGTAAAGTTTTACGGGGGGGGGTGTACAAAATGTTCATCATCACTACTCTGAAGAGACTAGTACAGTGCCAGAAAGAGAGAGAGTTTAAGGGCAAAGGCAGAGGGCAAATTATGAGGAGGGGAAAAGAAGAGGAAATACGACGTGCTATTATTTTGTTAGTTAAATGAGCCCCTACGGTGGGCAAGGTGCTCTGGAGGATACAGAGATGAGTAAGTCATAGGGCCCGATCTCAAAGGTGGGGTCTACTGCGTGCTGAGCATTCTACTGTTAGATTTAAGATGTGCTAGGGACAGTGGTGGTTTGGTGGTAGAATTCTCACCTTTCATGCTGGAGACCCTGGTTTGATCCTGAGCCAATGCTCTGACCAGGTTTTAGCGAAACTCCCAGACTCAGATGGACTAGGAAAGAGGCCTGATGATCTTCTTCCAAAAAATGAACCAGTGGAAACCATTTGGATCAGAGCGGTCTGATCCGTAACTGGTCACAGGGATGGCAGTAGGACCTGTTGTGCATGGGGTTGCCATGAGTCAGGGGCTGACTTAGCGGCTAACAACAGTCCTAAAAGGCGGGCATCTTTATTCCAACTTTATGGGTAAGGAAATTAAGTTTAAGAGAAGTCGAGTCCCTTGACATTGATGACACAGTGATGAGGGACGCCAAGACTAAGATCAGAGTGATCCTCATTTCAGTGCCACACTGCGTTGTCATCCCGGAACGTACAGTCCAGTGAAGGGTAAAGGGTGAAAAACAGCAATGCGACTGTTTTCAGAGAAGAAGTAAAAATAATACAAGTAGAAACTTATTGATAACCTCAGGTTTTCTTTCTGATTGAGGCTTTTGGCAGTACGTTCCATGATGCAGTTCAACATAACCCGTGCTGTCGAGTTGAATTCGACTCATAGTGACCCTATAGGACAGAGTAGAGCTGCCCCGTAGGGTTTTCAAGGCTGTAATCGTCACGCAAGCAGACTGCCACATCTGTCTCCTGTGCAGTGGCTGGAGCGTTTGAACCATCAACCTTTCGGTTAGCAACCAAATGCTTAACCACTGCACCACCAGGGTTCCTTGCAGTTGAACGTGGTGATCATTAAAGAGAGGAAGGTCACTTCTGAGCCATCCTGTGCCCCACCCCCACCTCGATAGAAGAAGACTCTTTAGGACCTGACACGCAGGTAACAGAGCAGGTTTTTAAAATATGTAGTAAAGGGACACTTCTTTGTTCCTTTCTGGCAACAATCCCAATGGAAGTAAACCTACACGGGTGCTGCCTGGAACCCTGGGCCCCAAGAGTTAATTTAAGAAATGCTTGAGGTTCTGCATTCCCATGGTATGTTACTAGAATGTTCTGTAGCTTTAAAAACCCTTAGCCCTGGTTTCCTCATCTGACATCTATTCCACATATTTGGGAATGGGATGTCTCAATGTCCACACTGGCTGCCCCCAAATGCTGGCACTTACTTACCAGTATAGAGTTTTCTTGGAAGACTTTCAGCCTCTTTGTGAGACTTCAGTTATCTCCTTTCTTGTTTCCAGAAGTAGCGTCTTTCTCCAAACTTGAAATCTTGCTGTGTTCCTAAATGTTTTGGAAACAAAATGTGCAGTGGGAGAATTCTCGCTTGGTGAATATTGGATCACTTTGTTCCCTGGCACAACAATCTCTCCTTTGTATTAAACATCTGAGAACAGAAGTTCTAAATAACATTTTTATATTCTCTGTTGATATGAGTTCTTTATTTGGGGACAACAGTTTGGTGTTTGTTCCTCTGTCAAATTCTGATGTACTTTCCCCTTTTATATGTATGACGAGGAGGCTCCTGGCCCAGAACCTGAATTGTACGTATGTGGTGGTGATTAGTGTTTGCCTGCCCCTGGAACTTTCTTGTGGAGCTCCTTCTGGCACCAGTGAGTAGCCCACATTATGGTGGGATGGCTACGTGGTCAGAGCGAGTACCTGATCCACTGGCCTGGCTATGAGCTAAGTGGTCCAACAGCCAACCACAAAGAGACCAGATAGGCAGCCAGACCAAAATAGCCACTTATCCGCCTCCTCCCTGGAAATGCAGAAGGGTTGCTTGGAGGTCCAAGAAGGCCTAATTTGGTCAGAACACCAGCACAACTGAATGGAAGCCAGTTGTGACCCTGGTCTGCTTTGGAATTGACTAGACGCCTTTTTTTTTTTAGTATAAGCCTAACAAGTTTTTCACTACTTTATAGTACATAAAAATGGAAGATCTCTTTTTCCTTGTTCTATACACCACAGATAGACACACAGACATACTGAAAAATATATCATTTAAGGATAGGGAGGCAGAGCTCCCTAGCAACATAACTGCAAATGTGCCAGTGTCCTTTGGATCTCCAAGTTTTGGATTTATTACAAAAAGTGGTTTAAAAGGCAGCTCCTGTGTTTCCTTTTCTCTGGCCACACTCGTACCCCCTCAAGAACCTGATCAGCCAGACCAGCAGCACCTAATTGGTACGAATACCTTAACCGTAAAGCACGTCTGATGACTTCCTTAATTTTGTCCTTGCACAAAGGACTTGTACTTCTACTCTAAAGAAAATGAGAACGTGTGCTCTCAACTTTAGGCAAACCCAGTATTATAAAAAGCCAGCTTTGTAAGACAGATGAAGAGGGACATTTTCATTTATTTTTCAGAAAATTCATCACCAAATTCCTTAAACAGCAAAGACTGCCTATGAAAAATGTGATTTCCTACCAAGAACGTTTTTAGTATTATGCAAGGTTCAAAGTTCTAGCAAGGCCACCCTGCACGTTTCTCTTGTGTTTAATAAAACAAACAAACAAACAAAAAAAAAAACACATTGGCTCTGGTGTTTCATCACCTTGTGTCAGAGATACATTTTTTGCTCCTTGTTCCTTCAATGAATATTTATCTGGTGCTTCCTGTGCACCAAGCGGAAACCCTGGTGGCGTAGTGGTTAAAAGATGCGGCTGCTAACCGAAAGATTGGCAGTTCGAATCCATCAGGCACTCCTTGGAAACTGTATGGGGCAGTTCTACTCTGTCCTATAGGGTCTGTATGAGTTGGAATCCACTCGACGGTAAGGGGTTTGGTTTGGTTTATGCACCAAGCGGAGGCCCCGGGTGATGCCAAGTGGAGCCCCTGGGTGGTACAAATGGTTAACATGCTTGGCTGCTAACCTAAAGGTTGGAGGTTTGAGTCCACCCAGAGGCACCTCAGAAGAAGGGCCTGATGATCCCCTTTCGAAAAGTCAGCCATTGAAAACCCTATGGCACACAATTCCACACTGACGTGCATGGGATTGCCATGAGTCGGAATCTCCTTGGTGGCAGCAGGTCTTGACTGGATGTGCCAGGCACTTTGCTGACTTTCTCCATATCGTTTGTTTTGCCCACATCCAAGCAGCTGGTCCTCGGCACAGCCAGGATTGCTCTTGGGGAGCCCACATACCCGCAGGGGCCACTTGACTTCCCTGAGCCTCATGCACTGGGATGGATTGGATTGTCTTACAAGTGGAAGAACATTTGACTTCTCCTATTTAACTTTTCCTTGCAAACTGAGAAAATCACTCTGTGAACAAACTCAAGTGATAATAAAAAAGACCCTCTTCCAGGGAGCCTGGCCGTACTATGTTAGTCAGCCAGAGTCTGGATAAGAGCAGGCCCCTCAAGGGAGAGTGGAGCCCGTCTCTGCCCTTAATTGATTTTTGTGTTCATTCTGTTTCTTTTCATTCTTTGTGAAAAAAGTGATTTGTAATACAAAGTGGCTTTACATGTTGTAGGCTCGGTATCATGTAATACTGTTCTTATCAAAAAACCATTTCTGCTTGTTCTGCCTTTTTCTTTTTTTTGGTCCGGATCCAGCTCATGTTTGTTTTTATTTTGCGTTTTATTTCTTGTTTATGCAGTATTGTTCCTCTTATTCCTCCCACATCAACCCCCATCCTTTTCCAGGGACTGAGAGAAGATAGGGGCACTTTGTCTATTTTTTTCATTTTAAATCAACTTGCTGGAAATCTTCAGTAATAGTCACCTTTTCCCTAGTGGGTTTGTTACATAATTTGAATCCTTACTAGTTATAAATCTGACCCTTAAGAAGTTGGGTTATGTTCATTCTGAGGAATTAAGGAGCTGTACTGGCCTGTGTGTCCCTGTGGTCTGCGCCATCTTCCACCACTGCTGGCCAAGGTTAGCCTGGCTCACGAACGGGGCAGCTCTTTACAGAGGTACCCTGCTGTGTAAGAAAGTTCTATCCAATAAAAAAATCCAGTAGTAGCTGCTAAAATCTTTTTTGGTAAAATGGGGTTTTGAAGCCTTCAATCATGTGCTTCTTAAACAATTTAATAAATCTAGAACTTGGAGATCCAAAGGGGATTGGCACATTTGCAGTAAGTTGCTGGGGAGCTCTGCCTCTCCTTAAATGACACATCGCTCAGTGTGTCTGCATGTCTGTGGCGTATGTAACAAGAAGAATGAGATATCCCATTTTTATGTACTATAGTTCGTTAGGCTCGTACTAAAAAAAAAAAAAAATTGCTGTAGGGTCAGTTCTGACTCATGACAACTCCATGCGTGTCAGAGTACAACTGTGCTCGATAAGGTGTTCAATGACTGATTTTTCAGAAGTAGGTTACCAGGCCTTTCTTCCAACGCACCTCTGAGTGAACTTAAACCTGCAACCTTCGGTTAGCAGCTGAGCACGTTAACCGTTTGTACCACCCAGGGACTAGGGATAGCATAATTGGAAATACAGAATTTGTTTAAAGCAGCATTTATGTGACCAAGAGAAAAGCAGATGAGAAATAACCAGGCATGTCCAAAGCATGACTAATAGATCAGATTTCTGGGACATCTGAATCCAAGGGTTTGATGGTCATCACACTGTGTTGAGAGGTGATAAGCAAGAAAGGAGAAAAGGCTGGCTGTGGAGAATGGCCCCTGTAGTAAGTAGGAAGCAGATGTGTATAGTTGAATGCAGTGGGCTTCCAATGGGCCCACTCTCTCTTCTGTGTGAGGGGCCAGAAGGGAGAGTTTGTTCAAGGTCACATTACAAAAACTGAGGTATCTTATTCTCTCTATTTAATATCGATTCCCTCATGCAGTGAGCTTTTTGTTTTTTGACTTGTGACTTGGTTTCTTGTTGGCACATCGCACGGCTGTCTTTGGAAGTCCATTCCGAGGTGATCTGGCCACCTGTAATGTGGAATGGGAAAACACTTGCTAAGTCTAGACGTCTGATAACCAAGCATGCAGGTAAGGTAATCACCTGGGTGGCTGTAACGGATTACCCCCCCCCCCCAAGCTGAAGCTGAAAATAAAACCAAACTGTTTCCCCTTGGGCAATGGCTGCAATCAGGATTCTGCAGCTGATAAAATGCTGCCCCTTTGTTCTGCTTCCTGTGTGCTCATCCATATAATAGCTGTTCCACATTTCATTCCTTTCGCATCCACCTGGAGCTGCTTCCCCGCCAACAAAGGCAAGGTGCACCCCAGAGCCACAGAGTGATGCACAGACAGACCTCGGCAAAGGCTGAGTACACACACTGGTGCGTGGCTTTTCCATTCGCTGCTCTCTCCCAGGACAGGCTAGGAGCACTCAGTCATGGCCCTGCTCTCCTTCTGTAGTGAAGGCTGGTGCCCTTGGACTTAGTCCCCGTAGTGGTCAATAGGCCTGTTCATGTGGGAGGGGACAACAACATTTTGCAGACCACTGGGCTCAATGTGAGCTTTCTTCTCCGAGTGAGCAAAGGGCATGGGACTCATGAGGGCTGCTCAAGTCATGGCCCCAACCACAGCCCAGAAGCATGGTCCAGACCGTGGGGGAGCACTTGGACATCTTTTTGTGGGCTAAAGAAAGTTCGATGAGCGAAATTTTTGAGATGAGGTTCTATGGTGAGGTTTTCTGATAGTGTGTAATCTAATCACTGGCATCGTGGTCAGGCATTGTTTTGCATTTTCGTCTACCAAGGGAGCTGATGACAAGATCTCTGCCATTCTCTGCTTTCATTATAGTGAATTTGTAATTATCCAAGTCAACGGGGAAAATAACCATTATTGATGATACAAGCTCTCAGAAAGCCCAGACATAATCTGGGTTTGCCTTTGAGATGTGGACTGCGGGTATGGAGCGCACACATGCTGGGACAATGCGCCGTGGCACAGCCAGCTGACTTTTCGCGGCTCCTCTCTGGCTCTCTCTGGACGCTGCCACCATGTCTGGGGGCCCGGAGAGCTGGGCTGGGCCACAGGGACAGCGCAGAAGGCCGCCATCAATCCTCAGAGTACAGCCTGTGCTCTGGAGAAAGTGGACCTGTTTTTGCTCTGATAATATCACATGAATATTTTATTTAAAAATTTTTAAGATCAAAGCAATACATGTGTGGTTAAAAGCTAAATAGTACGGAAGGTTTTTAATAAAAAATAACAGCCCCTGCCTCCCTCCTCTCCTCCCCTCTCCTAGGGTCATTTTCCAGAGGCCACACCTGTTAGTCCTTCCCTCCCCTTCCCTTGTAGTCCCTGGGTATGCAAATGTTAAGCGCTTGATGCTAAACAAAAGGTTGGAGGTGCAAGGCGACCCACAGGCACCTTGGAAGAAAGGCCTGGTGATCTACTTCTGAAAATCGGCCGTTGAAGACCCTATGGAGCATAGTTTTTACTCTGACACACATGGCGTCGCCATGAGTTGGAATTGACTCAACGGCAACTATATTCTCCTTTCTTTACATTCTTTTGGAGATTACCACCGTATCTTTAAATAGTATATGTATACCACTATTGCTCAGTTTGTCTTTGCTGACTTCCTTTTAGGTAAATGAGGGTTTCTCTCACTTAGTCAGACCTACTGCCTCTCCACATTCAACCCTCTATGGTTATGTCATTCTTTCCAGTCCCTCCACTTTAAGGCATTGCTTAAATTTCTAACAAATTCTTGAAACTTCATTTCTTACTCTGTCAGCCACAGAGAGTGTCTCTAAACTACCCATTTAAAAAATTAGAACATTAGCTCTTCTAGCTCCCCTCTGTCCTCCACCTCCAGTCTCTGTCAGCCATTGCCAAGGCTGATAGATAGCATTTGTGTTCATTGTGGTTAACTGGCTGGTGAAGTCCTCCACCATTCATCCTCAGCTACAGAATCTGTATTTGTAGATATTATAGATAGGATCTAAAAGTTGGAAGCCAGTAGACAGGGTTTTCATTATTTATTATTGTGACTGTGTATGTTGGGTTGTATTGCCTTTGCATGCCCTGTGGGTTTTAATGAAAATACTTTATACTCCTTTAAGAATGATTATGTAATTTGTATTTGTTCAGTGCTTTAGAACCTTGGTGTCAGTGGCTAAGCACTCGGCTGCTAACCAGAAGGTCAGCAGTTCAAATCCACCAGCCGCTCCTTGGAAACCGTATGGGGTGGTTTTGCTCTGTCCTGAGGGTCATTATGAGTCAGAATCAACTTGATGGCAGTGGGTTTTATTTTTAAATAAGATAAATTTAGAATTAAATTAAATTCTTTAGAATTTGCATTTCATTTGATTTCAGAGCACAGCACACTTTTCTGACTCTGAATTTGGGAACTCCGTTTATTAGTAGAGCTTGAATCCTTTTGCAGGATGTATTGAAATGAGGCATATGTCTTGTGAAAAGTTAAATCACATGAAATAATACCTGGGTGTGTCCCTGCTCTTTATGAGTTTTTAGCAATAGGTAATTCACTCTAAGACAGTGCTAACCAAACTTTTGGATTTTGAAGTCTTTTTTTTTTTTTAGTTTAAGGACCAATACAGAGGTCTTAACTTTTTATTTTGCCAATTTAAGATATGAAGAAATCAGCTACTATTTGACTGTCACAGGTAAAATAAAGAGTATTTTAACACCCAAAATATAAGAAATAATCTCAGAATAAAGAACAAGATTTTAAAATTGTTAAAAAGGAGAACAAAATTGAATGAATTTAACTTTTGAAAAACTCACCACCTGATTTTTTTCTGTTTTGCTGTAGACGAGTGAAAACTTTGTCCTGGATCAAAAGCTTCCTTTAGAGGACATGTGTTTGACTTTAATGGATTTGAGCATAAGTATTAATTACTCCACTTCTTCCCTCGACTTGTTGATTCATTAGAGCCTGAGGCAATGAGGCTGGCTTCACGGGGGAGTGGAAGGGCTTGTTCACCCTGTTCTGTGGCCGCAACCCATAGATAGACCTCTATGCCCTTAGCTCTGTGCCCCTAATCCGGGCCAGCTGACCTGTCTCAGAAGTGTGATGGACGTGAGAGGAAGCAGGTGAGAAGAATTTAGGCCTATGCATCCAAGTCTATCACCTTATACATGTAGCCCTTGAGTAAGTCACCCCTTAACTCTATTTTAGTTTCATTTCCCATAAAGTGGTCACAAAACAGCATCTGCCTATATATATTCTACCAGGGTCATTTTATAATTTGAGGTAATAAAGCTGGCTAAACTTTAAGCAGTCAACGAATGCATGATGATAGCATTTTTGGAGTATCTTAAAACTAAACCAAATCTAACACAGAATGAGCTTACTGACTATATTTGTCCTATCAACATATTGGATTAAGTAACCACTTGGATAAATTCTTTCTCTCCTTAAAGAACTTGTAGGTTGGGATATCTCCTTTACTAAGTTTAGTAGATTTCCTTGTCACATTCCATTGAATTTAGGTCTCAGAATATTAATGTTTTTAATATGGTATTTTGTGAAATCCTCTCAAATAAGAACAGAATTAATGCCTTTTTTTCCTTTTTCTTTTTGGTAAGAATGGCATGTGTGCAGCCAACCGCAAGCGATTGTAATGAGGATAATATAACTCACACTGGCTTTCCTGGGACCGTGTGATTTGTAAACATTAATGAGGCCATTTTCACAACATACCTGAGAGGGGTTAGATACGGTCTTCCCACGTTTTTTTTTTTTTAACCGGGGGAAATCCAAGACAGACCAAGGTTAAGAAGTGAGTAGCCCAAGTTTACTCAGCTTGGGCAAGGTTGCAAAGTGAGAAAAGGAAGTCCAGGCTCTGAATCCCACATCGCCTGTCCTGGCCACCCTGTGGTCCTCTCTCTGAGTCCATATTCTCAACGTTCAGGATTTCATACTAGGCCACGTCAGTTTTTGAAGAACTGAACGTTTGAATGAATCAAATGTGGCTTTCCAATTAGAAATGCGGACCGCCGTCCGTGGAGGTTTTGTTTGCTGAGAAAGGAGGGCAGAGATGGCGGTTGTGCTCTGAAACACAGACCGAGTTTGGTCTGTTGGTTAGGAAGTTATGATTTGGTCTGTGCTGTCCACGCTGTCATCCGTTTCATTGGTAACTGTTCAACAGACTACCGGAAAAGCCAGGTTATGATTTCTGGAGCTGGAAAAGGTGACAAATGTTGGCCCCACAGTGCTCTGTGTCACATAACTACCTTGTACCTTGGCTGTGTCATCAGTAAAATGGGAGTGGTAACGTTAACTGCCTGAAGGTGGGGAATCAGACCAGTCCCTTCACTTTCCCATACTTGGATTCTTTAAATGCCCTTAATAAGCATCACACTTGCCAATATATTATTAGGTCTTTGCACTCAATAGCAGGCTCCACTGTCCAAGGACCAGATCCAGGTAGAGACAGGACCTATTTTTGTACTTTGCTGTTGGACGGAAGGGGATTATCCAATAGGGAAGGTAAGCACAGTGCTTACCTTGCTTACCAGATCGTCTGCAGTGATATTGTTTACTACAGAATAGTTAGTAAGCACAAGTAAGCCCTTGTTTACCTTGCTTACTGGGTCATCTGCCTCTGTGAAGGACTATAAATTTGAAAAGAGGCTTTGATTCTGTAGGAAGGTGCTGTGGGGTTGGGAAAGAGACAGATCCCAGCCATACCTAGAAGCAGAATCCTTGATGTGGTGAAAAGATGTGAAATTTTTCACTACAGATGATGTGGTAAGAAAGGTAAGCACCGTGCTTACCTTGCCTGCTGGATAATCTGACCCTCTTTACCATGTGACCTGGGAAGGATCTCATGCCTCCCTGTTTATACGTTCTCATTGAACGATTTTTGCAGAAATCCAAAGAATATTCTACAGATGTGTCATGGATTGAATTGTGTCCCCCCAAAATATCTGTCAACTTGGCTAGGGCATGATTCCCAGTATTGTGTGACCACCATTTTGTCATCTGATGTGATTTCCTTATGTGTTGTAAATCCTATCTTTATGATGTTAATGAGGTGGAATTAGCAGTAGTGTTAATAGGGCAGGACTCAGTCTACAAGATTAGGTTGTATCTTTAATATCTTCTAAGCTACAAAAGATAGAAGCAAGCAGAGAGACTGGGGATCTCATACTACCAAGAAACAAGAGCCAGGAGAATAGGGCGTCCTTTGGACCTGGGGTCCCTGAGCTAGAAGCTCCTTGATTGGGCAAGATTGATGACAAGGACCTTTCTGCAGAGCCGACAGAAAGGAAGGCCTTCCCCTGGAGCTGGTACCCTGAATTGGACTTCTAGCCTCTTAGGCTCTGAGAGAATAAACTTCTATTTGTTAAAGCCATTCGCTTATGGTGTTTCTGTTATAGCAGCAGTAGATAACTAAGCCAATGAGTGGTGGCAGGGTTGTGTTTTGGGGTGCTCCACTTTAAGATATGATGTCCTTTTTAGTTGAGATCTAATACTCAGTGTGAGCTGCCTTGGCAGTTCAGTGGTAGAATCCTGACCTTCCACACGGGAGACCTGGGTTTGATTTCTGGTCAGTGCACCTCATGTGCAGCCACCACCCATTTGTCAGTGGAGGTTTCCATGTTGCTCTGAGGCTGAACAGGTTTCAGCAGAGCTTCCAGACTAAGATGGACTAGGAAGAAAGGCTTGGTGATTTATTTCTGAAACTCACCAAATGGAAACCCTATGGATAACAATGGTCTGATCTCCAAATGATCATGGGGAGATGGTGCAGGACTGGGCAGTGTTTCATTCCATTGTACATGGGGTCACCATGAGTCGGAGGCTGACTCGACAGCAGCTAACAACAGCAATATTCACTGTGAAGAACAAGAGCAGTACAACCCAAAGGTATGGGTCCCTCCATTGTATCTTTTCCATAGCCTACATTTTGAATATACATGTTCATTTATAATACAAATATTTGGAAGTTTCAGATAATACTGGACTAAAAAAAACTGCCATTTATCATCATGGTTCCAGCTATGAGAGCGTGAGCACTCGTCAAAGGCAGATGGAACTCAGTCTCAGCACATCATAGTTTCTGTTCAGTCATGTTGTATCTGATAATTCTTATAAAGCAGAAAAGCCATTTAAACAGGCATCCCTTTTTCTCTGAGAGAACTTTATAAAATAGTCAGACGTTTGCTGTACATAAAAGGAAGCTTTCTCTCACACCAAAGCTTTCCAAATAAAATGAGACTCCTAAAAGTAAAGACCAAAGAAAGATTAACTTGCACAAGTTTTCGGGGAGAGGGGGGGACACTAACATGTGTATTTTAAGAACGTAAAAGACCCAGGTGGGAAACGAATCCTCCTCGATAAGGGAGAAATGCTTAGTAGGGTGAAAAAAATAAAAATAAAAAAAACATTCAGCAGTTTTTGGAGCTACACAAGTCCAGACAGTTTCTTTCTTTCTTTTTTTTTTTTTTTTTTGGTTAGCTGCTCATAGCCACAAATATGTATATTATTTCCTTCTTGCCCACAATTTACTAAGAATCATCTTTCTAATATACTGGGGAATCCCAAAAAAAACTCATTCTCCTAAAAACAGGCAAACCTTTAACTCTAGCAATTAAGTTCTCCCATTATTCAAATCCAGAATTTAAAATAAATAACCAGATTTTTGCAATAGGAATCAGTAAAGTCCACGTCAAATTGTTTGTCTCCATAAACGTATACTGTAAATGGCTTAGGGTTCTTAGGGAAGGGTGTGCCCTGGTCACGGATGTTTGAAATAGGATTCAGAAACCTAGTTCAAGGAGTCTCTCAGGTGATTAGTCTAACCCCTTATGTGATGTAGTAGTAGGATCACATACTTTAACACTTTTTTGACTATTACAATATGTTCTTAGGTAGGAAATGATTAGTAACTAATTTGGATATGCTTATTATCAGACTAGTAAACACAGCTAACTTAATTATTGAGCAATACAGTGTCTTGGTCATTCTGGACATCCGGAGGGACCAATCCCTGGAGACATCATGGTTGGTAAAGTAGAGTGTTGGTGGAAAAAAGGGAGACCCTCGATGAGATAGATTGACACAGTGGCTGCAACATTGGGCTCAAACATAGCGAGGATTGTGAGGATGGTGCAAGACCAGGCAATGTTTTGTTCTGTTATTCTTAAGGTCACCATGAGTCATTGACAACAACAACACAGTGTAATGTGATTGCAGTATAGACTCTGGGGCCAGATCAACTAGATTCGAATCCAGCTATACCCTTGACTAGCTGATGCTCTCTGTGCCCCCTTTTCCTCATCTGCAAAAACCAAACCAAACCAAACCCACTGCCGTCGAGTCAATTCCGACTCATAGCGACCCTATAGGACAGAGTAGAACTGCCCCGTAGAGTTTCCAAGGAGCGTCTGAAGGATTCGAACTGCTGACCTTTTGCTTAGCAGCTGTAACACTTAACCACTACGCCACCAGGGTTTCCTCATCTCAAAGTGCCGATGATAATATAATAGCTCCTTCCTCATAAGGTTGTAAGAATTAGACGAGTTAATGTGAATAAGGTGCTTAGAAAGTTGCCTGGCACATAACACGCTATGGCAGTGGCAGCAACTACTGTTTTTCACAATGAGGGGAACGAGGAGCAAATCCAAATTGTGTTGATCCTAGAAATAATTTTTATTGACCATTGAAATATTTTTTTTTTTTTATAGAGCTGTTGTCTATTGTCTATGAATTCAGGTCTGAAATAGCAGATGCAGGGAAGCTATTTATTTTGATTCCTCGTTAATTGCTACCTGCTACCCATTCTATTCTAGATCTACATATGATAGATTTTCCTTAACTTATGCAGAACGGACGCTATCAAGTTTATTTGGATTTAAAAAAAAAAAAAAAAAACACAAACTCCAGTTGCTGTTGAGTTGACTCAGACTTAGGGCAACCCAGTGTGTGTCAGAGTAGAAATGTGCTGTATAGGTTTTCAATGGCTGCCTTTTCGGAAGCAGATCACCAGGGCTTCCTTCCAAGGTGCCTCTGGGTGAACTTGAACCTCCAGCCTTTTGATTCTGTTAGCCGCTGAACTGTTTGACTACCCAGGGATTCCCTACTTGGGTATGGGAGGAAGTTCCACTCAGTTGCAGAACATATGAAGAAGGTGAGTAAATAAGTGACTAAGTCAAGTACATGCTGTCAATGAACTTGAAAGCAAGATGTTCTGTAGATAAGCTGTGACTTGGATGATCAATATTTAACAAGTTCTTCTTCCTTGTAAATGTATTTGTTTTTCACTTTATCTAATAATCCCAGTGGATGAAGATGTCATTGGTGTCTTTTTTTTGAGGTGTTAGGAAAATTATCATTACTTACCTTTGAGGAACCTAAGATGGGTAGAGATGTAAATTCACCCTTGTGACTCGTTCGTGGTTTTGTTTCTATATTGGAGATGGTAAATCTTATGCTAAAGCTTACTATCTAAGACTGACTAGAAAATTGTCTTGACATTCAAATACAGAATACCCTTCTTATGTTAGTCACTCTTTTTCTTAAGGTTACACAGTCATAAAAAAAAAAAAAAACCAAGCCTCTTGCCTTCGAGTCAATTCAGACTCATAGCAACTCTCTAGGACAGAGTAGAACTGCCCCATAGGGTTTCCAAAGAAAGCTTGGTGGATTAGAACTACCGACCTTTTCGGTTAGCAGCTGTACCTCTTAACCACTATGCCACCAGGGTTTCCTATACAGTCAGAGTTCACTTTTAAATACTAAAATTAAAAACTTCCTCTTCCACCGGTATTGAAACACCATGGTATCCATCCATAAGCTGGGTTGCACATTAATTATTGTAATGATCGGTGTAAGTCCTCCAGTACTGGGATTACATTTAATTTGATTATTTGTGGATCTGTGGCCATTATTATTTGTTGTTGGTTTATTTTTGGCATCATTTTAATGTTTTATTTGGACTTATAGGTCACATGTGTGCTTCAGAAATTCTCCAAAAGATAAAGAGCAATTCCACTTTTAAGCAGAAAAAAATCACTTACCGGTGTTAAAAACACCTCAAAAAATGGAAATAAAGAAGTTTGAATTTTTTTTCCTGCAACTTGGTTTGCAGAAAGAGGAATGAAAAAGAATATTCTCGTGGTTTATCAGTTGATTTTTCCTAGAGAAAGTTTCCATTCCCCAATGAGATGGTATCAGTTTTGAAAAGTATATGTTTTTGTAAATAAAATGAAAATAAACTATCACCACCATCACCATCATTATCATCATTATATTAACTGGGCTTGTGTCCATCATTGATTTCATGAAAAACACCAAAGTGGATTTGCACTTGGCAGGAGAACCAGTGAACTTTGACGTTAAATGGTCATGCAAAACGTTGCCGAGGTATTATTCGTAATAGTCAGGAACACCATAGTTCAGTTCTCATTACTTGATTGAATTGATTAATTTTTTTCTTGAGTAGTAAAAACTCGTTATCTTCCTTACAGTCACAAATGATAGAACATTTTGATGGATAAAACAAAAACTCACTTTGTGTTCTGTCATGCAGCAGGGATGTGTCTGTGCTGCTAATTTCAGATTTGCAAATTCCTGGTTTGACCATAATTCACATGCTCTTATCTTTGTGGAGAGGGAGCATAATATACTCACAGGAGTGCACGTGAGTGCACGTTTTGGAGTCAAACTGTTCTTGGCTCCGATCCTGGGCAGCTACTTACTGACTGTGTGGCCTTGAGCGTCCTCATCTGTAGAACACCTGACTCAGAGCTGTTCAGGAATTGAGTGGGAGGATGTAGTGCAAGTGTCTGGCCCCTTCCCTTCCCTTCCCTCTTCCCTTCCCTTTGCAAGACTAGGGATGCTGTAGAGTCAACCACTGAATGTGCTAAGCACTGACCACCTGCAGGGTCCTGTGTAGGCCAGCGATGGGAAGATCCACTCTGTGCTCTGGCGGCAAGACTTCAAGATGCACATGGCCAAGAGCAGTGATTAATGCATTAGGGGAAGACACTATCCCACTAGATTACTTACTCAAAATCAGTTGAAGCAGTATCCTGAGAGTGAAGAGTTCTGGCTTAGCCTTGCATGTGTTTATTCTGTCTCTGTATCAAACTCTTATAATGGTACTTGCATCCTCTTTATCTCTGAGAAATTACAAAGACAAAATGAACATGTGAGGGCCCACTCTCAGGTGGTTGGAGTTAAACCAGCTGGAAATTTTATTCAAGAGAAGATTGTTACAAGTTGACTCTTTGGAGTTTGCCTTTGAGGTCATAGCCCCTTGACCACCACTTTGATTGTTGTTATTAGATGTCATTGAGTTGATTTTCAACTCATAGCAATCCCACGTGACAGAGTAGAACTGCCCCAGAGCGTTTCCAAGAAGCAGCTGGTGGATTCGAATGGCTGACCTTTTGATTAGCAGCCGAGCACTTAACCACCACACCACCAGGACTCTGCCCCCAAGGCTACTGGGTTGTAAAGTCAAAATATAATCTGAGGAGAGGAGCCAGAAAACAAAAACAGCTACGTTCATAGGTAACCACCTTCTTTATGAGGTACGTGGTACTTAATGTCGGTTGAAATGCAGTGGCAGAATCTATATGAACTGGACGGTTTTTGGCATGTTTTTCTGCATTGGACCTTTTCTTCTCATCAGTCACGTCTGTGGACTATTTCACCACTGGGTTTTTCTGCCTGTTAGGCCTTAGGAAACGTCTTGGCAGGTTGAGCTGTTATTTTGCTCATGTTGTGCGTAGCATTTCTCTGACCTTTTGTTATTTACTGAAACAGTCCAGGCTGTTTTCTTTTAAGAGTAGCATGAAATGAAGGGGAGTCAGTCAGCACAAGCTGACTTTGGTATCAGAAGACGAATTTTTAAGCTGCTTCTCTGTGAGTTAAGGGCTCATTGGCCTCCTGGTTTCCTATTCCCACAATTTTTAAGGAGTCTTTTGGGGGGAGTTATTTTTTTCACGAAAGCAGATGCACACAAGGTTGGTGACTTATTTACAACATCTCATCACACCTAAAGACACAGCGTACTAAGAGTTTTCTCCTGACATCTGGGCACTGTGGGTCATCCTCAGCCTCACCTGTTTTGAGCAGTGCTGTGACATGTTCTGGGAGAGACAGCTCAGCTTTGAATTGCTGACGAGGTAGCACCCACCGCTGACCTCCCATGACCCTGGTGAGTCCGAACAGTGGTGGCTAGTGACGCTACTCAGGACATCACAGTTTCTCATGAGGGCCCCTTCTCCCTTGTCCCAGAAAGTCGGCCTCCTTTGGGCTTTTCCGTTCCACCCCGACCATGGGGAAGTGAGGATTTCTCATTCACTGCAGGTTGACCGACAAGGGTAAAGGAAGTGTCAAGGTCTGATTACATCTTCGAAAATGAGAAAATGTGTGTGTTTCTGTGCATTTAGATACGTGTTTTTCATATCTCTCCATTCATCTATCTACTCACTGGTCTGTTTCTATCTCAGACAGAAAATTCAGCAGGAATTATGTCTTTTTGTTTGAATCCCCACAGTGCTGAAGTCAGCTGCTAGCATTAAAGACACTACTCCAGTTTGTCATGTTTATCCTTTTAGCCAAACAGAAAATGACCTTCATATACCAGCCTGAATGATCATGATGGCTCTGTATCATTTAATCATGATCTGTGTGTTTGAGAATGGCCATAGTCTAATAATGGGCCATTGCTTTGGAGATGTTTCATTCATTTATTTAGTGATTCATTCAACAAATACTTACTGCACTGTCTTCATTGCTTCTGAGAAATAGACAAGGCTGTCATGGAGCCACATATGTGAATGCAGAGGTATAGACAATATACAAATTAAGCCAAAAAAATTAGGTGATAGTAGACAACAGAAAGGATAATGTAGAGAGTAACTGAGAGGGGAAAGATGAGCTTAGTATATAAGTATAAATTGTGAAGTCATTCATATAAATTATGAAGTCATTTACTTGTAAGTAGAACAGAACTCTTTCTGATGCCACATAGCTTTAAGGACTTATAACTTATATGAAGCTTTGACCGCAGCATTTCTTGAGTGTGGCAAAGGAAGCAGATACACCACTGAAGTGTTAACAGGTTACCTGAGGGGGTTAGGTATGTTCTGTATAGAAAAGAGAACACAGAACAAATGATAGAAAACTGCCACTTTCTGTGCAGAGGCAAGAAACTTTTCGGACGTGCAGTTAGCTGTGAGAACTCAAGGTGCAGGCTGAAATGGAAACATGTTATAAACAGATTGAGAGAGAGACAACAGAGTTAAGGGAAAACATCTGCCTGCTGGGTCTGACATCCAAAAGCTGCATCTGTGGGCTAGGATCAATCTTGTAATGCTTAAAAAAGGAATGTGGAGGGGCCCAAAGAGGGCTCTGGAAGTTTCTTTTTTCCTAGAGATTTTCTTTCTGCTCTGCCCAGGATGCTGCCAGGGACTGATGAAATGTACTCATATGATCTTGTTTCTTGAAGCCGAAGTAACATTCCTTCGAAGTTAGCTTTGGAGGACTGATTTAAAAGACATTTTACCCATATTACTCTAGACATACTAATCGGAGGGGCCATCCACTCTGGAAATCCTGAGGCAGACTCTTCATATATTTTGTATTTTCAAGTAGAAGTTCTCAGTATTAAAGAAGTTGGGAACCAGAAAAAAAGATGTTTTCAAGAAGATTCAGAAGAGATAACGTGCTTTGCAGCCAACTGAAAGGTTGGCAGTTTGAACCCACCCAGCGGCTCTTCAGGACAAAGACCTGGTGATCTGTTCCCATAAAGACTGCAGCCTAGAAAACCCTATGAGGAAGTTCTTAAAATATGTCAAATGCGTTCCTTGACTTATTCATTATTTTTTTCTCTTGAACCGTTTATTTGTATCCTACAGACACAGCCAAGGAGGTTGATTTAAAGGAGAGATCACGTTCTCCATAGATGTGCTGGTTCTCAGTTTCTCTGCGTCAAAGTAGAAGAGAATTATGAGTAGAGTTTTATACTTTGCTCTTGGACATCATCTTCCTTCCCCACAGTCCTTACACTGGGGTGCCTATAAATGCGTGCTTCGTCCTTAGTGATTTCTCCCTGGAAAACTTAAATGACCTCATCCAGGTTTCCTGAGCTGTAGGAAGTTGTCTGAAATCATCGTCCGAAATGAGCCTTTGGGGAAGTTTCGCAGTACTGAGACTTCACTCTTCCTGTCCGGTCCACAGGATCCCTCTTTTGAACTCTTGCCTTTATTTTCATTTATCTTACCCCAAACCGAGATTGCAGTAAGATTCTTCAGTTTCTTTGTCACATGCTTTAAGCAATTTGAAATTTTATCTAATTATTCTTATAAATAACATCACTTCATGTACCTAATAGTTTTCTGGAGCCCAGTTTGGAGTAATGACGAGAACACCGTCCTTGTTTGGCGGCAGAGAGGAGGAGGCTATGTTTCAATAAAGAATGTCTGATGATAAGGGGTTGTGCCGTGAGTCGGAATTGCCTTGACGCAGTGAGTTGTTTTTTTTTTTTTTTTTTTTTGGCCAAGGTTAGACGTGTAGAAAACTCAGTAAACACAGGAAAAGAACCAAGGATGGTTGGGCATGGGAGTGTTGAAAGAAAGCAGTAAAAGATGATCTGCTAACTCAATGCTCACTGGCTCTTTGTGGTCAGAATCCATGGTTGTGTTCATTTTCCACTTTCCAAGACAAGCACATTAATAGGCTCTCAACATTTGTTGAAATGAATGGTGCCATGTATAGTGTGTCCTCTATTATTTTATTCTTTTTAGATTTCTCCTCAGGAATGTGCATATCCCAGCCCTAGGTTGAAAATTAGGACACCAAGTTACATTTAAGTCAGATAATTTGTCTCAAATCACATAGGTTGAATGTGGTAGTTTTGAGCTCAGATCTTTTGGCTTCCTACCATTACTTCTTACCGGCATCTTCTTCATCTTCTTCTTTTTTTGACTTTAACAAACAGACAATTTTTTTCTCACAGGTTAGGAGGCTAGAAGTCCGAAATCAGGGTGCGGGCTGTAGGGGAAGGCTTTCTCTCTCTGTCAGCTCTGGGGGAAGGTCATTGTCTACTCTGCTTCTGTTTCCTGGTTCCTTGGAGATGTCCGTGTAGTTTGGCATCTGTCTTCCCCCATCTCCGCTTGCTCCTATGTTCTAATCTGTTCTTTTTTGTACGTCAAAGGTGATCATCTTAAAACACACCCTACGTGGATATATGGCCTTTTAATATAACAAAGGAAATTCATTCCCAAATGGGATTATAACCACAGGTATGAGAGTTAGGATTTACAACACACATTTTGGGGGGACACAATTAAATCCATAACAGAAGGGCATCGAAACTGTCATCTGAGGGCACTAGTGGAAAGCCATGGTAGCTGGAGGAAGATTACAGGAAGACTTAAAGAAGCTCCACCTCTGGAGAAGGGACAGGAATACATACCAGATCCAGCATTACATCTGGAGGAGGGACAAGAACTCTTATGAAGGCCCCACCTCAGGGAATGTTGGAAGGCAAGAAAAAACACAGTCTGAAGAAACAAAGCGAGCAGCAGAACTAAACTCAGATATGACCCAGATGGTGGAATTATCAGACAGGTAATTTAAAATAACTATGAGAGAATAAGCTATACAGAAAAATTTCAAATACTTCATGTAGATAGGTCTACCTCAAGGAGGTGGAGCAGGACTCCCCAGTGCTTAAATACAGACTATGTTTGGTGACTTCCTTCCAAAGAGTGCAGTATATAGAGGGGCGAACATCTGCATCTTCTTAATGTGCTGAATCCTTCTGTGTTTTTAATCTGGTCTGGCATTGAGAAGGTTGGTATAATGTAAAGGCTCAAATTTAATTTTTTCTTTCTTACAAGAAATCTCTAGAACTGCTTCATAACACCCTGCGGACAATTGATGTGGTTTGAAGATCCCCAACATTAGTCTATCCCGGCGCCAAAAATGTCAGCTTGGGTGCTTATTTGTCCATTGTTTGCTGTACGTTTCCTCATACTTCAAAAAGAACTTGTTGAATTTTTCCAAACCAAGCAATTGTAGAACTTTCCATCCTTTTGGTTTCCGCCACCATTCAAGTTCAACTCCTTTTTTTCATTGTATTTTACACAAAAGGTGACCTGATGGAGTAATGATGGGCAAGGCATTCTCACACCAGGCCGGAACATCTTGTTTTCATCAGATTCCCATAGTTACATTTACGTCTCAGCACGCTTGCTGAACTTTCTCATTTCTGTTGTGCTCTTTGTAGCTGGATGTTTTCCAGAAGGTCATCAAGAAGAAGGAGTATTTTCTGCATTAATAACCTCTGGAAAGATCTTATCAGTAAAATTAAAGACCAGATGATCTGGTGGAGAACAGGAATGGAGAGAACATTTATTCCCATTTCCCAGGAAAGTGTCAAGTTCCCCATGCCCCAGCACTAGGCTCTTTGTGCAACAATAATGCTGAGATGTTGTCTTATCAAGTGTGCTTAATAATGATGATATAAATGGAAGAATGACTACCCTTATTTCTTGGGATAGTAATTATTCTTCTTAAAGATATACCTTATACAAAATAAATGACAATGAAATATGCTTGAGAGAACAGCTAATTTCTATATGTGCTTTTTCGGGGCAGGGGTTTAGTGAATACCTTACCATGCAGTTCTAAAACAACTCTTTAAGATTTATGGGTTTTTGCATTGATATAAACTAATTATTGAAAAACAGAGGTGCCATATGAAAATTTAAAGAATATACTGAAATTTATGGGAAAGTTAACCCCATAAATCAGGGGTCAGAAAAGTATGGCCTGTGGGCCAAATCCAGCTTGTCACTTGTTTTTTATCAATAAAGTTTTATTGGAACACAGGCACACTCATTTGTTTACGTATGTCTATGACTGTTTCATACTACGATAGCAGAATTTAGTAGTTGTGACAGAGACCATATAGACTAAAATACTTCCTGGCCTGTCTTAGTTATCAAGTGCTGCTGTAACAGAAATACCACAAGTGGGTGGCTTTAACAAACAGAGATTTATTTTCTCATGGTTTAGGAAGATAGAAGTCCGAATTCAGGGCACCAGCTCCAGGGGAAGGCTTTCTCTCTGTTGGCTCTGGGGGCAACACATCAGATAATCACATCAGGTCACAAAATGGTGGAAAATAACACAATATTGAGAATCATGGCTTAGCCAAGTTTACACATATTTTGGGGGGACACAATTCAATCTGTAACATGACCCTTTACTGAAAAAGTTTCCAACCCCTGCCATAGAGATTTTATGACACTTACTCACTCATTTACTTATTAATTTCTTTCATGAATACCAACTCTGTTAAAGACACCCTGGGGAAAATAAAGATGAATAAAACAGTCCTTACCATCCAACAACTTATAATGTAATACAGACAAGTCATATACTCGAATAGCCATTTGACAAGGTAGATTGCAATACATACTGTAGACGAGCTGTCACTAAATTGCTGTGGTCGTTTGGAGATGGTAAGAGCACCTGACAAGGCTAAGAGTTGGGATATGCGAAAAGATATTGCTTTCATAGTTGTGGCTCACAGTGATTTCCCAGTGGGACCTTCGTGAGAAATAAGAGCCATTTCCTTCATGGAATTTTGTAAATTGTAGTATCCAAAGGGTGGAAATGATTTAGGATATTACTTAGAATCCAGATTTCTTTATCTGGAAGTGTATTTCCCCTGTAACTATGGGAATAATCATATTTCTAGAAAAATTTTCAAACATTTGAAGGAAGGCTTCCTTCTTTAGGGTGGGAAGACAGGGAATTCCTTTTCTCTTTTACTATTACTGGAACAAAGTAATACTTAATGCTGTGGGGCTTAGAAGGAGCCCTGGTGGCACAGTGATTAAGCATTCATCTGCTAACTGAAAGGTTGGCAGTTTGAACCCACCAGCAGCTCCAAGGGAAAAAGATGTAGCAGTCTGCTTCTGTAAAGATTACAGCCTTGAAAACCCTATGGGGGGCAGTTCTACTATGTCTTATAGGGTTGCTATGAACTAAAATAGACTGATGGGCAATGGGTATCAGTCTTAGAAGATATTAAAGGGAAACCTCTCAAATATCAGATGGATTGGATATAAAATTATAGAAACCTAGCCATGAATTAGAAGTCCCTGGGTGGCATGAATGGTTAAGCGCTGGGCTAGTAACTGAAAGGTTGGCAGTTTAAACCTACTCAGAGACTCCTTGGATGATGGGCCTGGTGACCTGCTTCTGAAAGGCCACAGCCACTGAAAACCCTATGGGCCAGTTCTACTTTGACACACATGGGGTTGCCATAAGTTGGAATTGACTCCACAGCAACGGTTTGGTTTTTGTTTAACCATGAATTAGCATGACTCTGAGAGTTTTATCTTATCCAGAATGCCACAGTGCACAAGTGTGAACTAAACTTCTGGTAAATTCCTGTTGACCTACTAAAATCCTTTAAGGGTTCCAGTCAAATACCACCTCCCCCTGGGAAGTTTCCATGCAGGAAGTCTTTCCAAATCCTCCCAGTTGGGGTTGATGTCTGCTTCTTCTGTTGTGACCTCCTCAAAGGGAGGGCTTGTACCTTTTTGGCTTTTGTATCACCTAGTCCATTCTTTGTGTTTTCCAAATATTAATTGAATGAACGTGAATCAAAATCTAGGCAGCTGACATGGCAAAGGATTCAAGAATTTGGGGGTAATAAAAATACCAGAGCTAATGCAGCTCAGTTTTGTTTGACCCACTGAAAGCATGATACTTTGACTGATAAAGTGAGTATGTTTGATGGGAAATCTACTGAGAGAAAATAATATTGGACCCCAGTCAGAGAATTTTAATATCTTAGGAAGCACCAAGCTTAAGCAGTTCTCATCTTCACACTCTGAGTAGAGGAGCCCCAGAAGTTAGCTGTATGACATTGTGCACTGGGGATGGGCCTCCTATTACCAAGAAGCACGTCCTAGTGTGTCTTTAAACGTCCCCACACTGTTCTGCTTTCCCAATAGCCTGGTAGCCAGATAGAGACTATAAAGGGAACCACATGTCTGGAAACCCATCTTGCTGGGCCCCTTCCCACCTCTTGACCTGCAGAGCAAAATCCAAAAGCCAGCCATTTGTGTATTTGTGCCATTTGTGTTGGGCATTCCCCAACAAGTCGGTATAGTTCCTGCATATACATGTGAGTGCTGGAGTCCATCAAAACTGTCTAAATCAACATAGGCTTTGCTGTCTCTCTCAAATCTCACCATGTATTTATGAATGGGATTGCTTCATAATTTTCTTTTAATGTCAGTAGCAGGGCAGTCAGAAAGCATTACTTCTCAAATGGGGAAAGAACGTTGCAAATACATCCATTTCCAGCCAGCTGCAGCAGTAAGCAGCAGTGACTTCAGCCGTCATGGGCCTCATCCCTATGGGACTTCTCCTATGTTTCTTATGGAGAACGCTCAAATTGGAAGGTCTAGAAATGCTTAGGTGAGATTAAATGACTGATTCTCCTAAGATTCTGTTTTCCCTGGAGGCTTTCTGGATGGTTGCTGACTGGGTCCTATTTAAAGCATTCTGTGGCGTGAACTCACTCCCTTTCTGCCCACATCACTGCATTCCTGAGATGCCTTTCACAGGCCTTAGCAAGATCATCTGACAGCCGCCTGTGAGGTCAGTGAACTTTATACATAATTAAACACTCGCAGCGCGGAGAATTAATTTTTTCCCTCCCTGAGAAGCTGAGAAAGAATACACGTTATGTTGCCCTCCATTACGGAGTAAAAGTTATATGGAGTAATCAGGCTAGTTTCACATGATTTAATGCTGAACCGAATAAGAAAGTGATTGCATCCTCCACTGGGCCCCACAGAACAGTCACCACCCACACTGTTTATTCAGACTCGGATCTTGGCCATTTGGGGTTTAAGCCAGAAGAAAGGGGGAAAAAATCAAACCCTGGAATGAACGCTGTGGAAACTCTGTATTCTCGATGAAATGCAGCCAAGGATTCTTTTAAAATCTATTTAAAATCAATTACTGGGATCATATTTTCATTTACAACGGATTGTTAGCAACAGCTAATTTTCTCTGTTTGCATCCAGATTTGGCTTTGGTATGCTGGAGTTGGTTGGAGTCATAGCTTTGTTTTGCCTGGGTATCTGATGCTACCACCAAACTATGTGTGGGTAATTGGGCAACTCTGACCTTTGACCAGCTTTCCATAAAATAACAAGGAAAGGTGTTGGGAGGCAAGGAACTGGACGAAAACAAGTTCATGGGATTGCAGTCAGCGTGCCTCACTTCAAGAAAGGAAGAAAAGACGCAGCAGGGGCCAGAGGCCGAGACAATACTGTGAGGGTTAAGAGAAAGCAAGTAGAATCATGTGATGAGGCGAGGGCTCATAAGGTACCTAGTCCACCTGTCTCTAGTCAGGATTGCAAACAATCATCTCAGCTACGTGAGATTGTATGGTATTTTTAAAGTGCTTCAGAGGAGATTCTGGAACCTTTCTTGGTGACCCGCCCTAAACCGAATCAAACCAAACCAAACCCGTTGCCATCAAGTCAATTCCAACTCATGGTGACTCTGTAGGACAGAGTAGAACTGTCGCATAGGATTTCCAACAAGCGGCTGGTGGATTCCAACTGCCCACCTTTTGGTTAGCAGCCGTGGCTCTCTGTAGCCCTTAACCACAAGCCCACCAAGGCTCCAGGTGACCCACCCTATTATTTAGCAATTCTTACTTTCAGGAAATTCTTATTTCTGGCTAAAACTTGAATGGAGTGCTGCTTCAGGAGCTAAGTTATTGATCAGGACACCCCTCACCTACCCCCAGCATGTTGGATGGGGTACAGCATCGTTTACTTGTTACTTAGCTAAAGCTACAGAGCCCTGGTGGCACAATGGTTATGCATTCGTCTGCAAACGGAAAGATCAGCAGTTGGAACCCTGCAGCTTCATGGGAGAAAGATGTGACAGTCTGCTTCCATAAAGACTACAGTCTCGGAAACCCTGTGGGGCTGTTCTGCTCTGTCTTATAGGGTTGCTATGAGTCGGAATCAACTTCACAGCCATGGGTTTTTTACTTTTTAGCTGAATCTACAATCACTTTGACCTCCATACCAAAGAGTCACTGGGCCACAGGAGTGAGAATGGTACTGGGGGAGAGGGGTGGCATTTATTGAGGCTGCCAGATACGGGTACCGTTGCTAGGCGTTTTATATATGCTACCAGGTGGAGAAGAACGTCGCTGTGACGTGCCCAGGGCTGAGCCTGAAAACCATGCGCAAATATTAAATGTGGCAGCTCCTGTTTTGGATTTTAGAAGAAAAAAAAAATCCTGAAAAATAGGAAGGAAATAGATTTCAGAATTTTACTGGCCTTGAGGTTGAAGTCTGCCTCCTCGGTTTTCAGTAAATGCCAGGGAGGGTAAGGGATTCCTTGGGGCCAACCCAGGGCTAGATCTCAGGGTGATCGCCTAAATGGAGGTAATGTGCTCTGAAGATACAGTGATGCTGAAAGCAAAGCCGCATTTCTCACTTCTTCCGGCCCCTTCTTCATCTTCCCCAGAGGCATAGTGAGTGGTCAGCCCCCTCCACAAATGAGTTTCATTGAGAAGCTGTCAGATGACCCAGACAGTTGGCTTCTTCCCCTTTTATCAAGTGATGTCACTGCCCTTCCGTAGGTTGCAGTTTGCCCCAGAAGGGAAGAGGCTGTCTTCTCCTTCACCCACCTGCCTTAGATGGCATCTAGTTCCAGTTCTCTGTGCTATGTAAATTACTGAATGAGCCTCGAGATTTGATGACCAGGGCTTGGAGTCCTAGGACAAGAAATCATGTGCTCCTGGGTCCACTCCTTCCTCAGCTTCATCATCAGTCAAACAATAAATATGTGTCCTTCCTACATTAAGAGGTACCTCTTTCTTTAGGTTTATTCCTAGTTACCTCATAGTTTATTGCTATTGCTAATGGGATCTTTAAAAACTACATTTTCTAGCTGATTGTTGGTGATATATAGGGATGCCAGAGATGTTTGTAGGAATCCTGGTGGCACAGTGGTTAAGCACTTGGCTGCTAACCAAAAGATTAGCAGTTTGAACCCACCTAAGCCACTCCATGGGAGCAAGATATGGCGGTCTGCTTTCGTGAAGATTACAGCCTTGGAAACCCTGTGGGGTAGTTCTACTCTGTCCTGTGGGGTCACTATGAGTTGGAACAGACTTGATGGCAATGAGTTGTTGTTGTTTTTTTTTAACAGATGTTTGTATATTAGTTTTGTATCCAGCATCCTTACTGAACTGCTATTTCTTCTAAGGAGTTGTAATTGCTCATGGATTCTCTCTGTAGCCAGTCTTATCATCTGCAAACGTTAGCACTTTTTTTTTTCTTCATTTCCAATTTTTATTTCTTTTAGTCATTTTTCTTTTTTTTTAATTGCATCAGTTAGATATCTCAACAGTGTTAACTGGGGTGGTGATAGAGAAGGCATCTTTGTCTTGTTCCTGACTTTAAAGGAAATATTTCTAAAGCTTATTATAGGTTCTTAGTAGATACCTTTTAACAGGTAGGGAAGTTTCCTTCTGTTCCTGGTTGGCTAGGCATTTTATTCTACTTTTAAGTTATGAATGGGTGCTAAACTTTTTGAAATGCTTTTTCTGCATTTGTCGAGATGATGATATATAGTTTTCCGTCTTTATTATTGTGGTTAATTACATTAAATTTCTTACTGCTAAATCTTCCTTGACCTTCTCGGATAAACAGTACTAGATCATCTCTCTCTCTCTCACACACACAGATGCATACACACGTACATCCATATACATATATACATCATATGTATTTATCATATGGAAACCCTGGTGGTGTGGTGGTTAAGTGCTATGGCTGCTAACCAAAAGGTTTGCAGTTCGAAACCACGAGGTGCTTCTTGGAAACTCTGTGGGGCAGTTCTACTCTGTTCTGTAGAGTTGCTATGAGTTGGAATCAACTTGACGGCAGTTGGTTTGGTTTTTTGGTTTATCATGTTATATAGGATACATGATATACATATATATCATATCAAAATTATATATTTTAAAGAAATGCTATATATATTTATGCACACACTACACTATTGGATAGGGCTTGCTAATATTTTAAGATTTTTGCATGGATGTTTTTAAGTGTAATTGACCTATTGCTTTCCTTTTTTGTACTGTCTTTGCCTATTTCAAAATCTAGGTTTAGACTGAACTCATAAAAATACTTTGAGCGACTTTTGTTCTTTTTCTATTTTTGTGAGTCAGTTTTGGAACGTATTTTTCTAGATTTTCCATTTCATCTGTTTTTAGATTTATTGCTTTAAAGTAGAGAATAGAATTCTCATGCTTTAAAAAAACTCTACTTTTCTACCTTGTTTAGAATTATGGCCCTTTTACATGCTTAATACTGTTTATTTGTGCCTTCCTTATTTTTGCTCAATCTTTTCAAATATTTACCTATTTTATTAGTCTTTTTTAAAGAATCACCCTTTGTTTTGCTTCGACTCTTTGTTGTTCCTTTGTTGCCATTTTATTGATTTGTTATCATCTTAAGGAGCCCTGGTTGCACAGTGGTTAATTGAGCACTTGGCTGCCAATGGAAACATCAGTGGTTTGAACCCACGCGCTGTTCCACAGGAGAAAGATGTGGCAGCCTGCTTCCATAAAGATTAAACAAAAGCCCATAAAGATTACAGTCTTGGAAATCCTGTGGGCCAGTTCTGCTCTGTCCTATAGCGTCACTGTGAATCAGAATTGGCTCAGTAGCAACTGGTTTGTTTTTGGTTTGGTTTATTATTATCTTTATTATACCCTTCCTTTACCTGGAAAGAAAGGTCTGGTGATCTACTTCCAGAAAATTAGCCACTGAAAGCCTTATGGAGCCATTCTCCTCTGACACACAGGGGGTAGTCATAAGGCGGAGCTGATGCAGTGACAACTGGTTTTTATTACTTTATATTTACCCATTTGTGGAAAAAAGAATTTTCTTCTATTGTCTAAGTTTACTTTATTGTTCTTTCTCTAATTTCTTTACACAGTTTTGTTTTTCTGTTGCTGAACAATCATTTTACCGAAACCTAGGGCTTTCATAATCATTCAGCTCTAACTATTTTGTTACTTGCATTATGATTTCATATTAATATTTCATATTAATTATTTAGCAATGTGTTTTTGAAAATTCGGAATATACTGAGGTTTGGGGGCTGTGGTTTTGTTACTGATTTCAAGTTTTATTGCATTTTTATTGGACAGTGTGGTCTCTATGATTGCAGTTTTTAAAAATTTGTTGAGACTTGTTCTGTGGCCTAATACCTGGTTAATTTTTATCAACATTTCATATGTATTCTTTATTTATTGGGTAGAAGATCTATCTCCATATCCACTAGATGCAGCTTGTAATATGCATTATTTAAATCTTTTATGTTGTTTTCCTTTTTTTTTTTAAATCTTTTTCTGTCACTTTCAGTATGCTAAAACCTCCCACTATAACTTTGAGTGTTTTTACCTTCTTGTAATTAAATCCATTTTGCTGTGTGTATTTTGACACTGTGTTTTTAGGTATACAAAAGGGTCCTTGGTGAATATATCTTTTTATACTAAGCCATGATTCTCTTTGTTCCCCAAAAGTGATTTTGGCTGTGAAATCTATCTTATCAGATTAATTAATTTATTCACTTAGCAAATATTTATTGAGTGCATACTATTTGTAGGGGAGTGTTCTAAGTCCTGGAAGCTGGCCTTGCATGTCTGGTAGTCCATGGCTGTCTGCTCATATTTAAGAGTCAGAAACTAATAAGCTTATTGGAAGATCTGAGGCTCGTGGAAGTCAAGCATCCCTGTGAAATAGTCTGTTTAGGCCATTTATTAGGATACTTGCCATGTCAGCCCCTAAGGTCTAATGGGGATTCTAGGGGGGGTAGTCAGATTCTCCAGAGAACCCTCTTCTGAACTGAAGTTTTTTTTTTTGCCCCCCTTCTCTAACTCCTTTTGAAATTGTCCCTTGAACTGTAATTAACACCATATTAGGAACATGTTCAATCTTCTTTAATTATTCAATGTGTGTGTATTTAACCCCCCAACTAAATTGTGAGTACAAGTTTGCAGAAACCAGGGCTTACATGTCTTTACCATTTCTCAAAGTGGTTTTGTTGTTGATTAATTGATGAGGAAACAACTTAGAGGAAATAGATTCTTTTAGACAAGCCTGGGTGTGGTATCAGGAAACCTGGATTCTGCCCCTTTGCTCTCCATCTGCTCCCTGGTGCACTTGGGCAAACCATCTTCCTCTGGACAGACCAGCTACAGACGGCTGATGATAGCACTCATAGATAGGGTGGACATAGAATTTATCATTCAAACTGGGACTGCTTTGAGAGTAAAAGAGGGCACCATTAATAATTTTGCAGGGGCAACAGGTGTAAACTGGAATTCTCCCTGACAAGGTGGGGCATATGGCCACTTTCTGTCATAGATCACCTCGAGCTCTTCTGGAAAATTCTCACAGCTGCTATCAAGATACCAATCTTTCAAACAAAAAAATGATCATCCCTTGCAAAATTTGTCATCTACCAGCCCAAGCTCATAGATAATAAAATTTTTAGTTTTTCCAGACATGCGTATTTTCTCAGCCACTTTGATGGGTTTAGGTGCTCGTTATATCTGAAGTTAAAGTAGATTATGGATTTGAGGAGTAGTTCTAATGAGTGGGGGATGCCTTCCTTTCCCGTGTCAACGCACCCTACTGTTCCAAAAGGAAGGAGAAGCCATGATTACCAGTTCTGAGCCTTTTTCTTGAACGCTTTTTGAAACCTAGCGATCATAGCCCTAGCATATTCAGTGAGGGAGGGAAGGTCTGTGAATGATTGCTGATCCACAAGACTGGATTATACCTTCATAATAATGATGTGTTTGGTGGCTTAGCATAATAAGGCAAGGCGGTTGTTTAAAAAGACTTATAAACACCAGCACTCACTAGCACAGTAGCTTCTGTAGCTTCTGCCAGAGTGCTTTGTACCCAGTAGGCACTTCAAAAATGTTTGTTAACTCTAGTTCCTGAGGAATACTGGTGGCAGTAAACCCATTTATTAGTGCTAATAAATTCATTTCTACATTTGCTTGTGGAGTACTACTGTGGTTGGGACATGGTGTTGGAATGCAAAGAAAAATTGATACTGTTCTCCAGGACTATATGGCCTAGAGATGGCTTCAGAGCTATAAACAACTAAGTTTAAGAAAGTTCAGAAGAAAGAGCAATCGGTGTTGACTTGATAGTGGCATTTGAGCTAGGTTTGAAAAGCAAGATTTTTCTCTAGGACAGAGGTGGAGAAGGCCATACCTCACAGTGGGAATATTTAGGGAATCAGGACAAGTCCTGCATGTTTAGAAGATAACATTTAGCGGCAGGGCTTTAAATCAGTTTGGAACAGTTCAGTCATTGCCGGACATACACAAGGGCAGCATATGTGTTGCATAGCAACGAAATCTGTTGCTTGTTGGATTTTGACCTGAGTAGGAAATTTTTTAGGAAACAAACAGCCGTGCCCTGTTCAAAGATGGCGACCGACCTCAACGCTTTGAATGTGTGTCACTCTCCACAGTCCTGACAATAATCCAATCTCCTGCATCAGGTTCCTGAAACTTTGGAGATCCACGTGGGAGATTGGATTGCTGGCAGGACTGTGGAGAGTGACATGCATTCAGAGCGGCACAGTTGGCTGCCATCTTTGAGCAGAGCACCATCCTCAGCTCGGAATCCAAGGGACAACAGATTTGGTTGCTGTGCAGTGAGTATGCTGCCCCCGTTTCTGTCGGCGATTACCGAACCATTCCAAACTGATTCGAAGCCCCGTTTATTAGGCAATGGAATGGGAAAGTTACAAGTCCTTTAATGTCAAACCAAGTCACTTGGATTATGTTGTGTAGACAGTGGGAATCACATAAGGTTTTGGATGAGTGGAGTGTTGTCAACCACCTCCTGGTTTAGAATGGTAACCTTGTTGCAGTGAGACCAGAAGTAAGGACACCAGTTACGAGGAAGCCTTGGTGTTCAGGAGATCTAGAAAGGTGGGGGGGGGGGGGAATAAAAAGGAGGAGCCAGGTGTGAGATTCAGAATTGGCAATTGGTTAGCTATGGGGCTGAGGAGGGAGAAGACACCACGGAGCTGAGTGGGTGATGAGTGAATGGCTCTGCCATGAAAAGACATTGGGCAAGCTGGCAAGGAGCAGAATTGAGCCAGTCAAGAACGGTTGAATACCAAGGAGGTACCAGGAGGTACCTCAGAAGAAAGGTCTGGCAGTCTGCTTCTGAAAATTCAGCCATTGAAAACCGTATTAAGCAGAGTTCTACTCTGACACACATGGGGTCACCATGAGTCAAGTTGACTCTAAGGCAACTGGCTGCTGGTTTTGTGAGAGGATTGAATGAAATAGCATGTGAAAGAACTTTGCATAAAGTGGGTATTTTTAATAAACATTAAATTGAAAGAAAGAGAGAGAAAAAGGAAGGAAAGAAAAAGAGGAAGGAGCTTTTCCCTTCTCCCTATTTTACCAAAACAGGTTAAGATAGTTAGGGTTTTGGGGACTTGGGAGCCCTGGTGGCACGATGGTTAAGAGCTTGGCTGCTTAAAGGTCAGCAGTCGAATCTACCAGCTGTTCTTTGGAAACCCTATGGGGCAATTCTCCTCTGTCCCGTAGGGTTACTGTGAGTCAGAGTCAACTTGATGGCAATGGTTTGGTGGAAATCTATCACTGGGGCTACCGCTGACACCCAGCTTACTAACTGATTTCATGTTAATTGAGTGTACCAACCAGAAGAGGACTCAGAAAGGAGGAAAGATCAGGATTTGCTCGTGTCAAAGCAGAAGACATGAGCTTTGAGCCAGATTGGAAGGGCAAGAGACAGTTGGGTTGAGAAAGCGGGCAAAGTGGCAAGAGCAAGAAGGCAGAAGCAAACACGCCGCCTGATATGAAAGAGAAGGACCTCGATGAATGCTGAAGGCAAGTCCCAGCTGTGGAGAAGTGTCGTGGGTAAGATACGGGGAGCATCTGGTGAAGGATGTCGCTTACCTCCTGAGCAGCCTATCCTGAAACTCTAAGAGGAAAGCCCCGTTTCTCTATGAAAACCAACCCAATCTTCCCTGTGTTTTTTCTTGACCACTTGAAGTAATAGCAGGCCGGTCATTTCTGTGATTAGAAACCAGATTACGTTGAATTTTCCTGATGAGCCATTTCAGGATAACTCACAATAAATCCTCTTACTGTCTTACAAAGCGCCCTTTGGTTTCTCTGCCTCGGTCTTTGATTATTTGGTAAACATTCTAGTTTCGTGATTACGTGGTGTTTAGATGGCAATGCATGAATTGCATTACTAAAATTGTTTGCTTTCATTTTTATTACATTTGCTTCAGGAATGCAAGGAAACATAAACAGTTTATTTAATAAACTACCTCAATTGGAGTATCAGAGAGAAAGAAGGCATAAAATCCAGTGGTTGGCATGGTACATCATCTTGAATCAGAGAAACTGGAAGCTGGAAAGTTCCCTGGAAACTTTCTACTGCTGCTTTCTTCATCATGGCACCACCTACCCTCTCCCAGAGTATTGCTAATGAATAGGACTTCTTAGAATATGCAGAATGTTAGAAAAAGGCAAACCACAATTGAATAAAAATATTTAAATTTATTTCTCATAACTGATCATATTGCATATTGCTTTGTATTGCATTGGGCATATCTGCTGCAAAAAAAAAAAAAAGTGTTAAAAAGCAAAGATGTCACTTTGAGGACTAAAGTGTGCCTGACCCAAACCATGATATTTTCAGTCGCCTCATATGTATGTGAAAGCTGGACAGTAAATAAAGAAGACTGAAAAGAATCGATGGCTTTGAATTATGGTGTTGGCGAAGAATACTGAATATACCGTGGCCTGCCAGAAGTACGAACAACTCCGTCTTGGAAGGAGTACAGCCAGTATGGTGAGACTTCATCTCACATACTGTGGACATGTTATGAGGAGGGACCAGTCCCTGAAGAAGGGCATCATGCTTGGTAAGGTAGAGGGTCAGCGAGAAAGAGGAAGGTCCTCAACAAGATGGATTGACACAGTGGCTGCAACAATGGGCTCAAACAAAGCAACAGTTGTGAGGTCAGCACAGGACCAGGCAGTGTTTCATTCTGTTGTATATTGAGTCATCATAAGTTGGAACAGATTTGATGGCACCTAACAACAACAACAAATGATAATAAATTCATTATATTGACTACAATATAGAAAGAACACAAGCCAGATGATTTTTAAAATAATTTTTATTGAGCTTTAAGTGAAAGTTTACAAATCAAGTCAGTCTCTCACACAAAAACCCACATACACCTTGCTACACACTCCCAATTACTCTCCCCCTAATGAGACAACCCCCTCTCTCCCTCCACTCTCTCTTTTCGTGTCCATTTTGCCAGCTTCTAACCCCCTCCATCCTCTCATCTCGCCTCTAGGCAGGAGATGCCAACATAGTCTCAAGTGTCCACTTGATCCAAGAAGCTCACTCCTCACCAGCATCATCCCTCTCCAATCCATTGTCCAGTCCAATCCATGTCTGAAGAGTTGACTTCAGGAATGTTTCCTGTCCTGGGCCAACAGAGGGTCTGGGGGCCATGACCACCGGGGTCCTTCTAGTCTCAGTCAGACCATTAAGTCTGGTCTTATGAGAATTTGGGGACTGCATCCCACTGCTCTCCTGCTCCTTCAGGGGTTCTCTGTTGTGTTCCCTGTTAGGACAGTCATTGGTTATAGCCGGGCACCATCTAGTTCTTCTGGTCTCAGGATGATGTAGTCTCTGGTTCACGTGGCCCTTTCTGTCTCTTGAGCTCGTAATCGCCTTGTGTCCTTGCTGTTCTTCATTCTCCTTTGATCCAGGTGGGTTGAGACCAATTGATGCATCTTAGATGGCTGCTTGCTAGTGTGTAAGACCCCAGACGCCACTCTTCAAAGTGGGATGCAGAATGTTTTCTTAATAGATTTCATTATGCCAGTTGACTTAGATGTCCCCTGAAACCGTGGTCCCCAGACCCCTGCCACTGCTACGCTGGCCTTCGAAGCAGTTTATTCAGGAAACTTCTTTGCTTTTGGTTTAGTCCAGTTGTGCTGACATCCCCTGTATTGTGTGCTGTCTTTCCCTTCACCTAAAGTAGTTCTTATCTACTATCTAATTAGTGAATAACCCTCTCCCACCCTCCCTTCCTCCCCCCTCTTGTAACCACAAAAGAATGTTTTCTTCTCAGTTTAAACTATTTTTCAAGTTCTTATAATATTGGTCTTATACAATATTTGTCCTTTTGCAACTGACTAATTTCACTCAGCATAATGCCTTCCAGGTTCCTCCATGTTATGAAATGTTTCACAGATTCTTTCACGGTTCTTTATCGATGCATAGTATTCCACTGTGTGAATATACCATAATTTATTTATCCGTTCATCCGTTGATAGGCACCTTGGTTGCTTCCATGTTTTTGCTATTGTAAACAGTGCAGCAATAAACATGGGTGTGCATGTATCTGTTCGTGTAAAGGCTCTTATTTCTCTAGGATGTATTCCAAGGAGTGGGATTGCTGGATCGTATGGTAGTTCTATTTCTAGCTTTTTAAGGAAGCGCCAAATCGATTTCCAAAGTGGTTGTACCATTTTACATTCCCACCAGCAGTGTTTAAGTGCAGATATTTTTATTTTATCTACAGAATTCCAGTGTTGGTTTGGGGCAGTACTCTTCAGTGCTGCAAGTCTTTTCTGTATTGAAGAAAGCTTTTTACATCATCTATTTTTTTAATCATAAAACTCATCTTTGGCTTCTGTGGTTTCTCCACTTATTTTAAGTCTTTTGCCCTGGGTATTGCACCTTTCCTTAACATGGATTCCAAGATGTTGCTGCATTTAGAGACTTGATATTAAAAATGGGTCAGTCTCTAAAAAATGACAGTTCTCTATGATTTTTTTAATTAACTCAGCCGACTTTGATGTTTATATGAGTGTGTTTTTGCAGCCATCCATATAAACTTTACAAAGGACCACTGAACTCATTCATTCCTTTATAGAGACAATATTTGAGTGCCTACTAAGTTCCTTGCCATTCCCACTGTCTCCTCTTTATTTAGGGCCTTTACCAGCTCACAACTTCATAAATAAATTTTAGTCTCTTTCTTGGAGGGATTAGTGTCCTAAAACATCGCTTTAATAATTACCCCTCCTCCTTAAAAACTTTTACTGCATTGTTTTTTTTTTTTAATTGTGCTTTAGGTGAAAGTTACAATTCAAGTCAGTATCTCCTACAAAAACTTATACACACATTGTTATATGACCCTAGTTGCTCTCCCTGCAATGTGACAGCACACTCCTTCTCTCCACCCTGTATTCCCCATGTCCATTCAGCCAGCTTCTGTCCCCCTCTGCCTTCTCATCTCTCCTCCAGACAGGAGCTGCCCACATAGTCTCATGTGTCTACTTGAGCCAGAAAGCTCACTCCTCATCACTACCATTTTGTGCCTTATTGTCCAGTCTAATCTTTGTCTCAAGAGTTGGCTTCACAAATGGTTTTAATTTTGGGCTAACAGAGAGTCTAGGGGTCATGACCTCTGGGGTCTATGCAGTCTCAGTCAGACCATTAAGTCTGGTCTTTTTACTAGAATTTGAGGTCTGCATCCCACATTTCTCCTGCACCTTCAGGGAGTCTCTGTCGCGTTCCCTATCAGAGCAGTCATTGGTGGTAGCGGGGCACCATCTAGTTCTTCCGGTATCAGGCTGATGGAGTCTCTGGCTTATGTGGCCCTTTATTTCTCTTGGGCTCATATTTTCCTTGTGTCTTCGGTGTTCATTCTCCTTTGCTCCAGGTGGGTCGAGACCAATTAATGCATCTTAGATGGCTAACTGCTAGCTTTTAAGACTCCCGACGCCACTTTGTTATGCCAGTTGATCCAGATGTCCCCTGAAACACTGCATTATTTTTTAATGAATTTTTTAAAATACTTCTGATTACAAAAGCAATATATGGTTATTGTAGAAAAGTTGGAAAACGTAGAAAAGCAAAAGGAAGAAATAAATTACCTGTCATTTACCACCAAAACAGACAATTCTTCGTATATTGGTATGCAGCCTACAAGTTGTTTCTGTCCTAACTCTGCCAAGCGCTCAGAACCTTCCCATTTTGCTTCTAGCCTGACTTATAACCTTTTCTTTTCCACTTTTTCTTGTTCCTTATACTGCCTCGCATAGGATGTTTCATATTTCCCCCTCAGTGAATTTTTTCTGATTATATACATAATACATAGTGGTGTAAATATTTCAAAGAATGCATATAAGGATAAGGGTGAAAGTAAAAATTAAAAAAAAAAAACAAAACTCAACACCCAGAAATGGAAGCCATGGACATTTTGAAGGTCACCCCTTCATTCATCTTTTTATATATGTGTGCAAAAGTCCATGCACATAATTTCACGTAAGTATAATTATGCCATCAATGCTGTTTTATGGTCAACACCTTCTTTGATTTTTCATTTACTTCTTTCCTCTCACTCCTTCTACCGTACTTCCTCTCCCCCCAAATTACAGCGTTATCACCCTCACGTGTCTCCTTCCTGCCTTGCTCCCTGCTCATACGGTCATACCAAACATAGCTATAGATGTGGATATAGACACACACATGTATGTTGTGAGCTTTGTCACTGTTTTGTAAAAAGCAGATAATATCATATGTGTCTCTCGGCATCTTGCTTTCTTGCTTTTCTTTCTCACTTAACAATTATACATCATTGAAATCCCTCTGTTCTTTCTTTTTCGTGACTGCATACTATTCCTCAATGGGACTGTAGCATAATGTATTTTAACAATTGTGCTACAAACAATGCTGTAGTAAACATCCCCTGATCCATAATGACATGAGATCACTGAATCAAAGACATTATGTATTTTTAAATTTTGACAGATTATTTCCAGACTGCTTTCCAAAATATGGCAATTTATATTTCTGTCCACAGTATATGAAAGCACTTTTCCCTTTGTCCTTGCCATGCACCCGTGACACTGCCACCACCAAGGGACCATGCATCTAAATTGCAAGGGATGGTTAGAGGGGTTCCCTTTGAAATCCAAAAGTGCTAGACAAATATGGGGACATAATTGGACCATCATGATCACATACATAAAAGAATTCACTAAGAGGTGGCAATGATGTATTCGAGTGGGGTTCTGAGGAAGTAATATTTATAGAAATGTACCCTATATTTTTATTATTAGGTGTTATTCTTAGAAGGATATATGCATATATATATGTACATATAAACCCAACATTATTTGATGTCCATGGCAGCTAGGAATTTTCCTCTTTTCATTTGCTTCATGGTTTGGGTCAAAAACTCAAAAGGTAGAACATATCACACACAACTTTTAATGTTTGAGTCAGCCTTGAAAATACACAGATCGGTACATGTCAAGGTGAGATCTGACAGAGAATTCCCATGAACATGGTTTGTATTTTAAACACTTAAAAAAAATAAATGTATACTGTCGGGTTGCTATGAGTCGGAATCGACTTTATGACAGCGGGTTTTTTTTTTTTTTTGTCTGGTGCTAGAAGTCCTGACCTCTAGGCATGTGTCAGTCTGTCGTACTGTGCAGGCTTGCATGTCACAGTGATGCTGGAACCTATGCCACCAGTATTCAAATACCAGCAGGGTCACCCTGGGGATGGCACAGTGTTTCATTCTGTTGTACATAGGGTCGCTATGAGTCAGAGTCAACTAGACAGTGCCTAACCACAACAACAACAGCGAACCCCTGAAGCAGTTAAAAGGGCTGGCTCTGCCGAGATGCATGTGTCCCATCCTCTCCTTCCAAGATGGCAGCATGGTCGAGTTCTCTTTTTCCTCCTCAAGGCCTCTCTTCCTCTAAGTCATGGACTGTGTGATGGTTTCTCTCCCTCATCTCTGCCACCACTTCTGTTCTTTCTCCTTCTTGATTTCCTTCTTCTAGGTGCTTTCTGCCCCTTTCCCTTCCTTTCTTCCAGATTCTCAGCTTTCGCACAAAGCGGCTTGGCCTTTGCAACCATTGCCTGTCACTGAGATTGCATTTCTTGGCCAGCAAGCCAGCCAGCCAGCCTCCCTCATTTTGAGTGCAACTTCCAGGTCATTGGCCTGCCTTAGCTATTTTCATCCCTAATTTTTTGTCAGTAGACTCTTCAGCTGATAGAGATGCTTCCCCCTGCTCCCTTTAGTTTCTTTATCTGACACCACTTTGGAACCCCGAGGACCGTGAAGGCCTGAGGCTTCCCTGTTATTTTGAGATAGGCCAAATGGATTCTGTCATGGAGAGAATGCTGAGCAGCCCGCTCTGAGAAAGAATGCCGGTGATTCTAGTCCCACCAAACCAAGGAGCCTCTGGATTATTATGGATCCTTTGAGCTTTAAGGAGAACAAATGAGGCAATCCAGAATGTCCTTTATAGTTTTTCAATATATACACTCAACATCAGGAAAAGTCCTGGGTAGACTTCTGGTCTTAACTCCTCTATTCGGAATTTATTCACATTTGTGGATTAGACAAAGCCTCACCATTATTGTGTTATCATTTTTGTATGTGTATGTGGTTTAATGTGTGCACTAGTCGGAACACAGTAGCTCTGTGGTTTATCTTTTACTGAGAACTGCTTTTTTTTTTTTCTAAGAAAATGCTGGTTTCCTAAAGTCTTTCTTGTGAGTTCGTCCACGGTGAGGGGTATATTATAGTGTGAGGCCTGTTGGTGGTAATAAGATCAAACAGTCACCCGATTGACATTGCAGGTGACTTTGACACAAATCAGATTGACTGAAATAGCATTAAGCATGTGATGCTGGCATATGACATTTGAATATTTGCCAAGAAAAGCACCCAAATGGCAACATGCGGCTGTAGGCCTAAGGGGTTTGCCTGTTTTGTGCGGTTTTTACATACGTTTTTATTTGAGAACCTGAAACCGACATTTATAGTTTTGAGAGGGAAAGAAAGTAACATATACAGTCAGCATAAATCTGTTTACCTGCTTTTCACTTTCACAACTTACAAGAATTCAGGTCACTTCTGGCTTTAGCATTTCGTCCAAATCAAGGGCAGTGTATAAATAGGGGACATGCATATTAACAAATTTGAAAATTCTCTATTTCTTTCTCTCTTACACCCCCTCCCTTCGTTCCCTTCCTGTTTTTTCATGCTTCGTGTAGAAGTAGTGACCTAAACTTGATAAATCTTGGAATTCAGATTTAGGACACCTGGGTCCGAGTTGTGACTTGGTCACTTATTACCATAAGAGTCACTCTGTAGCTTTGATTTTCTAGTCTTTAAAATGAGATAGTCTCCTACATTCATGTTGCTGTTAAAAGCATCATAACTTCCTTCCTTTTCTCCTTTCTTTTGAAGAAACTTAGGCTTTTCAAAACTATTAAGTTCAGTTTATTTTAGGGGCACTTAGAAGTTACCTCTAAAAATAGGGAGGAAGTAGAAGTGCGTAGGAAGCCCTGGTGGAGTAACAGTTAACTGCTCTGATGCTAACTGAAATGTTGGCAGTTCAAACCCACCCAACAGCTCAGTGGGAGGAAGACCTGGCGACCTGCTTCTGTAGAGATTAAACCCTTTGCTGTAGAGTTGATTCCAACTGATAGCAACCCTATAGGACAGAGTCGAACTGCCTCAGAGGGTTTCCACGACTGTAATCTTTACAGAAGCAGACTGCCACATCTTCCACTGAGCAGCTGGTAGGTTCAAATCACTGACCTTTCAGTTAGCAGCTGAGTGCTTTACCACTGTGCGAAACCCTATGGGGCAGTTCTATTCTGTTACCTGGGGTCGCTATCAGTCAGAATCGACTTAACAGCACCCAGCAACAACAGAAATGCTGTATGCTGCTACTGTATTCGTTAAAAGTTTCCCCTGTAGAGCGGAAAGAAGCTACCTGATTACAGTTTTGATAAAACCTGATTACATTATGATAGAACCTATGCGAGGACCAGGAAAATCATTCATGATGGGCCCCCTGGCTTCCAGGATTTTATCCCTTCATTCTGGGGCTGGTAAAGAGGGGCCGTCACATGGTGGGGCGGTCACATGGTGGGTCCATGCTGTGTTGGCAAATGCCTCGTTAGCTCTTCAGAGACAGAGATAGCAGCCAAGTTAGAATAATGCCAGATGCATGATAATGACATCTCAACGACATATATTACTGTCAAGTCCCTGTTACACTGTACACTTCTACAGGACCAGAGCGAGGCCAGAACAACAACACAAAGCAGAAAGTAAAGGGTTACCAAAACCGCAATGCTTGCCAACGAGAATTTTAGTGTAGATTTTTAAAGGTGAAGACTTAAAAAATATAAACCAAAAAAAAAAAACCCATTGTCCTTGAGTCGATTCCGACTCATAGCAACCCTATAGGGCAGAGTAGAACTGCCTTGTAGAGTTTCCAAGGAGCGCCTGGTGGATTCAAACTGCCAGCCTTTTGGTTAGCAGCCATGACGCTTCACCACTACGCCACCAGGTTTCCATATAGATGGCTTAAAACTGTAAGTAAAGGCTGTCACACAGAGGCTCTTGTGGGTCCAGAGAACCAGTAAAAGACGGGGATTTGAGTCCAGAGAAAACAAGACCAGTCCCTCTCGAATGGCAGCGTGCTGAATGCTTTTGAAAGATGAGAAGAAATCTAAGCAGCTAAGTGATGAACGGACAAATTCAGTTTAAGAGGGAACAGAGCAAGATTTGAGTGTAAGACTTGATACTTGGAATGAGGTGACAGGAAGAGAAGAGCTGGAGAAGTCTGGGAACTGGGTCAGGAGACAATCAGATGCTGAGCGAGGATCAAGTCTGCTTTAGGAGAACAAACAGGAGGAGCCACCGCATCTTCAACATTCGGCTAAGAACGAAGCACCGGAATGAGCAGAGCTCTGCAGAAGTGAATGGAAAGAAGATAAAACTTAGACCACTGTATGAATGGCAAAAATGAATGAACTGAGAGGAAAGCAGAAGGCAATGGGAAAGATAAGCTCACTCCGAGGCATATGACTGAACTGAGACCCAGATAAAATATTATCTTTCAACCCAGAGTCTTTCATTAGTTTAATGTTTGGTTTCTCTTTATTTCGTTCATGGAAGAACACTAGAGATTTAAATTAAGCTCATTACTGTTGTATAATTATATATATTAAATATAAACAAGTTTATATAGTTATAGATTAAATAAAGTATGTACAGTTGTGGATAGAAGATCACCACTGATTCAAATATTATTAATTAAGGAAATTCTAACAAACCATACTTGGAGAGCATAATATGAGAATGAAATTAAAAACCAAAGATGACATAATAAGGACTCAATTAATGGTAATTTTACATTCACTATGTAAAGAATAAAAAATTATTCTTTCTTGAGCCCGAGGTCCATGTGAGCCCTCTAATCCCTACCAAGATTATAACCACAGAGGCGAACTCCTTGGCCTTCACCCCCATGACCTCTAATTGCCGCGCACATTCGCTTTCCATTCCTTTGAACTTCTATCCCCCATTCCAATTAGTCCAGGCCCTTCCAGGGCTCTCTGGCCATTCCTCACCTTCCGGCACCTTCCAGCATCTTCCAGATTTCTCCTTTACTCCACACAAGGGTATTCTTAGGTCCCGTTGCTGTTGAGTCGATTCCAACTCATAGTGACCCCACAGGACAAAGTAGAGCTGCCCCATAGAGTTGCCAAGGAGCGCCTGGTGGATTCGAACTGCCGACCTTTTGGTTAGCACTTAACCACTACACCACGAAGATTTCCACCTCCCAAATCCTGGGGGAAATATGTCCTTAATTCAGATGCTCCTTTAGACTACCACCATCTCTTCCTCCACGTTTTTGAAGCTGCTTGAAAGCTGTACCATTCCTCTTTGACTCTGTTTCTTCTGTCCCTATCACTCCTCATCACCAGCCACCCTGCTCCAATGGGTCTCTCCCTAGCATTCTAATCAAATGGCTTGTAAGTTTATGGCTTGTAAGATTATGCACCGAATTTAGTGGACATATTCTAGCCATTTTGTTTTACTTTTCTGTAGCAGTTGGACCAGGGCAACATGTCTCTTTAAACTCTAGGCCTTCTTGCTTTTATCACACAAGCCAAATTCTTCCTCCAATCTTGCTGGCCAGTCCATTGCTGTCTACTGCATCAGCTTTTCTTTCTTACCCCACTTGGGTAAATTCAGACATTCTCTCCAGCTCAGGCCTTATGTTTCCTCTTTTTTGGAGATCCCATTTACTCCCTCAAATCCTTTCAACTTTTGTACAGGCTGTCCTGGAATCCCCTTCTCCCAACATTACATCTCTCCTGTTTCCATCCCATATTTCCAGCTCTCTGCCAGTCACATCAACTTGTATGATCTACCAACTTTTCAAACAAAGCTCAGCTTCTGCCTCCCCCAAGGCAACCCGTTCCCCTAATGTCACCAGTCTTTGCTCATGGGAACACCTAGTCCTGGTATCCACACCTCAGTCACCTTTGGTTCCGTCACCTCATTTTCTTCCATATCCAAACACTCCCTTTATCTTCATTTTCTGCATTTCAGATGCAGTCATGTGCTTTCCTTGTTCTCATTCCCATAGACTTTGTTCAGTCCAAGATGGCGGCAAACCCCCACAGTGGCAGTGGCTCCTGCAGGCTCTCTCCCCACTCTCCTCAGGGCCATGTACAACCACGGTACAATTCTATCTAACACATCTGTGACCTTCATAATCCTGGCTCAAAACTCCCACTGGTGCCCCGTTATCAGGAAAAAGACGACCTTTCTTATCCTGTTGGGAAAAGCCCTCTACAGAGTAGCCATCATCTATCTCTCTTGCCAGCCTTCTTTGCTACAACTCCTCAACCCAGTACTCTGCCTGGCCCTCTCCCCCAAACACAACTCCCTTCCCTCCTCTTGGTTTTCCTCATGCTGTTCTCTGGGCCTGGACTTCCTTTTTGGCTTCCTTCTCTGGATTCGTGTGGTGCATGTTTTTAGCACAAATATAGCTTGTCCCCTCGTAAAACCTTTTTTCCTTCAGTTTAACTCGTAACTTCCAGGGAAATAAGCAAAAAAGTGTGGATGGATTAATTCATCAGTGTTGGGGGGATCTTTTATTGGTGAGTTGTTAACAATCTTCGTAAACAAAAGATTGCCTATTTATACTGTTCTCTAGAGTCAGCATTTCTTAAATCTGTTTAAGGTGAAAGTGAATGCTTTGTTTTATCAAAAAAAAATGATTACAGGAAGCACAGAAATAAGAAATGTTCATTTTGTTTAATGGGTAAATATATTCCACGACAGGTGGCTTCTCAATTTGCTAAACTAAAACAAAATGGATTGGCTAAAACCTATCAAAGGAACAGAATAATAATGGCCAGGTGGCAGGACCAGGAGCAGATGGGTAATATTTATTTAGCTCTTCAGTTCTTTTAGCTAAGTGTTCCTCTAATCAAGTACCTTCCCTCAGACGTTAAATAAGCTTCCAGTGTCTTTGAATGGCTTTTCTTAAAAAAAAAAAAAAGGTAAATTCACACGCCAGTTTCCCAAGTCAAGGGTAGAATAAATATACAATGTCCATGGAGTCTGTGCATGCTTGAATATTCCAAATTTCTTTCAGATTTATATTTGAAGTTTCCAAATTTCACAGTCAAAATAAAAACAACACTGAAATTAAGAATATCATAAAGCCCAGAGATTTTCCTTTCATACAAACACAGCAGTCTACGCCATGGCATACCGTGTGGCCTGTTGGTACTGTTGGGGCAGATCTTCCATGGGGACTGGCTCTTCCACCTCAGCACCCTGCCGCACCCAGGCAGCCTGGAACACTTGGTGCTACCTTTGGTCTTCAGAATTCTCTATGCAGCATTAACCCTGGGCCATCTTTGGATTCTTCTTCTCCTTTGATTCATGAAACATGGCCCTGTTGTTGGCTTTCTTCGCACTTCTTTGACTCCTGTGGTTCCATTTCCTTCAGTAAACATTTGTGAGACATTTACATAGCCTGAGCTCAGTTCCATGGATCTAACAAAATTGAATTAATTATGACCGTACCTTTTAGGGGATCATGGTCTAATGCTCACTCTATTGCCCTCAATGGTGCCTTCTTCTTTGATGAGTATTCTCTAAGGTTCTTTCTTTGGGAGCCTATTCATCCCTGTGTACTTCTTCCCTCAGAAAGAGTTTTTTTTTCTCATGGCTTCAATCATAAAACTACATTCCCAGTCCTGTTTTCTCATCTGAAGTTTAGTATTAAATCTCCTCTTACTTTCTCTGAAATTCAACATGCCCAGGTCATCCAGCTCACCATGAGTGCTCTTTGCCTCTATCCAGAGCTTCAGAGTTTCCTTTTTCTTCCAGGCCTCAAAATCTGGAAACCATCTTTAAGTCATTCTCAGCTTTTAGGCTGATAGACCTGCTTTTTCCTTCTTCTCCAGTACCACTGCCCCGTTCTACCTGGTCCTGATGGCTGCACACCTGCCTTTTCCCCTCTGGTTTCTTACTCCACCCAATACACTCTGCATATCCAAGTCAGAATTCTCCTCTTTAAATCCCATCATATCAACGTCACTCTGCTTAAGTGGCAGAGATGATGTCTTAACCCGTTATATCTCCAGCAATCTCAAACCCACCACCTTGCACATGGTAGGCACATAACCAACACTTGTCGATTTATTGTGGCAAAAGGACACTGGATTTTATTTAGATTGTTAATCTTGCTTTTTCTAAGATCTTGACCTCACACAACCTCCAAGTGGTGAACTCCACAATTAAAGAGTCTCCACTGTCTTAGTGGTAGAGAAAGTGTAGTATTGTACAGAACCATGAAACTGATGGAAGAATTAAGAAATGAAATCTAGGAGGGAAGTGAAGGAATTGGAATTACTTAGTCTGGGAGAGACAAAGAGGGTGAAAGCTAATAGTGGAAATGAATATTTAAGTGCCCTACCTGTCTTAAGATAATTATCGTTAGTTTCTACTCTTAATTACACATACCCTTGACATGTCCTTTAATACTTAATACTTTACTTATCTACCTGAATATGAGGTTTTGTCTTGTGTTAGTCCAGAGCAGATATAGTACCATGCCTATGTGATGCTATTTGATTGAGCAGTCCAGTATGTACAGGGATTGAGGTGGTCCACATATTCACCCGTCTTTCAAGAGAGAAATGTGGACATGTTCATGCAGGTGACCCCACCTTTCAGATTCGGAGACAGCTAACTATAATATAGGAGGAAGGGCCTGTTAGGCACAGCAGAAAAGCTATAGGTTCAAAATAAGTGAGGATTTCCAGGGAGACTTGTCAAACCCTTGAAATGGATTACTGAGAATACTGGGGCATCGTCGTTCTTAGAAATGCTGAAGTCATAACAGACCAACACCCCACAGTGGCTTGAGTGTGAACCTCTCTGGAGGTCTGAGGATGGGTCGGGGAGCCCTCTGACTCTACATTCCTACGTCTGCTTCTCTGGATTGCTTAGTTTGCTTTGCAGAGTGCTGCTTACTGCAACCACAGAAGTGAAATTTGTTTCTTACGGGAAATAAAAGTCCTTTTTTTCTTTCTTTTTCTAGACTCCCCCTAATCAGATGAGTGTTTGTTTTTTAATGGGAGGTTCGTTTTGCCTTTTTTTCCCCCCAGCATTCAAATGTACTGTTTATATACTCTCCCCAGTAGTTCAGAATAATTTATGAGAGAAGCAAGCCTGAAATCGTAATGAATGTTAACCCTGTCCCTGAAAGATGGCATGTGGTTTGTCTACAGACAAAAGAGGTTAGGCTGTGGGCGATTATTTAGAACTCACCAGCAGTAACAACCAAAACTTTCAGTGATGTCAGGATGTTTTTATTTCTTTGATTCAAAAATACGTATTGAGCACTTACTTTGCACCATGCACCATGCTTGCTGATTACAGAAGAAGCAAAGATCCATGAGACATGGTCTCTGCTTTTAAGGCACTTACAGTCCATGAGGGAAGATAAAATATGTGTGCAAATTCATATATTACAAAGAAAGTATTCTGGTTTGGAGGAAGGCAGTTACAAAGGATGGCTTCATTGTAGAGTTAGATAATCAATTTAGAAGTCAACTTAAAAAAAAAAATCTTATTGTAGTAAAACATATATAACAAGAAGTTTGCCATTTTAACAGTTTTTAAGTATATAATTCAATGACATTAATGCCATCCACCATGTTATGCTACCATCACCACTGTCTGTTTCCCAAAGTTTTACATCACCCTGAAAAGAAACTCAAGACCCCTTTAACAATAACCCTCATTCGCTCTTCACCTCAGCTCCTGGTAACCACTAATAAACTCTTTATGCATTTGCCTAATCTAGATATGAAATACAATTTTTCCAACTTTGTCATGTCTATCTAGTATTAGCCTGCTTTTCACTTAAAAAAATTGAGACTACTATTTATCGACCAGTCTCACTCACCCCAGCCCCCATGTGCCCCATTCACTGCCTCTTTCCTACACTGAGACAGGTAGCGGATTGAATTGTGTCTTCCAACAAGATATTTTGAAATCCCAACTCCTGGTACTTGTGAACGTGACCTTGTTTGAAAATAGGGTCTTTGATGCTATCAGTTCACATGTGGGCATCCTGGAGTAGGATGGGTCCTAATCCAATCTGAGTGGTGTCCTTACAAGAAACAAGCAGAGACAGAGAGAGATACAGATAGAAGGAATATAGCCATGGTGCAGCTGCCCGCCAAGGAGTGCCTGGGGCTACCAGAGCCCCTAGAGCCCTGGGAGAGAACATGACCCTGCTGACTCCCTGAATAGAAGTAAAATAATTTTGAGTGAATAACGTGTATGTATTATTTGAATAAATATAAGCATGTCTATTATTATAACAAGGAGCCCTGGGGGCACAACAGTTAAGTGCTTGGCTGCTAACCAGGAGGGTGGTTTAACCCACCCCGTGTCTCTGTGGGGGAAAGATCTGATGATCTGCTGCCATAAAGATTATAGCCTAGAAAACCCTACCGGGTAGTTCTGTTCTGTCACATGGGGTTACTGTGAGTCAGAGTGGACTTGACAGCACTCAACAACAATAACAGCATGATTATAACAATAACTTATGTTTCTGTTATGTTCGTTTACACCACAGAAATCTTAAGTTTGCTTATAGTATCTCAATTCTCATAACAACCCTATAAGTTGAAGGTATAATTGACCCCATTTTATATATCTTTTTTTAAAAAGTTCAGAGAAGTTACATGACTTGCCCCAACTACCAAGTTATAGCCAGGATATTCTGCCCAACCCTGTGACAGCAAACTTGACCCCTTTTCATTAGTAGAGACTTGTTTCTTACATCTGGAGTAGCGTCAAATGACATTAATTTGCTCTGCTTGCTAATTACCGTGATAATCATCACAACCACATATGATGTTTTCTTACCAAAACCAAATCAAACCCATCGCCGATGAGTCGATTCTGATTAATAGCAACCCTGTAGGACAGAGTAGAACTGCCCCATAGGGTTCCCAAGGAGCGCCTGGTGGATTCGAACTGCTGACCTTTTGGTTAGCAGCCGAACTCTCAACCACTTTGCTACCAGGGTTTCTGATATCTTCTTAAGAGACTTTTTAAAAACAGTTATTTATTTCTAATTTCTGAATACTTGAGGAATACCCCTCAAGTTTTTCTCTCCTTTTGCTCATGACATTGTAGTCCAGTTGAGGATCCATCTCCAACCAAGACCCTGCTTCTTGTCACTGCCAAATTTTGAGGGAGAAATTCCTGTTAAGCCTGAGTGCTGTTTTCAGCCTTCAGGAAAGAGGATTTGCTTTAAAATAAAGCCTTGTCTTGGCCCTCCTGCAGTGGACATGAGCAGTAGACTTTTTTTATTCACATGCAGACGTTTTCATAGGGGTGTGGTCATGGCAAAGTGGGCCCCATGTACAAACTACCCACTTCCCTGAAGCATGATTGATTAGCAAAGCTGTTCTGCCCAAGGGCAGCCTGTTTTCCTGAGCCTGGATGTTGACAGGTCCGACATGCACAGATTTTAAAACAGGTTGCTAGTCCCCAGGCTTCGGGCTGTGGGCCAGGACGCTTGTTCTTGAGGGAAGAAAGGAGAAAAGGATCCACTTCAGGGAGCAGGGGAGGCCATCAGGATGAGGAATCACCCCGCACTCTAGAGTTCCTGAAACATGGCAGCTCAGGCCAAGGTAGTGCTTTTGCAAGAGCTCTTGATGGTGTTGGGTGCTGAGGAAACTATGGCTGCCAAGGAAACGTTAAGGGAAGGTAAATGCAATGTTAAGTGAAGGGGATGGGAAGGTGCTTAGCCAAAGCTTGTGCAAATGCCAGTGAGCTCCATTTGACTAAGGACCTCTGAGCATCAAAGGGAGGCACGCACTTGAAGAAAGGTAGACATTTGATGCCTAATCAAGGCAGCCTAGGATGGAAGTTTAGAAATGTAGCCAAGCCACGCAGAGGAGGGAGGGATCATGTCTTTGTTTATCTCCGTAGCATTTAGCAGAGTATCTTTACGGAGTAGAATCTGCTTGAATATACAGTCACAAAATGTTAGGACTGAAAGTAACCTTAGAACTGAAATCATCTTATCTGGGCCCTGCCGTTTTAGAACTAAGTAAATGGGTGCAGAAAGATTAATTGGCTAAGGTTGTTTTAGCGATGGAGCCATAGCTTCTAAACCTTAGTAAAGTTTGTTGGCATAAAATTTGCTGCCAATATTCTTTCCAATGTTAAGTGAATGAATGAATGAAGAAATGTATTTAGAAACCAGTCATTCAGTAAAACCACATATGATCATCTAATAATTTACTTATGGAGTCCCTGGGGGATACAAACACGTTCAGCAACAACTGATTTAATTTACTTATATATTGACTATAAGAAGCTCAGGTGGCAAGACTGGTTAAGGTCTTGGCTACTAACTGACAGGTTGGCAGTTCGAAGCTACCAGTGGCTCCACGGGAGAAAAGACCTGGCGATCTGCTTCCATAATACAGACTTGAAAACCCTATAGGGCAGTTCTACTCTGTTTACCTGGGGTCACTATGAGTTAAAATCAGTTCCATGGCTCCTAACAACAACAACAGTATAGACTATAGATCACCGTAGGTGCATTCTGGTGGGGACTGGAGGGAAGGGGAATTTATAAGGAAAGCCTTTGAGGAAAATGGGTTTCAGGACATTTTAGTCATCTTTCAGAAACTCTTAAATGTTAGAGTTGGATGATAAAATTGGGCTTGTGTAATGATGTGTTATGTGCTCAAGGTGCAGATAGCCTGGTGGGGAACATTCAGCCTGGGGCGAGGACTGGTCTTTCTGTACCCTTTGCTTTCTCGTAAACTGCATTTCAGTGTTGCAATCGGAGCAGAAACCATTAAGAGAGAGGGACCCACTGAGCTGCTTCCCTGGCTGCTGCCTCTTGATTGTCCATTTCATACAGAAGATGCCTGACTGCTTTCAAACACCCACTTCTTGATGGAAGGTAGGGATCAGACGATTTAGTAACTTCATATTAGTGCCACCCCTTCATTCAAAGCTTTGTTATTATTTTTTTATCACATGGGTATTAGCCCTCTGTGAGCTCTGGCTGTTACTTATCTTGTTGCCTTGTGAAGCTGCTGTTGTTAGCTGCTATCCCCCACCCCCACTTATGCACAACGTTGGAATGAAACACTGCCCGGTCCTACATCATCTTCATGATAGGTTGCAGATCAGACTGTTGTAATCATGAGGTTTTCACTGGCTGCTTTTTGGAAGTAGATCACCAGGCCCTTCTTGCTAGTCTGTCTTAGTCTGGAAGCTCCACTGAAACCTGTTCAGCATCATAGCAACATGCAAGCCTCCTTTGACAGATGGGTGGTGGCTTTGCATGAGATGTATTGGCTGGGAATCGAACCTGGGTCTCCTGCACAGAAAAAGAGAATTCTACCGCTGAGCTACCACTGCCCCCACCTGTGAGGGTGGGAGGAAATCTTTATGAGGCCCTTGAAAGATACATTTAACAGCATTTATTTTCATGAATAAATGTTGACACCTGACCAAAGAGTGTCTAGAATCTTACTTGCCCCTACAAGATGTAAGGTGTGAGACATTGTTACTAACCCATTTCTGAGTCGCAGATGGCCACTGTCTCCCTTTTTGGATATAAATCAGTTACTGTTCTCCCAGCCATTAAGAACATATTAGAAGCCCATTTATGAGCATCTACAAAAGTGTCTCATGTTCAGTTTCCTGTGTCGTGTGGTAAAGAAAAACCTGCAAATAACTAAAACTAGGGATTCCAATGAAATGTGGGTTCTACTTTGTTATATTTGGTGTGGGAGGCTGTGTAACTCTAACTCTAAGAATACCGGTAGTGGTATCTATCTACATTCTAAGAATTTAGGGAGTCGAGGTTTGTACTGAATTAAATCACCCTGTCATATCTGTGAGGCTTCCTGCAGAACGAAGGCAAAAATAAACTCAAACAAACCGAAAAGAAACCTGTCTGAAGCAGTAAGACATGGCTTCTCGAACAAAGATTTTGAGCTAATTTTTGAAAGTTTCACTGGAGGCCTGCTTGCTTGCAAAGATGCTTTTTTTTTTTTTCCCCCTGGTGTTGTTTTGTTTTGTTATTGTTTTGGTTTTGGTCCTTACTACTATGTTTACCCTGTGTGTAGCTGGAAATGTCAGGGTTTTCTTGGTAAAAAGGGGAGGAGAGATAAGAATTTCTGATACCCACTGCGCAGAAGAGGAGGGAAGAGCCTTGCCGTTACGTGCAAGTTGTGTGTGTGTCTGTGCGTGCATGCGTCTCTGTCTGTGTGTCTGTGTGTGTCTACGTGTGTGTTTCTGCATATGTGTGTCTGTGCATGTCTGTGTGTGTGTGTGCATGGATCTGTGTGCCTGTGTGTGTGCGTGTGTCTGTGTGTCTGCATGTATGTGTGTGTACATGTCTGCATATGTTTGTGTATGCATGTGTCTGTGTATCTATTTGTGTGTCTGCATATGTGTCTGTGTGTATGTACCTGTGTCTGCATATGTGTGTCTATGCATGCCTCTCTGCATGTGTGTCTATGCATGTCTGTCTGCAATGTGTGTCTGTGTCTGTGTGTCTGTGTGTGTGCCTGTGCCTGTGTGTGTATGTGTCTGCATATATGTGTCTGTGTATACACATGTCTGCATATATTTGTGTATGCATCTGTGTGTCTATTTGTGTGTCTGCATATGTGTCTGTGTGTCTATTTGTGTGTCTGCATATGTGTCTGTGTGTGTATGTGCCTGTGTCTGCATGTGTGTTTATGCATGTCTGTCTGCATATGTGTGTCTGTATATGTGTGTCTGTGTGTGTACCTGTGTGTGTGCCTGTGTGTGTATGTGTATGTGTGTACACCAGTACATAGCATAGCCATACTAAAATTTTTTCCTTCACCAGTACAGTTTTCCCCTTTCCTCAATCTGGAGCTACTTTGCTTGATTATTAAAGCAAACATAACTACTTTCTTGCAAAATTAAGACCAAATAACCTCAAAAGAGCATATAAAACCCACCTTATGATGCAATATTAAAAAACATGGACACTTTCCATGTGGGGTCCCATACCAGGCTGTGGAAGAGAGACCAATTTAACTTGAGTCCTTTGCTGGTTTTGTACTTTTTTCCCCACGTGCTCCCTCTCCCTGCCAATTTGCCAACTAAAGAATGCTCTCATTTCACCTCTCAGTATCTGACTGATAATGGTTTTCATTTGAATTTAACTTATTTGGTGAAGATGAGAGAAGGGTAAGGATGGGGAGTAAATTTTATGTTATCTTAATGAAAGTTTCCTTCCTTCCTTCCTCCCTCCCTCCCCACCTCCCTTCCCTCTTCCGCTGTATCTCAATTCATGTTTGTGATGGTTCCCCTGACTTACCAGCTGGGAAAAGCAAAGCCAATTTATATTTGTTTCCTAGGGCTGCCATAACAAATCACTACAAACTGGTTGTCTTAAATCAGCAGAAATGTATTGTCCTAGTTCTGGAGACCAGAAGTCTGAAATAAAGGTGTCGTCAGGGTAGGTTCCTTCTTGGAGGCTCAGAGGGTGACTGTACTCCATACCTCTCTCCTAGCTTCTGGTGGTTGATGGCAGTCCTTGGCTTGTGGCAGCATGGCTCAGGTCGCCACCTCCATTACCACATGGCTTTCTTCTCTGTGCATCTGTGTCTAAATTTCTCTCCTTATCAGGACATAGTCATGGGATTAAGGCCTGCCCTGGTCCGTTATGAGCTCATCCTAACTTGATGACATCTGCAAAGACCCTTTTTCCAAATAAGGTCATACTCTGACATTCCGGATGGACATGATTTTGGAGGGGACACCATTCAATGCAGTACACAACTATAGAAGTGATTGACACCTCCCAGGCACTATCCCCTGAAGTACCTACCTCTGGAGGAACTTCACTGAGAATACAGGAATAGTTTAGCATTGCATTGTGCTCTGTACATTTCAAGCAGGAACAATTGCAGCGGAAAATCTAACGGAAATAGCCACCCCCTGGTGAGTTCTCACCACATGACAGACACCGTGCTCAGCACTTGACCTGCACTCTCAGGGTGCGCCTGAAAACCCCTAGCAGGTACGAGCAATCTCTTCATTTTCAGACAAGGAAACTGAAGTTCAGAGAACGTGAATGATATGTCAACAGCCACCCACCTAGGAAGGGATAGGGGTCTCGAACCCAGATTTGACTCCAAAGTCCACGCTCTTCACCATGACGACATCTATGAAAGAAGCTGATAACCTGTTTTAGCCCATATATCACCCATCTAGTGGACATTGGTGGTTCAGTGGTAGAATTCTTGCCTTCCATGTAGAAGACCTGGGTTGGATCCCCAGCCAGAGCACCTTAAGGGCAGTGGTCCATCTGTCCGTGGAGGCTTGTGTGTTACTATTATACTGAACACGTTTCAGTGAAGCTTCCAGACTAAAATGTACTAGGAGAAAAGGCCTGGTAATCTCCTTCCAAAAATCAGCCAACAAAAACCCCATGGATTACAACAACTTGAGCTGCAACCAATCATGGGGATGGCACAGGACTGGGCAGTGTTTTGTTCTGCGTTTGTGCATGAAATTACCATGAGTCAAGGGCCAGCTTGATGGCAGCTGAAAACAACGTCACCCGTGTAACTTATATATATGTATGTATGTATGTATATATGTATGTACATACATATGTACGTGTGTATGTATTTGGCAGCCACATGTAACCAAACCAAGCTTTTCTATTTCAGGAAAACTTTACTTTTTCTCACATGTATTTAAAATCATCGTCTTTTCTGATCTAAGAAATCAAAATATTTCAAGATTTTTTTTTTGCCATTTCTGGTTGTGAGATTGAGTTTGGGTGCTGAAATACAGAATTTTCTGTATATATTAATGGTTGGAAGACCAGTTGCATAGCTATAATTAAGACATTAAGAAATTTGGGAAATCTGGGCACAGAGGAGTGCATATCTCTAGTCCTCCCAGGGCTAGGAGAGCTCCAGGCCACTCTCCCCCTAGCCTGTGGAAGCATCTGTATTTTTAATGAAGGGCCTGGCAGTACTCTCTTGCTGCCTGAGCTAACTGAGTATGTTAACTGCATGCCACGTTCTGCGCTCACTCTTTTCCATAGGCTGATTAGGCTTTGCTCTTTTCATTTTAATAAAGACCACGTGGAAGGAGAGTGATCATTGTCTATATCTGCCTCCTGTATGGGGAGTTCAAGCCCTAATGATGCTGTCCAATCAGGAAAAGTGTTTAAGTAACCATTAATTTGCTAGGGCTGCCATAACAAAATACCACGAACAGGGTGGCTTTAAAGAACAGAAATGCGTTGTGTCACAGTTTGCAGGCTAATGGTCTGAATTCAGGGTGTTGGCAGGGCCAGGCTGTCTCCATGGTTCTGGGGGAAGATCTTCCCTGTCTCTCCTGGCATCTGGGAGCCCCAGGTGTTCCTTGGCCTGCAGCTGCAGCATGACCATTGTCACATGGCCAGCTTTCCTCCACCTGTCTTTGTGTCTCTTCTCTGCTTTTGTAGGACTCCACTTAGATTGGATTAGGACCCACCCTACTCAATATGACTTCATATTAACGTAACCAGTTACATCAAAGACCCTGTTTTCAAGGCAAATCATATCCACAGGTGCAGGGGTTAGGACTTCAATCTATCTTTTTTAGGGTGGCACATTTTAAGCCATAACCATAACCTAGTGACTAAATCATACAACTAATCCTTTTCTGTCCTCCTTTATCAATACTTAATTACTGTTGATTCCTTTCTTGGCTCAGTCCCATTTTAAAACCTACACAAATGCACTTTTTTATTATATAAATGAACCTTTTAAAGTCTGTATCTGAAATACTTTTCAGCCTAAGAGAATAGTTTTCAAACAAGTTATGCATTGATTTCCCCTTAGCTTGAAATATTTCTTGCCTGATCTGAGGTTGTTCCTGAAAGATTTTTTGTGGTCCACTGAACACAAAAAACAAACTTTGTACCAGGTTTGGTAGGGGTTACGGGAATATAGGAAACACGGCATTTGTTCTTAAGGCGCTTAAGTCTAGAAGAGGAAATAAGACACTTCAACAAATCACCATAAAGCAAGACAGAAAATCATCAAGCGCTGTAATTTTAATGCTGATTACTGCATACCTCAAGGCTGGTTAAATTACAGTTTTATTGAATGCTAACGAAATATGCGTCCCCCTCCTGCATAGAATAAAAAATAAAACCTTTACTTTCTCTTGCTTGTAATTATGGTGACCACATTTTCCACACTAAAAATTAAGACACATAGCCTGACAAAGGATTCTTGTGCCTCATGGAGGTGTGAGACCACCCATCGGTAGATTTTTGTAAAGCTGTCTTTTTTAGGCAGGCTGTATAAAAATAAAGGTTTGTTAAATAAGTGCTTTTAGACTTTTCATTAAGAGCCTCCAATACAAACAGTATTTTATTTTGTATCTGAATCAACATGTTATATCCTAAAGCACTAGTTTACAGCCTAAGGGTATGTGTTAGCCTATTCATAAAAACATGCTGCTGGATAGAGTAATAATACCTGCCATTATCCAGGTGAAATAAAAAGGGTCCCAGTGGTCTGCCCCAGGTCTTTAATTTTCCTTTTGAAGATAAAGCTCCTTATTTTACTTTCAAGGTTCAAGGTTTTTTTGAACCTTGCAAATGATTGCCATTGAGGCGTGCCAGATGTGAGCAGAGCTGTGAGTAGTAGTTCTTGAAAAAACCAAACAAAACTCGTTGCTGTCTCCCCAGTATCCAAGCTTTGGTCCTGAGGCATCTTGTTGCCACCTGGTCGGTTCCAACTAATAGTGATCCTATAGGACAGAGTAGAACTGCCCCCATAGGGTTTCCAAGGAGCTGCTGGTAGATTTGAACTGCCAACCTTTTGGTTAGCAGCCAAGCTCTTAACCACTGAGCCACTAGGGCTCCAGTTCTCGAAAAGAGGGTGACTTTTTCTCCCTTCTTTTCTTCCCCCCACTGTCATCTGCAGTTGCTTCACATGTTATAACAGGCCGCGTGCTGGGCAGGCCAGGGCTGCCGTAGGACGATCCTGGGACTTTTGAACTGAGGGCACCTGAGAGAAAACGTAGGCCAGCATCGATAATTTGTTGTTGTTGGGTGCTATTGAGTTGATTCCCACTCATAGCAACCCTGTAGGACAGAGTAGACTTGCCCCATGGGGTTTCCAAGGAGCACCTGGTAGATTCCAACTGCTGACTTTTTTGGTTAGCAGCCGTAGCTCTTAGCTACTGTGCCACCAGGACCCCAATACCATGCTACATCTGATCATATCATTTTAAAATCATGTATTTGATGATGGACCACTGTACAATCATGGAAAAATGGGTTGAAATACCTTAGAGCACATTTTATCAATGTTAATAAAAAGTATCAAGAAATGTCATTGTATTGTACTCATTTGAAAGGTCATTTGAAATTTAGTAAGCCTACATTCCTTTCCCACTGATGTAGATTAATCTGAATTTTTGAAGAGCAATAATCACTGTAGTATACTCCAGTTTCATAACAAGCATCTTCCCTAGAATACCTCACCCCAGATTAGCTATTTGATGACCATAAGAACATGTGCTTCTCAGATAACACATGACCTTTCAGTTGGCTCACAGCTTCGTGGTAGACTTTGCTAAAAATAAGTCTTCAGTGATTGAGTGTGACGTTCGTCACGGGGTACTAATATTTGGAAGTTTTTCTCTTCATATCGGGAGACATAGATGCCTGCAGAATTGATTAGCCTGATTTCTTCGATGAGATGAATTGAGAATTTCAGATAAAGTCCCTGGGTGGGGCAAACAGGTGTTCAGCCACTAACTGAAAGGTTGCAGGTTCATGTCAACCCAGAGGTGCCTTAGAAGAAAGGCCCAATGATCTACTTCTGAGAAATCAGCCATGGAAAACCCTGTGGAGCAGAGTTCTATTCTGACACACGTGAGGTTGCAATGAGTCGGAATCGACTCGACATCAACTAGGGGCAGAGCTTTTCTCCAAAAACTAGTTACAGAGGAGAAATACGAACTCTCCTAGTGCTCAGGGGCCAAAGCCCTTCAGTGTGTCTAAAATGCTGAGAAAATACTGGGGAGGAGGGAGAGGTTGGAGGAAGTCAGGGATGCTGGGGCGGGTCAGAGAGAGAGCGTCTTTTGCTGATTTAGATCTTGGTCAAGTGAGTGCTGATGAAGTTGCATGTGCCGTGGTGGTGGTGTCACATGGGGATACCATGACAAGAACCCAGCTGCCATCAGTACCCCCTGAGCCTTGCTCCTTGGGTGAGGGAGATCAGGAGGTGTGTGCACTTTAGCAACACCTTTTGCTCACTCCTGGTCCCCTCACTAGTTTTTGGTCTTTGCAGAACAGTTGTGTGAATCATACTTTTCAGTTTGTCTTGTCACCCCCAATATTTCCCAACACCTATTTTTTTATAGAATAATATCCCAGCTCCTCTCGCTGATTTGCAAAGCCTCACGTAACCAGACCGCTACACACCTCTCGCGCCTCGTCTCCTAACACTCGCCCATCGCTCACTAGCCACACTGGCTTAATTTCTGCTCCTGTAACACATCAGAATGAACAAATCTGTCTTGGAAGAAGTACAATCAGAATGATCCTTAGAAGCAAGCAAGGATGGCAAGACTACGTCTCACATACTTTGGACATATTATCAGAAGGGATCAGTCCCTGGGGAAGGACATCATGCTGGGTAAAGTAGAACATCAGGGGAAGAGAGTAGGACCCTCAAGAAAATAGAATGACACAGTGGCTGCAACAGTGGGCTCAAGCATGACAACGATTGTGAGGATGGTAAAGTGCTGTACAGAGTCACTATGAGTTGGAACCAATTCAAAGGCACCTAACAACAACAAAAAAACAGCCTCCTCCCTTGGAACCTTCTATTAGCTGCACCCTCTACCTGGATTGCACTGCCCCTCATCTCCTGTGGCTGCCTCCCTCTTGCCAATCCAATCTCAGCTTAAGTGTCACTTCATCAGAGACGTGCTTCTTGACCACGAGTCATTCCGTCTCACCTCACTTGCCTCATTTTCTGGATATTTTGTATTTTATACAGTCAGTGGTTTGCGTGTTTGTTGTCTTAGCTCCGTGAGAGCAAAGACCCTGCCTGTCTTACCGTTCTCAGCACCCCCAGCCCCGGAAGGACCACCAACCACAGAGTAGTTGAGTGAGTAGCTGTTAGATGAAGGAAGGAGGCGCTCAAATTGTAGTTGATTTAAATGTCACAAATTATATTTTTAGGCTATTTTTTAGTAATGTAAAAGAATTGAAAACCAGGTCCAGTTTTTTTTCCCCCCACATTTTACCTCAATGTTCAGCTACTTCTGATTGGTCAGAGAGTAATTAATTGCACTGATTAGTGAACATACCGGGACTGCCAGAAGAATGAACAAGTCTGTCTTGGGGGAAGCACAAGCCTGACCTAAGGGGATTCATATGCGCTGCTGCTTTAAGCTGCTACCCCAAAACCTGGCTCTCTAGCGCCAATTTCAGGATCTTTGCTTAACACATCAGAAGCCTTTAGGGCTGATCCTGACCTTCAAGGCTGGCTTCCCTTCTTCAGCAAGCAGCTGCTCATGCACAAAGAGACCCACAATGAGTGGTTTCACCAGAAACTAGCCCCAGATACTTAGACAGTTTGATGTGCTTCACACACACAAAGCACTTTTTCATTTGCATAGGTTAGTGACACTATTGAATACAGTTGACTTGTTCTGGAATGTACTGGAGCTACACTAAAATGTTCCTGGTTAGAAAGTGGAACTGAGTTGAAGACAGGTCTGTCATAGACAGACCAAGGGTATAAAGAGTCTCAAAAGTAGTTTCCCTAGCCCCATGGTCCTAGGGCTTGGGAACCAGCTCCAGTGGCTTAGCCTTCAGAAAGGGAGACGGGCAAATCCCCTGTTCCCTTGCAGGGGCCAAAACCCAAAACTAAACCATTTGCTGTCAAGTGAACTCTGACCCATGGCCACTCCATGTGTGTCAGGGTAGAACTGTGCTCCACAGGATTTTCAGTGGCTGATTTTTTTTTTTTTTTGGAAGTAGATAGCTGGGCCTTTCTTCTGAGGTGCATCAGGGTGGATTTTCAGTTAGCAGCCAAGTGTGTTAACTCTTTGCACCACCCAGAGATGTCCTTGTAGGGACAGGGGTCGGTAGTTGTGTTCTTAACATCTGAAAGTGAGATACGGAGCCTGATACGTGGTGACTTAAATTCCACAATATTATTGGTAATTTATGGATACATCGAATATGACCTTGTACTAACCTCATTAATTTTGGGGGAGGTTGTAGTCTGATTTTCGAAAGCCTGACTTTTGAAAAACTTTTGGTAAAGAATTTTTAAAAACTAAATAAATGAGGGACTGCTGTATATTAGCAAATCACAGGGAATGGACTGTGGCATTAAATTGTTTAGTCAGGCGTTGCATTCCAAGCCAATTACTTATTTGCACTAATCTCAGTGGTATAACTGTTCCCTTGGAGATTATTATTAAGGGTGGATTTAAAAGTCTTACACCGAACTCTTCCTAGAGAGAATGATGGAAAATAACTCTTTTTCCAACGTTTTTTTTTTTTTCCCTGGGAGAGGTGCATCTTTTCTTTTGCTCAGTTTGACAGTCAGTGTGAAGTAAAGAATAACGTTTTAAGTGTGAAATCAGGGGTGAGTAATAAGGTAAATCCTGGTTTATCTTAATTACAGTAAATTCTTTAGTTAGGTAGAAGAGTGAGGTATTCTGGTTAATACAACACTGTGGTTAACCTAGAGATGCCAGAGAGACCACTTTTCTGTAATCGACTTCTGCAGAATTCAAAAACGACAGAACATACTTAACACCAAGACTATACTGCACACAAATTGATTTCTTTCAAGGATTCAAAAGATATTTTAGAATCTCACCAAGCCTTGGGGTGATCAAAAAGAACATCAGTTATCTCGGAAGTGGCAGTTACCAGGGACTTGGGGCTGATAGGAGGCCAGAGAGCAGTTACTGCTGTTTGAAAGCAGCACTTGGGTCCCCTTCTCAAGGAACTCTGATAACGGCACCTTGTTGAGTAGGGTTTGTTCGCCTGAGGTGAAGGACAGTTCTTTATTGTTCCAGGTCTCCACAGCAATCTCTGAAGCTTTTTATTGGGTTTATAAACACTCAAAAGTACACAGACCCTAAAATGAGATGATGTATGGAAAGCACCTAGCACTGAGCCTAACAGAGAAGCATTCAGCAAATGCAAGGAAGCTTTAATATTAAAGTTTGTCTGGGATTGATTTGGTTTTGTGTATGTGTGTGTTTGGGATGGGTTTCCTATGCAGTCATGGGTTCCTCAACTGGAGGAACTTGATATACTTAACCAGGGACAAGCAGAAACTTTCTGCCCTCCAGCATTGTTCACATTTTTAAACTAAGCAGCTACAGATAAGAACTGCAGTGAGCTGTCATTAATTAAGGGTCAATACCGAAAGGTAAATATTTCAATCAGTTGTAATTATTACCACTTCAGATCATACCTCTTCCTCTGGGACAAGTCTGTAAATAGAGTTGGGAGAAGCAAGTGTAAAAAAAAAAAATCTAATTTTTTTTTTTCTTTTTTTGATACGGTACTAATGGGAGGAAAATTCTTGTAATTTTTGGAGGGCAGTTTGACCTTACTTTGAAAATGTTATGGTTATATACTCTTTGACTCACTTCTAGGAGTTTTTCCTACATGTGTATAAGGATGTACTAGAAAAAAACGAAAGTTCGTGTAGGAACGTGGCTAAATGATGATAAATTGATAACTGTGAAATAAAATGCAGCTGTTAAAAAGTGTGGTGGACATGTATGAACTCACATAGAAAGATGCTCAAAGCCTACTGTAGAATGAAAAGATTGAATTCTGTATAGGTGGTATGATCCCAGTGATGAGAAAAAATATTAGGTATATACATACACGTGTAAATACATAGAATTTTCTGGAAGGATATACAATAAACTGTATTTAATATAATTTGACGATTATGAAATTATAAATACAAATTAGCCATTATTATAACTTAATAAAAATTAAGACTAATTGGTATAAACATACCAATTATTTATAGTAAAAATAGGTATTATTAAATTAAGTTTACTGTCTTCTGTATTATTTACTGTTTTCTTGTTTATATTCTCATTTGCTTATTTAAGCCTTTATTCATGTCACATACATGATAAAACTTCAGTCCAGTTTAGGGTCAATAGTAATTTCCAAACTGATGCTTTTAACAATGTTGAAGATGATGGTGATCATACCAGCCCGTTACTAACTAAACCACTACTGTGTGCTGTAGTCCTTAGGTAGTATAAATGGTTAACATGCTTGGCCACTAACCGGAAGATTGGAGGTTCTAGTCCACCCAGAGGTACTTTGGAAGAAAGGCTTGGCAATCTGCTTCCAAAAAATCAACCCATTGAAAGCCCTATGGAGCACAGTTCTACTCTGACACACGTGGGGTCGCCATGAGTCAGAACTGACTTGACGGTAACTGGTCCTATGTGTTGCACGCTTTTATATTTTCTTGAAGCCTCACAAAATCCAGAAAATGGGCCTTATTATTAACATTTTACTGGTGAGGAAACGGAGGCTCTGCCAACTTAACTTACCAAAGCCATACAACCAGGAAGTTTTGGAGCTAGCACTCAAACTCAGGTCTGACGCCAAAAACCATGCCATTTCCACATATCATTCTGTCTGAAATACTGTAATGGTGAATTAATTTCTGCTGAGAGTCGGTTTTGAAAAAAAGACATAACAGAAAACATGCTTTCAATTGTATAGCATCACCATTGCTTTCTAACATTTTCCACTCACCATCGTTATTGTTATTATTTATTCTGTGTTTCACATTTGTCCTAACTTTGATCATACACTTAAAAAAGTTCATGGAAACTTCTCAAACCCATTTGATTCTGCTGATATTTCCCTGGAGTGAACACCAGCTCTCTGTTAGCAGGGACCAAGTAGAGCATAATCTGAAAACTGTTCCAACAGTCAGTGCCGGACCCGATTCAGATGAGAATTCCGTACCATTGTTTATTTCCATGAAATAAAGAACAAAATCTGCTTTTGAAAACATTCAAGTAATGTAATTTTTATTAGTTGAACTAATTTTAGGCTTGGCCTGCTTTTGATTTAAGAGATTTCCATGGTTCCATAGGGTAAACCTGGGTGGACGTGTAGAAATAACAATAACAGGAAGGCACCTCCAAGCCCATCTTCCTCCTTGCTTTTCTGACGTCCTATATCCATTCTTTCATTCAGCTATTTACTAAGACATGGTAGTTATATGAAGTTGTTTCTGCCATTTTCAACCCAGTAGGGTAAGTGGCCACTACCTGTCTGTTTGTTGTACTGTGGTGGCTTGTGTGTTGCTATGGTACTGGAAGCTATGCCGCTGGTGTTTCCAATACCAGCAGGGTCACCCATGGTGGACAGGTTTCAGCAGTGCTTCCAAACTAAGACTGGGAAGAAAAACCTGGTGATCTACTTCCAAAAATTAGTCAGTGAAAACTTTATGAATCTCAACAGAATATTGTCCTCCACAGAGCTGGAAAATGAGCCTCCTAGGTTGGAAAACACCAAACAGTGGCCGCAACAATGGACTCAAACATACCAATGACCATGAAGATGGCAAAGGACTGGGCAACATTTTGTTTTGTTGTACATGGGGTCACCATGAGTTGGAGCCAACTTGACGACAGCTAGCAACAACAAGATAAGTGGGTTGGTCGTAGAGGGCTATGCTTATAAAGTAGGCATCCAACTTCGTTTTAGGAAAGGCTTTCTTGAGGAAATGATGACTAACCTGATTTCTGAAGAAGAAATAGTAGAGACACCCAGCTATCTGAGAAGAAAGAACATTGTGTGCGGAGCTCAGAGGTAGAAGAGAATACAGTGCATCTGAGCAGCTGTGAGTCTCCAAGTCTCCAACCTTCTCTTTTGAATGAGGATATTGGCTACAGATTAGTCACACACTTGGCCTTGTTAAAGGCTCATCATATAAGTACAACTAGGGTATAAAAAGCTTCCCAGCATGAAAAGCTTTGTTTCTAAACACTCCCAAACACCGTCATTGTTACTGTGAGTATATGACCCTTTTCTTGCCTGTAACTGGTCATACCTGTCCTGTCTTCCTAAATTCACATCAGAGCAAGAGGAAAACTTTAGGGACTCATGTAGGAGGAAATGGAAGCAGTCTATTCTTGAGAAGGGACTGTGGTATAATATCCTTTTTGCAAAAACAGGGCAATGCATAAGACTGGAATTTCTGTTTTCAATAATGAAGATGGGCATTCACATGAGACAGGACAAAAGAAAACAGAATGTCCCTCCTTAGGGTGAGTGGTTGTGCTATTTTTATTTGTCACTGACAGAAAAATCAAGTGACAGCTCTTCATTTCTCTTCATGCATCCAGTACTAAGGCATGTTACTAAATCTTAAGTTCTATTCACTCCAAACAATGGATAAACCTAGTTTTCTGGTTTATCTATGCCATCATGTTGGACTCCACTCTCAGCTAGTGAAGGAATGCTTTCTTTGGAATTCATTTCCTTACTCTATTTCATTATCCAAATTTATTTTTTGCCTATTAAAACTGTAAAGGTGACCAAATTTGGAAATCCATGCTTGCCAATGCACTAATTAACCTGAAAAAATATATATATATGTATTGGACTTTGAAAGTCAGCTGAGTAAGAAAGGCAGTAGTTTTAAAATAACAGATGTATTCTGGCTCAGGGTTAGCCCTGAAACGGAATTCTAAGGAAAAGGTAACAAATAATATATGGTTAATATTCTGCGACAAGAATGGTCATATCGTATGAAAATGAATTTAGTCAAAAGATAAACAGTAAAATGCTCCTCTTTTAATTGTCAGCAAACTTCCACTAATTGTAAACTAAAGGCAGTCAGTGAACACCACGTATAAAAAAAAGCCAGTTGAAAATGGAAACATGAAAATGCTGTAGTAAATAGTAAGCATTGTAGGGTACATTAGTCACATGTGTATAATAAAGGCAATAAATCTCCATAAGTATAACTATGATGAAATGTGTATAAAGCACTTTGAACTCTGCAGAAGTAAGCAAAGTATAAATAGATAGCATGCTCAGGCAGAGAGAAAATCAAGTGCTATTTTAGCACTTGGGCAAGTGATAATTTATTGTTCAGGCTCTCCAGTGAGTCAATGTTTATATGGTACTGCATATTAACTGAGACAGAAATAGTGTGCACACATCACTGTCTTGGACAGATTACTGAGTGATCAGCAGAAACTATCAGGCGGCCCCTCCCCTACAAGCAAGGGATTTATAATATTTTAAATATTCATCCTAAAAACCGAAGCTGTTTGACAATTTTGCCTGTTAATAAATACCGTTCTCAGAGAGGCAGTATGTCATATGTAATGGAAAAAGACAGTCAAGTGAAGTGGTTACGATTCCAGACTCGGGACCCAGATTGCATGGGTTCAGGTCCCGGCTTTGTCACTTACTGACTTAACTTCTCTGTGCCTAAACAAGGCAGTCAATGAGTGAGGTTAATAATAGTGCCAATCTCATAGGCTTGTTGTGAAGGATGTAGAATAGTGCCAGCCACAGAGTATTAACTGTCTGGACTCTGCCACTTACCACCCAGTTGTCCTTAGACAAGTTACTTTGTTGTTGTTCTTAGTTGCCATTGAGTCAGTTCCAACTCATGGCGACCTCATATACAACAGAACAAAACATTGCCCGGTTCTGTGCCATCTTCATGATTGTTGGTACGTTCGAGTCCATTGTTGTGACCACTGTGTATTCTGAGTGCCTTCCAACCTAGGGGGTCCATCTTCCAGCACTATATCAGACTACATTCTGTTGTGGTCCATAGGGTTTTCACTGGCTAATCACCAGGTCTTTCTTCCTAGTCTGTCTTAGTCTGGAAGCTTCACTGAAACCTGTGCACCACAGGTGACCCTGCTGGTATTTGAAATACTGGTAGCGTAGCTTCCAGCATCATTGCAACACACAAGCCAACACAATACAACAGACAGATGGTGGAGACAAGTTACTTAACCTCCTTGCTCTTTGGTTTCTTCTTTGTAAAATGGGAAGAATAATAAATACCTCCCAGCATGACTGAGAGAATCAGATGAAGTACCGTATGTAAAGCAGCTGGCCCTGAAGGGTCATTGAAAGTCGCCTCCTTGGTGTCTTCCCTAACTCTTGCCCCTTCTGTATAGATTTTTTTAACTACCATTTCTTGAGCATCTCCACCTCAGGCATCTGACTCATACCTCCCTTTGATTTGGCTGTACCTCGTGGTCTTAGGTCTGAACCTCATCCTGAACTTCGGAGACCTGGTTTGTCCACACCCCAAGGACAGGTCCATCTCCCAAGGGGTGACTTCCATTAACACCTCACTGGACATGCATTTGGACCCTTGGTGGTGCAGTGGTTAAGAGTCAGCAGTTTGAATCCACCAGCTGCCCTTTGGAAGCCATATGGGACAGCTCTGCTCTGAGCCATAGGGTCACTGTGAGTCAGAATCGACTTGACAGCAACAGGTTAGACAGGTGTTCAAACCAGAAGGAGAACATTTCAGCCTAGAATACATATGCTTACCTGCCCAGCTCATGCTCCCTCTGTGGGCAGATGTTTCTGGGAAGTCAAATGGGCTTTGGAGCTTGCTTGGTGACCCCAGAATCTGAACAAAGGAAGTTAGGAGGATGGGTTGGTGTCAAGATGATGCCATACACTAACTCATAAGATTGCCTCAGTAGTTGGCCAAGGCACCCTCTCCATGGCTGAGGTGGGCAATGGACATTGCCAACATTGTCTTCTCCAGCTCACTGACCAACAACTGACAAACCCCTGTCCTGATCGGCATGGTCATCCCTAAACATGTTCAGCCAGGTTGTATTATGTATCTTATGAGTGGGATCTGTTCTTATCTTTAAGGTACCTTTTTATTTTCTGCTCTGGTCTCTGGTCGTCACACATCTGTGCCTCTGTGGTCCTGGAGACGACAAATGTTTGCTGGGGCAGGAACATAGTGCAAGCTTTTTACACTGTGGAATGAAGTGTTGGTGCTCCCCAGCAAGCTGCCTTCAAAGGAAGCTGGAAGTAGGGCAATAAGAAAGGAACACAGTTATTCTTGGTAAAATAAATTACACAGCTTAATGTACACAAGAGATAGGGAAAAGAAGAGAGCAAAGGCATCTCACAGCCTGTGTTTACTACGGGAACTCTGCAGTTACAGATGTCTTGAGACAGTTCTCCAAACACATTTTTGCAGCCCCCTTCACCCAACCAGAAAGTGATATTATTTCCCTTCCCCCTCAACTCCTGTAGCACATGAACAATTCGAATGTCTTCCATTGTCTTTCAGTCACCTTTTTCAGAATTGGCTTAACGCTTGTGATCTGGGAAACGTCTCTCATTTATAGAGTTTTTTGAAAGGAGCCCTGGTGGTGCAGTGGTTAAGTGCTAGCCTGCTAACTGAAAGGTTGGTGGTTCGAATACACCAGCTGCTCTGCAGGAGAAAGACGTGGTGATCTACTCCTGTAAAGATTTCAGCCAAGAAACCCTATGGGGCAGTTCTGCTCTGTCCTGTAGGGTCACTGTGAGTAGGGATCAACTTGAGGGCAGCAGGTTTGAGTTTGTTGTTGTTGTTGTTGTTTTCGGCTTTCTGAGGTACCCCCGGGCACAGCTGAGCTGGTGGTCAAGTGTGGGGCCCCCTCTGCAGCTGTCTCTCTGAAAAGCAGCTGTCCTGAGTCACGGGCAAGCCTCTGTCCCTAGCAGCTCTGTGCCCCACTTGCCCGCTTTGCCCTCACACTCAGTGGAAAGTGAAGTCCCCTGTGACCAATCGGGGGCATTTCTCCCGCCCCCTGTTCTGACTGGAGCTCCAGTTCCTCACAGGGGAGGCGGAGGAGCAGACACAGCACCTCTCCTTCTCTTCCTCGTTCCTGGACCACCGCCAAAGAGAGAACGCTGTCTGGAGGGGTACCTCGTGCCTCCCTGGTGGTTTGCCCTCAGGAGCCATTGCCTCTTCTGCTCTCCATCTGCCAGCGGCTGTTCCCTGGGTGGGAACGTGCTGTTTGTTCTCCTCCCCCCAATACGTCCTTTTCTGTGGCAAGTCGTGGGCTGAAAAGCCATCTTTGATGTGACAGGCATTTGCTCATTTATTATTAACAGAGAGTCATTAGCGACCCATGTGGGCCAAGTGCTAAAGTGCTAAAGACCCAAGTGCAGTGCCTACCAAAGAGCCCTAGAGCCTTCAGCTGTTCTGGTGGTCTCTGTGTGTTCCTGCGCTATTGCGCCTGATGGGCCCCAGCCTGTGTTGCGCAGGGAGCTCCTCGGTGCTGAGATGTGCTAGCCCTCAGGCAGGCGCCCAAGACAGGCACGTGAGGATTTATTACTGTCTGAGGTACTGGTTAGAACGTCCTTAATGAGATGGGTGCAAAGCAGAGCTCTCGGCAAACTGTTTGGTCCTACACGGGGTATGTGTTCGTTTGTAATAAAACTAGGGTGTAGATTTGCAGAACTTGCCAATGAAGCCAGTTTTACAGCCAGGTTTATGGTGGCATGGATCTCACTGGGAGAACTGAGTGTGCACTGTCATCCCTTGTTTCAGGTGTTTAATATGCAGGGAGTCTGTGGTGACCCCCTCTCCTTACCTTTACCCACCCCCATGGGAGTCACATGCCCTGGTCCCAAGGGAGCAACGTGTCCTCCCAGGATCACTCTACAGAGGCCAGTCAAGGATACAGCTTACCCATCCAGGTGTTAGGCTTTTCCACTCTGTATAGTCAGCTGGTGGTGGCCAGATCTTGTCAGCATGCAGTGGATGTGGCAGTTGGGGACTTCCTTGTGCTTCCCAGTGTTCTCTTTAAACCAGTGGGCCAACAGCCAGCCATCTCAACAGCCTGTGCATGTCCAGGTGAACCTACTAATTCTGCAGGCTGTGTCTCAATAAGGCTGGGGGTCTCACCTTGCTGCACATTGGAATTGCCTGGGAAGTATTTAAAACTTCTGGTACCCAAGCCACACTCCAAACCAGTTACATCAGCCCCTCTGGGAGTGGGATCCAGGCACAGGGAATTTTTTCAAAGCTCCCTGAATGATTTCAGTGTGGTAGCAAGGTTGAGTTTACCTTCTCTAAGGGAAAGGAGAAAGGGTGAAGGCAAGGCAAGATCAGAGAAAAGGAAGAAGGGAAAGAATGGAACCAGGAAGAAGAAAAAAGAAGAAGGGCTGCCCAGCTGTGAGGAGGGAGGCAGTGCCTGATGCTCCCCAGCCAGAGGGCTGCTTGCAGGTCCGACCCCTGTCCCTTGGAACTGTATGTGAGGAGGAATTAAGTCAGAGGAGGACAGGATTCCGTTGTGGAGGACGTTTCTGGTCTTTCCACCACACGGACATTTACCAGCTGTGTGTCCCTAGACACAGAGTTAAGTTGAGTCTCTCTGAGCTTCTGGTTCCTCATCAACAAAATGCAGACATTGAATCTACTTTGCAGGGTTGCCATGTGGATTTGATAGAATGACAGTGTAGTCTCGCTTAGTCTGGGCATTCAGCAAATGGTGGTTTTAATAATAATTCTAAGCGTCAGAAGAAATTTACATTTATACTTCAATAAAAGTTTACCAGCTCTTTTAATCAGTTATTTCTCTCTCTGCCTGGGTGGTGCAAATGATTAATGCACTTGGTTGCTAACTGAGAGGCTGGAGGTTCGAGTCCACGCAGAGGCACCTCAGAAGATGGCCTGGTGATCTGCTTCTGAAAAAAATCAGCCACTGAAAACCCTGTGGAGCACCGTTCTACTCTGACACACATGGGTCAGAATTGACTTGATGACAACTGTTTTTTTTTTTTTTTTTTGATTATTCTAAAAGGCAGTGAATCTGAAGTTTTGGCTTAAGAGAGCTAATAAAAAATACAGAAGCCCAGGATCATGGAAGGGCCCAGGCAACCAATATTTTTACCAAGTTTCCCAGGTGAATCTGATACAGCCAAAGCTGGAGAACCTCCGCTGTAAGGAAGACTGGAATCCTCACCCTCTCTGTGGATGAGGACATGGAAGTGCCCAATGATGGCAATCCCAAAGCCAACCTGGAGTGTAACGTACCACCTTCTACTGCCTGTGTTTTAACTCCCAGTTTCCAGAACTTTCTCATGATTTCAGTCAACTTCTGTCCTACCTCACCATAAAAAAGAGGGGTCTGCGAGGCATACCTGGGCCACTGACCACATGGTGGGGTATTTTTGGCTCAGTTCCATCTTTCATTTCCAAGTCAAACTTCATAGAACTCTAAGACTGGCATACTTTGAATCAATAACCGCTGCCCAGACAGGGGGCAAACCTTTTCATTTCTGACTGCAGAGGGAGAAAGGAGTTGTCTTTCTCCCTTTTTGTCCTTGATTGTCCTGAAATCTTTTCATTTAGAGCCTTCGATCATCAGCTATGAAAGTGCAAAGTGAGAACAAAGAACCTTCTCAGGGTTAATATTTATTTTTAAAGGCATGAAAAGCTCCTTGGATCTCAGTGACTCAAAGGTCTACACATTAACAGGTCTCCACTGGGCACTGTGAGAATGTTGGTCCATGGAGTCCACAAGGACCCTTGGTGGAGTTACTGCTTATTGTTTGCCTTGCAACTCTAGTAGGAAAACAAGCGTGTCTGCCCGGAGGAGTACCTACCTTGGGATCCCAGCTTGAATGGGAGCTGGGAGCTGTGGAGCCTTGTGATGGAGGTGGGAGAGCCCATCAGCTAGAAGGGGATCTTCAGAGTGTTTGCTGGAGACCTACCTACTCTATGTTAGGCTTGGTGGTTCAGTAGTAGAATTCTTGCCCTCCATGTGGGATACCCGGGTTCAGTTCCTGGCCAATCCACCTCAGGCACAGCCAGCACCCATTTGCCAGTGAAGGCTGGTGTGTTGCTATGCTGCTGAACAAGTTTTAACAGAGCTTCCAGACTAAGATGGACTAGGAAGAAAGGCCTGGGAACCTTCTTCCGAGAATCAACCAGTGAAAGCTCTATGGATCACAGCATTCTGGTCTGCAAGCTATCCATGAAAATGGTACAGGACCGGGCAGCATTTTGTTCTGTTGTGCATGGGGTTGCCATGAGCCAGCGGCCGACTCGACAGCAGCTAACAACTACCACCTGTCCTACCTACAATGTAGATTTAGTACACACTGCTTCACAGCAAACTCCGAGGCAGAGTTCTCACCAAGGGCAGTAACTCAGCAGTCTGGCAGCAAATCGTTTATGTTGCCGTGGTGGGCCTGGGAAAGTGGAAAACACCATGGAGACTAAGCCCAAATGGAGCTGACCAAAGGCCCCTGCCTGCCCAAGCTGGCTGCCTCCTCCTCTCTCCAGGGGGAGTCAGTGCCTCCAGAGGAGCCCTACAGAGCAAGGAATCTGGGGAGTGGTTTATTTTCCATTTCACACAGGGAACTAGGGGATTCCTGCTGCAGTTTTTGCTTAAGGACAAGAATTCCTAGCAACACCAAGGATTCAGCTTGATGGTACGCTTCACAGCTTGGCTGGGGTGCTAGTGTTTGACTCAGAAAAACAACTTTACTACATGACATTTATCTTCATACTATTAAAATTCATTTTCCATAAGCTGCCAGGGGTTATTTATTAATGAAATCCCTGCTGAGAACCTTTAGCGTATTGGGAAGAGAAAAGAAGGGAGAAAAGGGAAAGGAAGGAAGGAATGTTGTTGAAAAAAAAATTTTTTTTTAATCATGTTAAGCATTGTGCTTAATTGACAGATTACTAACATGGATTGTCATTTGCTTGTTTAACTGGGGACCTGGAGTTCTTTTATGAACGAAGGAGTATATATGAAGCATTCATCAAAATACTGTTTTGACATGTGTCGATATACAGAAATCTCATTGAGAAAGCAGAAAGCTAAGTGAGTAATCAGAGAATAATGACATACACAACAATAATGGAATCTAACATCATTGAGAAGGAGCTTTGGTGGCACTATGGTTAAGTGCTCAGCTGCTAAAGGTTGGCAGTTCAAACCCACTAGCCGCTCCATGGGAGAAAGACCTGGCAATCTGCTTCTGTAGCAAAATTAAAGCCGAGGAAGCCCTATTGGGGGCAGTTCTACTCTGTTACATTGGGGTTGCTATGAGTCAGAATTGACTGGAAGGCAAATAACAACAACAGCATCGTTGAGCACCTACGACATCGAAGGATCCCTTCTAAACACTTCCCGTATCGACTCAGTGTTCACGAGAACCCTGAACTAAACCCAGACACCAAACCAGTGCCGACTAGTTTATGTGTTAGCTACTGTGATTATCCTTGTGTTAGAAATGAGGGTGAACTGATGATGAGAATCATTTGACGTGCTCAGTCAAGGAATATGTCTTCAGTGTCAGTGTCTCCCCAAAGACCAGTGGTAACACTCCAACCAGGCAGAGCAGGCGCCTTGCCTAGATGTGCTCCCTTTAAGGCAGAGCTGGGGTCTTCCTGACCTTCCCTCTCTTATGCATCCCAGTGTGTAGCTTTCTGGGAACCAAGCCTGTAGGACTAGTGCTCTTTCGGTATCACCCATCTTTACAAATGGCGCCAGGAGAGAACATGTGAAGGGGCTCCTGACAGATCAGTATTAGGTCCCAAATGCGAGAAACCCAAGGGCTCTGGAGGAATCCAGGCTGCCTCTTTGAAAGCTAAGGTGCCCAGTGTGTCTTGGAGAACCTGGCCAGGTCGCCAAACCAGGGCAGCTTTCTTACAACCTGCTTCAAGTTCCCTGGTCTTTTCTGCCGTGCTATGAGAATTTATCACTTTTTCTTTCCCACTCCAGCAATTTTGCTGAGTGCCTCACCAGCTCTCAGGAAATATTCAGTGGTGGGTGGACCTTTCCCTCACACTCTTCCTTGCAGAATCTGTATGTGTGCAGGGCAGGAAAGCAGGTAAAAGCAGCCACTCGGCACCCACGCTGGGCTTCAGGAAATCTGCTCTGAGTTCTCCAAGCCAGCAAAAAGTGGACGCAGAAAACAAGCCAGAGTATCCTTGCAGATTTATTTTATTATTACTTCTAAATGGTGGGTTTGTGCTGTTCCATTAATTTTAATTGAGTCAAGTCCCATGACTTTCGTGATCCCCAAATCCTCCATAAATTCACTGGAACTGACTTTTTTTTTCTTTCCTTGAACCCGTTTCCCTTCCCTGCCTGGGAACCTGCCCTTTAAATTGGACATGGCTCGGATTTTCATCGCTCCTCAAAGGCACAGTGGCAATTTCACAACAAAGCAGGGAGGTGGGGTGAGGGGGAGGAAGTTTTGTTTTCTGCTCCAATTAAGAGACCAACTGTTCTCTCTATCCCACGGGGCCGCTGACTCTTGGCACCAGACTGGGGAGCCCTCGAACTTGGTATTGCAACATCCATTCGGCCCAAGTGAGTCTGGGGCTCCTCAAAGGTGACCTGCAGCTGTTTGGATACATTTCTCAAATGTTGTTTGTGAGATTCCCAGCCCTTGTTTACAACTGTGCTTCCTGGCAGAGATACCAGGAAGTTTAACTTTCCCAGGATCCAGGCAGGTAATTGTTTTCCCAAACTGTACTTTAAGCTGCGGTGGAAGTGGACGAGCTTTGTGCTGAGAACCTGCTCCCCACACCTGTAAGCCGTCTGGGTGCTGCTGTGCAGCCTTGCACACTGGAGAGACAGAGCAGCCCTGGAACTTTTTTCAGAATGTCCGCCCTCTTCCAAGTCACAGTCCCATCTCTGGTTATAATTTAGGGCCACTGACATTTCTAAACAACAGCTATGCCTTTTTGTCAAACTCTGGGGATCTTGGAGCCCTTTCCTACTGGGCGCCAGCCGCATTCAGGTAGCAGATGGTCTCCTGCAGATGAGAACCAGGAAAAGCCCTTACTTGGTGCCAGGCGTAAGCTAAGTAGCTGAAACTACAACTGGCTGGTAGTTTATGCCACAACTGAGGCTTTAATGGCCCAGTCTCCTATCGATTTATCACGAGGCCTCCTGCTCAGGGGACAAGGTCAGGACTGGAACAGCAGAGGCCCCATTTCTGTTCCCCTTCCTATGCACACCTGTGAGCGTCGGTAGGCGGCTGACACCAGATACTGTGTAGAGGTGTGCACACCTGCACAGCCCTGCAGACTGGCTCGAGGGTGCTGTTCTTTGGAGGAGGTTGTTGCTGTTGTCAGCTGCTTTTCAGCCAGCTCTCAACTCACGGCAACCCCATGTACAACAGAATGAAATGCTGCTTAGTTATGAACCACCCCATGATGGACTGTGCATCAAAATATTGTGATTCATAGGGTTTTCACTGGCTAATTTTCAGAAGTAGATCCCAAGTTAATTCTCCCCTGTTGTGTCTTCCTGGAGACTGGGAAAGCAGACTGCAGGGAGTGTCTATCCAGCCCCTTCCGTGGTTAAGTGCGTCTGTAAACTCAGTCAGCTTGAAAGCCCAACCCTGCAGACGTGGTCGTATTGCTTGGCTTCCCATGCCCCTCTGAGAGCCCAAGACCACATCTTACCAGAGGACAGAGCTCCATTTCCTGAAGGGAAAAGTCAAACTTACCATAATGTCTTTGTTATTCATCAACAAATACTGATCTGTCAAACCTTAAGCTGGACTCCCTGCCCTGGGGAAAGAGCGACCCACCGTAAAGGATGTCCAAAGCTTCCAGTGCGTAGCTGGCTTCAGCCAATCCCAGGGAGGTGCACAGATGATGAGTACCGAGAGGGGGAGGGGGACTTGTCCAGGGTCTCTGTGATGGGCTGGCTGGGTAAGCTGTGACGAGAAGTAGGGGCTTTCTAGGTGAGGAGCAGCATAAGCAAGGGCCCAAAGGCAGGAAGGAAGCAGGTGTGGGACACTCAGAGATGGGCTGGGTGGCTGGGTCTGAGGGAGGATCCTGTGAACATGAGTTGACCTCAGCTGGACTCAGAGGCCCGGCTTGTCTTGTCGCTGGGTGCTTCCTGCTCTGCTCTTTATTTTTTGGATAGGCATTGTTGGTAGAGGAGAATTAGATAAATACGCAAAGGCGCAGCTGTGTGGTGAACGCTTCCCTGCCCTTAGTACAAGCACATTTGGTCCATTTTGCCAGAAAGGTCTCAGAAACAAACTAAAAGATTGGGCATCACTGACCCTGACCACTCACCCACACACCTGCTATCATTCACTCACTCGTTCATTATTTCATTCATTCACTCTCATTCACTGACTGACTGACTCACTCGTCAAGTCAATAAATGTTTTCTGAACAAGCACTTGCTATACTATGGACCCTGTGCTCAGTGGGCAAATATCCTATTCTGTGCCAGCAGCAGGAAGGTGTGAGCTTCCCTCTGCACTCCTGGTGAGCCTCTGGTGTCAGACAGGTGTGGAGAGAGGACAAGAAACAGGCCAGTCTCTCAGGCCTGGTCTCATCGTTATGAAAAATACTGAATAGTCTGCAAATGATTTTATCGCAACGGTTCTCAAAGCACTTGTTTCCATTCCTGCCACGATGCCTCTTCCCAATAAAGTAATACCCTGTCAGTGGACCGTGCAGAATGCTGACCCAAGCAAATGGAACAGCTCATTGGGGAAAGTACGCAACCAAATTACAGTGACAGTGGTTGGAACTGTGATAGTGTTTTAGATTTACCTGTGTGTAAAATGCCATCCACAGTTTTCACCGACCTTCCTCTTGTCCCAGGTCAGATTTCAAGTGTGAGCGCCTGTCACGTTGCCGGCCATGGTGATGACAATGAGGCCGACATACCCAGCCCTGGCCACTCTGTTCTGAGAGGTGACACCCCCATGGAAAGCTCGAATCCAGAGTTCACGTTCCTTGGGCCCTGGGTTCTCTAAAAAGGTGTCTAAATAGGTCATCTCCTGAGTGTTCCCATGGCTTCCCTGTCTGATGTGGCAGGAGACTCCAGGAGACCTAGTCTCCCTGAGAACATTTTTGGGCACCTGTGTAGTGGCTCAGAACATCTGAATTTTAATCTAATCCCTACCAGTTACTAACAGACTGATCCAGGCCATCTCTGAACTTTCCTGAACCCAGATTTTCTCCCCTTGGGTTTCTTCTTAAACCCATGGATTAAAATGGTTTAATACCAATACCCATTTTCACCAAGTTGATTCTACCTCATGGCGACCCCATGTGTTACAGAGTAGAACTGTTCCATAGGGTTTTCTTGGCTGTAATCTTTACACAGGCAGATCAGCAGGGCTCTCTTTGGTGGCATTGCTGGGTGGGCTCTAACTGCCAACCTTTAAGGTTAGTAGTCAAGTGTTTAACCATTTGTACCACCCAGGGCTTCCTTAGTACCAATATGAAAAAAAAAAAAAAGTCAGACTCAAACCCCTTGCCATCAAGACAATTCCGACTCATAACAACCCTATCGAAACCCTGGTGGCATAGTGGTTAAGTGCTACGGCTGGTAACCAAGAAGTTGGCAGTTGGAATCCCCAGGTGCTCCTGTAGGGTCACTATGAGTCGGAATCGACTCGACAGCAGTGGGTTTGTTTTTTTTTTTGGTTTAACAACCCTATAGGACAGAGTAGAACTGCCCCATAGAGTTTCCACAGAGCAGCTGGTGGATTCTAACTGCCAATCTTTTGTTAGCAGCCTGAGCTCTTACCCACTGTGCCACCAGGCCTCCTTAGTACCAACCAAAAAACCAAACCAAACCCACTGCTGTCGAGTCAATTCCGACCCATAGTGACCCTAGAGGACAGAGTAGAACTGCTCCGTAGGGTTTCCAAGGAGCGCCTGGTGGATTCGAACTGCCAACCTTTTGGCTAGTACCAACAGGGACCTCAAATGAGCTCTCCAGGGCTGGAATTCCCCTGGTATGCCTCAGTCCAGTGGTGCTAGCAGTTTACAGCCAGCTGAAGCCTGTTCTGATGGGTCTGGGTGCACACCATGCTGCTGGTTGTTAAATATTTTGAATATGACTCCTGGAAATAATGATATGAAAGAGTTTGTAGGCAATGTTAGCTTGTCTGATTATAGCATTTGGGTAGTCTGCCACTTCCACATCTAGCTTAAAATACATTTCTTACGTAACTTTTTTTTTTAATCAACTGACAATAATCTTCTAATTTGCCTACCTCCTTTGAGGCTCAGCAAAGAATACTGCAACTTTTTGGTTCAAACATTCTTATCCAGTATTTTTTTCTGATTGCTAGTGATTTGGCTTCCTGTGGCTTTAGGGAATGAACTGCCTAAGCCTGTTGGCCTTTTGAATAAAGACGGTCTTTGAAGAAGATGACTTTTAACCAAATCTGGTAGACTGTGTATTGGTTTCTCAGGGCTGCGGTAACAAAGTACCACAAACTGGGTGGGTTAAAAGAACAGAAACTTATCGTCTCACAGTTCTGGAGGCTAGAAGTCTGAAATTAAGGTGCTGGCAGGGCCATGCTACCTCTGAAGGCTCTAGGAGAGGATGCTTCCTTGCCTCTTACAGCTTCTGGGGGTTGCCAGCAATCTTTGGCGTTCCTTGGCTTGTAGTTGCATCACTTCAATCTTAGCCCTGACATCGTTTCTCCCTCTGTGTGTCATTTTCTTCTGTGTGTCTCTGCATCTCTGTGTCTCTTCTTATAAGGACAGCAGGCATTGGATTTTGGCCCATCGTAATCCAGTATGATCTCATCTAAATGTATTTATGCCTACAAAGATCCTGTTTTTAAATAAGGTCACGGTCACAAGTTCTGGGGGTTATGACTTCACCATATCTTTTTGAAGGACACAATTCAACCCACAACTTCCACAGAGTGTCAAGCTACTCCTTAACTTTGAATTGTGGCTCAGTGTGACATCTTAGGCAAAAATAGCAAATAATACTTTTCAAAGTGGGTATGCTCTATGACTCTCAGTGGAATTTCACAGAATTTAATGTTTTGGTAGAGATATGGCAGAGAAATATGAATACATTGAGGGAAGGCCAGGAACCTCTTGTTAGGCTGCTTATAATTGAAGAATGAATGTTTCATTCTTGGTTGGATCTCAGAAAAGTGTGTCTTGGTATTTAACATCAGACTAGGATGTGAAATGACACGCCTATCCACATGATAAGAAGACAGTAGGGAAGCAAACGTGTGACGTATTAAGCCAGAGTAGAGACTGCCTACCCCAGACTGAAATCTGCTAGAGTAGTACCTTGAATCTTTGCTGGAAGAAGGCAGACTGTGGATGGAAGGACACATAGATAAATATATACACAAACAAAAACCGTGAATATCCACTCCATCCACCCATCCGTGCCTACTGATGCACCTGCTAGAAATTCTAAGTTCCAATTTTGTTTCTCATTGAATAGTGTTTTGGGTTCATAGTCTTGACGGGGTCCCTTAGCATTTAGTGAAACAACTACTCAACTAGAAAATAGGCATCTGGGCTCTAGAATGGACTATGTTACAAATTGACAAAATGCCCCGGACAAGTCATTTACCTTTCAATTTGTCATCTGTAAAATGGGGATCAAAATAGTACTTATAGTGTTTTTATGAGAATTAAATGTGTGTGTGTATGTATTCCTTTGAGAATTAAATTACAGCTATGTATCTTCCCCCCCCCCCAAAAAAAAATTCACAAGCACAAGAAACTTAGCCTAATATTGTCAGGATATTTATGGGTTCCCCAAAGCCATGGGTCTCCTAAAGAGTTTTCTTTTGGATCTGATGTCCCTTGCTATGCTAAAATTCTTATTATTATGTTTTTCTTACTTAAAAGAAAACTGTAGCTCAAATTTGACTATAGTCAATATTCTACAATAAACATCTCTTTATGATCACCATCCCCTAAGATTCTAAGCCCAGTTATGTCAAGAGTATGCCAAATGGTGAACAGTCTGGTACAAGCAAGAGGTTTTATACAATTATCATAGTTCACAGAAGCAGCGTTTGGTCTATAATAACAGGAAAAATTTTTATATGGATACACATTAATTTATTTCTAAGCGTAACTCAATATGAGGAATACATTTTCGTAGATCAGCCCTCACTTGTACCGGGTGGAGGTGTACTTGTTTTCTTTCCATTTGTTTTTCTACATCTATTTAGAGCAACCAAAATAGGAAAACTACTACACCAGCCCTAAAATTCACTTCCTTCATCCGTTTTCTGTACTCCCCTCCGGGTCTGACGACTATAACTTTTTCAAAATATCATTTATTTTTATTTTAGTCTAAATGTCCCTTCAGAAATACCAGGGGAAAACATTTTTAGCTTAACTAAGCAAACAAACATGTTTAAACAAATAACACCCAAAATATTCAGGTAGAGCCGGTGTTTTTGATGTGTGTATATTCTAACAGTAAGCCTGGTAATACAGTCACTGAAAACAGAATTTTTTTTTTTTTTGTCTTAGATGCGTCCATTTCTTTCTGGACTAAAGAACACAACTTTTATATTGGAAATAAAATTTTGTGTTGTTTTTAAAGGTTATTTCAAGCTAGACAAAATGCTGCCTCTTTTCCCCAGTTTTTAATCACTATTTATAGACATCCTGTACAGACTTGGTGGAAATTCAGATCATGGTGCAAGTGAAGAAAAGGATGACTTAGAAGAGAAATGAACGCTGCTGTTTAGGTCTCTCGGTGGACTGTAGACATAGACATCTCTGCCTTCATGACCTGATAGGATGCTTATCTTAATTTTCAAGTCGAATCGATAGTTTAAAATTCCTCGCTTCCCATTTTAACGTGCACTCTCCAAGCTTAATCCTTGACTCTCTGAAGATCCAAGGTGGGAAAACAATTATATTTTGACTAAATAGTAAGATCCATCTCATCAGTTCTTCAGTGCCAAGCAGTACCAGGATCTGTAGTGTCTGTATTGCTCTTACTCAAGAAATGGATAAGTAACTAATCACCCTCATTCACTGAGTGAGTGATGAGTGGAAGAATGAACAAAGCCATTATTTGCTGAAGTACTCCATCCATCTTTAGAAATTTTCCATCACTGGGTGTTTAACTGGGTTAAGATGGTTGAGTGAGCTCAGAACCCTTTGCATTATGGGAGTCAGTGGTAGTTATCTGTGCCTTGTATGTGTTACCCTAAATATAGGTCAGGTCTCTGGGTAAAGAAAATGGTTTGCACTTGGTTGCTAACTTAAAGGTAGTTTGAACTCATCCAGCAGTACCACAGGAGAAAAGGTCTGGTGATCTGCTTCTGTTAAGATTAAAAAAAAAAAAAACAAGAAAACTCTATGGAGTATGGAGTTCTGCTTCTGTAACAACACATGAGTCACCATAAATTAGAACCGACTCAACAGCAACTAACAACTGTACGTCAGAGTTGAAATCTCTATTCTATTAATCATATTTATATTTCATCTCCAATAATTTGAAGCATGTTTACCATATATGTTAAGCAGTTGTCTTCCAAAGAAAGGAAGGTATTTTGTGAATGTATATAAGTAGGCTTATAAGAGAATAAATTACATTATCAGTCTGTTGGTTGGTGTCAGTAACATCTCTTTTCAGCTCATGATTATGAGTGCTTTTCTCTTACAAACTTCCTGAAACCTGCTGGGCCATCAGTTGGTAAGTGTTTTCAGTATACTTCATCTGAATTTATCAGGACCTGCTAACCTCTCTAACCCAGCCGTGAATCAGGCTCATTCACACTGTGCTAGTAGAATTGCAGGGTAAGCACTACGAGATCTATCAGTAGGCTACTTAAATCCTTTCATTTCCTAAAAGGTGAAAAGGCCAGATCTTTGAAATTAAGGTGTTTTTTTTTTTTTAAACCCATTAAGCTGGCATGGGGACTGAATGAAAAGTATATTGTAAACTCTGACCGTTGGCAGGGTGGTAGATACACATCACACACGTCTGAAGGATACGGTAGACAAAGCATAGTTTTTAGACCTGCACCAAAAAATCCACTTTAGTTCAGAATAGAAGAAAAGTTAATTATAATAGTGAGAAAATCCCATGAACACTCAATTCGTAATATGTCATTAACATTATTTCAAAGGTAAATCACTTTTTTTTCAAATTTCTCAAAAAAGCCCATTTACTAAGAATATCTAATGAGGGGATTGTCATCTGTCTGGTTCTAAGTCTTCGGAAGAAGGCACCCAGCTGGTTCAATTCTCCTTGTTTAGTTAGGGTAGCACACATAAGGCACAGCCAACTGCCAACAGCAACATGCGTGGGAGGTGCCTCTTTGCAAGCACAGTTACTAGCCTGATTGATTTCACAGCCCCCACCACCACCAACCCCATGTTAGCATTCCTGCCTATCTTTCCTTTTGTGTAAACCAGAAGTCCTATGGAAATGTACCCTCAGGGCCACCATGCCTCACTTCTGCTTTGGGCCTGGGCGATCAGTCCCGGTATTGAAAGGGTAGAAGCTGCTCCCTGGTCCAAAGGGGCTTAAGAGTTCTTGGCAAAGGAAGGAACAAGGATGTAGCAGAGCCACTGAAAAGTCCTCCAGTAGGCCCCTCTGCCTTTAGATGACAGGACCACCCCAACTGTCCCAGCCAGATGAGAACCAGTCCTGTTTCTAAATACTTCCAGAGGAGGGACCCCCAAGCCCCTTAGGCAAAATAATCTTTGGTAGCTAGGTTTTCCATGTAGCAAGAAGAACAGCCTGTCTTAGAAAGGCAAGTTATATGATTTAAAATATTTAAATGGATGGTTGGTTGGGTGGATGGATGGATGAATGGATGATAGACAAACAGATGGCTAAGAGAGACAGCTAAACCCCCAGCAATGGGAGATATTTATTACAGAATCATATGCCAGAAGAGGCCTCTAAAACCCATTCAAAACAAATGCCGCCTTCCCTCGTGCCCCCATAGCATTGTCCACATACCGCTGTCATAGCACCTTATCGTGTTGCAACATCAGAATTTGTTAGCTGTTGGTCTCCCTGTTTGGAGTGTGCCCTCTGTAAGGCACGGATTACATCTTGACCTTTTGCATCTATCTCAGTGCCTGGCACCTGGTCAATGCTCAATGGAAGGAAAGAAAGAAGTCAGGCAACTAACACGATGAGCTTGTGTAATACTGTCCCCTTCCACATGTGCACCATTCCCAGTGCTGCATTCTTTGTGTTTTCTACCCAAATTAACCTATCTGATGTTTCATTTCCCCTCGGTTAGCTATCACACTCGAAGTCAATAATACAATTATATAATCTTCCCAGTGTTGGAGGGATTTGTTAATACTTCCCCCCGCCCCCCACCATTTACCACCCTTCTAAGGCACACCAATTTGTTATATTTGTCTCTGAAATAATTTCCAAAAAATACTTTTTTCCTTAGAGTTCATTGGGTACCTATATATTGTGTACGTGTGTGTTTTCCATGATTCCAGTACACTTGTTTGGCGTGGGCCAATAAGACCTGGTGTGGTAAACTGTGGGGGCTACTCCCAGCTAATGACTGCTACATACCTAAGTGGCCTCTGCCCATGTGAGCTCTCTGCCATTGTTGTGTTCTGTTTTCTCTGGCTCTCTTTCTGCCATTGACACATGGTTGACAAAAGGTGTGGGAATGATCATGGACAATTCAGGGAAACGGGGCAAAGATCAGCTGACTGTATTCTGGTTTGCTGGAAAGTCTTCTGACCTGGTGAAGGACATCATCAATGTCACTACAGACTGGAAGGTGAGACTCGGAAGAGTGCTGGAAGGAATTGTGGCTGGAGGCCTAAGTTTGAGGAAGTTGAGGAGAGAGGGAGAGAGACAAGTGTAACGCTAGGGGCACCACTCCACAGTGATCCCATGTGCCCAAGATTGTGCCCTGAGCAGTCAGATGGGCATGTACTATCCCTGCCTCCTTCAGAGCCCCCTGCAGCTTATCCACCTGGAGTGACTTCCCTTCTTCCTGCCCAAATCCAAATCCTGTCAGCTTTCAAGGCTCAATCCAGGGTTTGGTTCAAGTTGCTCCTCCTCCACAGAATAGCCTCCTTCTTCCCTTGGTGCCATCTCTCTCTTCCTTACACCCAAGGCACCCCTCTTTTCCCACTCAGCCATCCCAATTCTCAGGCATTATGTTGGGCAGTTGTTGCAGACCTGAGTGCCGGCCATGCCCACTGTCCCCTTTGAGGCCGGTGGCCAGCAGCACTTCTTAACTGAGGTGCCAGGCTCTGTGTCTTGTGGGACTGCAACTCGGGCCATAACCGATATTGGATGAAGGACCATGATTAACAAAAAGGTACTGGTATTGCTTCGCAGTGGGTAGACACAGAGCTCATAAGGTGGGCTGGCACAAGAACCCTGCCCGTTTGGGGTATTTGATTTTGATAATCACTATCTGGCTCAATTTGACCTTCCCTGGAAGTTGTCTCTGTTTTTAACTTTATCATATAATTTGTTTGTTATTTTGACTTTCCATTGGGCTTAGACCTTTTTATTTTCTTTTTTTCACCTTCTCTAGGTCATAAGATCCTTGAGGAAAGTCTTGCCCTAGCCTTCTTTGCTTCCTCATCCATGTCTGGGCTTGTAGCAGCCAGTAACTGTTGAACAGGTGAATGTAAAGCTCCTTGGCCTGATGCTTTTACCAAAGGAGTGAATTCCTCCCGGGACCTCACTTCAGGTTGTGCAGCCAAGTCGTCAGGGAGAGATTTGGGATCAGAGAAGGAAAGCATTTCTGGCAGTGAGGATTGTGACACTGAGCAGGGCAGTGGAGGTAGGAGTAGCAGCTGGCCAAGGATGTGGTTGGAGGGATAAATACAGGCGATGCCTGCAGGCTAAGCAGGCCAGGGAGGTCTGACGCTTGAGGCCTGGGAGAGGGTACAGAACAGTCCGAGAACAATGGAGACAGAGCCAGAGACGTGAAAAGTGACAGCAGCAAGTCCAGGATGAGGAACAGACAGAGACTGACAGAGTCATACCAAATGATGTTCATCTAAACTAAAGCACTTCTCGCCATGCTTGTCAGTCCTGAACTCCTGGGTGCTAAGTACCTTATGAGCAGGGCTTGTGACTTGTTCATCTTGATGTCCTTAGGGTCCCTTATGGGGTCGGCACATAGACCAGTTATCATTGAGGTGATTCTGACTCATATCAACCCCATGTGTTTCAGAGTAGAGCTGCACTCCTAGGGTTTTCAATGGCTGTGACCTTTTGGAAACCAATTGCCAGGCCTTTCTTCTGATGTGCCTGTTAGTAGATTCGAAGCACTAACCTTTCATTTGGTAGCACAGTGCTTGACTGCTTGCACCAAACCAATTGCCGTTGAGTTGATTCCAACTCCTAGCGATCCTGTAGGACAGGACAGGGCAGAACAGTCATACCATTTCCAAGGCTATAATCTTTATGGAAGCAGACGGCTACATCTTTCTCCTGTGGAGCGCCTGGTGGGTTTGAACCGCTGACCTTTTGGTTAGCAGTTGAGCACTTAACCACTGCGCCACCAGGGCTCCCTCGGGGACTCCTAGGCACCCAGTAATGGTTTTTAATCTGAATTGACTTAGTAAAGGACGATCCCACAGTCTTCCTTGACAATAGATCCAAAGGCCTACCAAGGTTTCAATCAGCGTTCACGTCACGAAGTTCTCGCTCTTAAATCTGACGGTGCTTTCTTGACGCAACTGAAGTTTGTTTCTTTTCGAAGGGTTTAAAATGTATGGGATGATTTTCAGCCATTCAGGAAGAAGGAATGCTGTGTCTAAAGCCTGGATTCAATAAAACCAGATTTTTAAAAAACAGCTTTTAGCATCTCCTACTACAGACACTCGTCTGGGCAGGGCTTTTTATTTTATTGAATCCAGCTGAATGGCTTGACTACTTTAATAATGGGGCTTCATTTCCAACCACAGCCTCCCAGTCTTTTCCCTAAAAGCCTATGGCACTTAAGCAGCTGCTAATACATGAATAATTGTGGGAGGCATCACTTCCTGCCACGATTTGACCACCAGGATGGAGTTTTTCTGCTTGTACTTAATCTGGATTCACAAGCATGCCATGTATGGGTCTTACAAGAGCGTCTTTAAAATATGGTGAACAAATCTAACTGCAGTGACAACCCAGGGTGTGTTGCATTTCTTTTTGTTTTTCCATTCAAATGTGCTTTTTATTTTATTGTGCTTTAAGTGAAAGTTTACGGTTCAAGTTAGTTTCTCATACAAAAATTTATATACACATTGTTACGTGGCCCTAGTTGCTCTCCCTATAATGTGAGAGCACACTCCTCCTTTCTACCTCAGATTTCCCCTGTGCATTTAAGCAGCTTATTTCCACCTCTGCCTTCTCATCTCACCTCCAGACAGGAGCTGGCCATTTAGTCTCATATATCAACTTGAGCTAAGAAGCACACTCTTCACCAGTATCATTTTATGTCTTATTGTTTGGTCTAATCTTTCTCTGACGAGTTGGCTTCAGGAATGGTTTTAGTTTGGGGCTAACAGAAAGTCTGGGGGCCATATCTTCTGGGGTCCCTCCAGTCTCAATCAGACCATTAAGTCTGGTCTTTTTTCTAGAATTTGAGTCTGCACCCCACTTTTCTTCTGCTCCGTCAGGGACTCACTGTTGGTTCACTGTCAAGGTAGTCATTGTTGGTAGGCCATGTTGCATTTCTTTAAGCTGAGAAATAAAGCATTTGGGATGATTTGGTTGAGTGTATAGTAATATTGATCTGGAGAGGATCCTATCTCAAGATTGCCCAGAGGTTCAAATCTGGTATTTCTTCAGAGCGTGGGTAGTGCCCTTTTGCAGCATCCCCTCAGAAGTTCAGAGAAGACTCTATTGAGTTAGCTCCCACACTACCATTCTCCTTTGTGGAGCTTCCCTGGAAGATTTCATCTCATCATCACCGTTTCTTTTTTTTTTGATTGTGCTTTAAGTGAAAGTTTACAAATCAAGTCAGTCTCTCATACAAAAATTTATATACACCTTGCCCACTCCTTCCCTCCAGTCTCTCGTTTTGTGTCCATTCCACCAGCTTCTAACCCCCTCTGCCCTCTCATCTTTCCTCCAGATAGGAGCTGCCCACATAGTCTCAAGTGTCTAGTTGATCCAAGAAGCTCATTCTTCACCAGCAACTTTTTCTATCCCACTGTCCAATCCAAGCCCTATCTAAAGAGTTGCCTTTGGGAATAGTTCTTGTCCTGGGATAACAGAAGGTCTGGGGGCCGTGACTACCAGGGTCCTTCTAGTCTCAGTCAGACCAGTAAGCCTGGTCTTTTTACAGGCATTTGGGGTCTGCGTCCCCCTGCCCTCCTGCTTCCTCAGGGGCTCTCTGTTGTGTTCCCTGTCAGGGCAGTCATCCATTGTAGCCAAGCATCATCTAGTCCTTCTGGTCTCAGGCTGATGTAGTCTCTGGTTTATGTGGCCCTTTCTGTCTCTTGGGCTTGTAATTACCTTGTGTCCTTAGTGTTCTTCATTCTCCTTTGCGCTAGGTGGGTTGAGACCAATTGATGCATATTAGATGGCCACGTGCTAACGTTTAAGACCCCAGAAGCCGCTCTCCAAAGTAGGATGCAGAATGTTTTCTTAATAGATTTTATTATGCCAATTGACTTAGATGTCCCCTGAAACCATGGTCCCCAAACCTCAGCCCCTGCTACACTGGCCTTTGAAGCGTTCAGTTTATTCAGGAAACTTCTTTGGTTTTGGTTTAGTCCAGTTGTGCTGACCTCGCGTATATTGTGTTGTCTTTCCCTTCACCTAAAGTAGTTCTTATCTAAAAAAAAAATTTTTTTTTTTTATCTAATTAATGAATACCCCTCTCCCTCCCTCCCCGATCTCGTAACCATCAAAGAATATTTTTTTTCTCTGTTTAAACTATTTCTTGAGTTCTTATAATAGCGGTCTTATACAATATTTGTCCTTTTGCACCTGACTCATTTCACTCAGCATAATGCCTTCCAGGTTCCTCCATGTTATGAAATGTTTCACAGATTGATCACTGTTCTTTATTGATGCGTAGTATTCCATTGTGTGAATATACCATAATTTATTTATCCATTCATCTGTTGATGGGCACCTTGGTTGCGTCCATGTTTTTGCTATTGTAAACAGAGCTGCAATAAAAATGGGTGTGCATAATCTGTTCCTGTAAAGGCACTTATTTCTCTAGGATATATTCCCAACAAGTGGGATTGCTGGATCATATGCTAGTTCTATTTCTAGCTTTTTAAGCAAGCGCCAAATCAATTTCCAAAGTGGTTGTACCATTTTATACTCCCAGCAGCAAAGTGTAAGTGTTCCAGTCTCTTCACAACCTCTCCAACATTTATTATTTTGTGTTTTTTGGACTAATGCCAGCCTTGTTGGAGAGAGATGGAATCTCATTGTAGTTTTGACTGGTATTTCTCTAATGGCTAATGATCCTGAGCATTTCCTCCTGTATCTGTTAGCTACCTGAATGTCTTCTTTAGTGAAGTGTCTGTTCATATCTTTTGCCCATTTTTTTTATTGGGTTATTTGTCTTTTTGTAGTTGAGTTTTTGCAATATCACGTAGATTTTAGAGATGAGGCGCTGATCAGAAATGTCATAGGTAAAAACTTTTTGCCAGTCTGTAGGTAATCTTTTGGTGAAGTCTTTGGATGAGCATAGGTGTTTGATTTTTAGGAGCTCCCAGTTATCTAGCTTTTCTTCTGCATTGTTAGTAATGTTTTGTATACTGTTTATGCCAGGTATTAGGGCTCCTAAACATTGTCCCTATTTTTTCTTTCATGATCTTTATCATTTTAGATTTTATATTTAGGTCTTTGATCCATTTTCAGTTTGTTTTTCTGTATGGTGTGAGGTATGGGTCTTGTTTCATTTTTTTGCAGATGAATACCCAGCTATGTCGGAAACCCTGGTGGCATAGTGGTTAAATGCTACGGCTGCTAACCACAGGGTTGGCAGTTCGAATCCACCAGGCGCTCCTTGGAAACTCTATGGGGCAGTTCTACTCTGTCCTATAGGGTTGCTATGAGTCGGAATCGACTTGATGGCTCTGGGTTTGGTTTGTTTTTTTTTTATCCAGTTATGCCAGCACCATTTCTTAAAAAGACTTGTCTTTTCCCCATTTAACTGATTTGGGGCCTTTGTATTTGTATCAGCTGCTCATATGTGGATGGATTTATTTCTGGATTCTCAGTTCTGGTCCATGTATCTGTTGTTGTACCAGTACTAGGCTGTTTTGAATACTGTGGTGGTATGATAAGTTCTAAAATCAGGTAGAGTGAGGCCTCCAACTTTGTTCTTTTTCGGTAATGCTTTACTTATCCGGGGCCTCCTTCCCTTCCATATGAAATCGGTGATTTGTTTCTCCATCTCATTAAAATATGTCATTAGAATTTGAATCGGAATTGCATTAAATCTACAGATCGCTTTTGGTAGAATAGACATTTTTACAATGTTAAGTCTTCCTCTCCATGAGCAAGGTATGTTTTTCCACTTAGGTAGGTCTCTTTTGGTTTCTGCAGAAGTGTTTTGTAGTTTTCTTTGTATAAGTCTTTTACATCTCTGGTAAGATTTATTCCTAAGTATTTTATCTTCTTGGGGGCTACTGTAAATGATATTGATTTGGTGATTTCCTCTTCAATGTTCTTTTTGTTGGTGTAGAAGAATCCAACTGATTTTTGTATGTTTATCTTGTATCCCGATACTCTGCTGAACTCTTCTATTAGTTTCAATAGTTTTCTTGAGGATTCCTTAGGGTTTTCTGTGTATAAGATCATGTCATCTGCAAATAGAGATACTTTAACTTCTTCCTTAACAATCTGGATGCCCTTTACTTCTTTATCTAGCCTGACTGCTCTGGCTAGGACCTCCAGCACAATGTTGAATAAGAGCAGTGATAAAGGGCATCCTTGTCTGGTTCCCAATCTCAAGGGGAATGCTTTCAGACTCTCTCCATCTAGAATGATGTTGGCTGTTGGCTTTGTATAAATGCCCTTTATTATGTTCCTGAATTTTCCTTCTATTCCTATTTTGCTGAGAGTTTTTCTCATGAATGAGTGTTGAACTTTGTCATATGCCTTTTCTGCATCAATTGATAAAATCATGTGGTTCTTGTCTTTTGTTTTATTTATGTGATGGATTACATTAATTGTTTTTCTAATGTTGAACCATCCCTGCATACCTGGTATGAACCCACTTGGTCATGGTAGATTATTTTTTGGATATGTTGTTAAATTCTATTGGCTAGAATTTTGTTGAGGATTTTTGCATCTACATTCATGAGGGATATAGGTCTATAATATTCTTTTTTGTGGTGTCTTTACCTGGTTTTGGTATCAGGGATATGGTGGCGTCATAGAATGAGTTTGGGAGTATCCATCCTTTTCTATGCTCTGAAATACCTTTAGTAGTAGTGGTCTTAACTCTTCTCTGATAGTTTGGTAGAACTCTGCAGTGAAGCTGTCCGGGTCAGGGCTTTTTGTTGGGAGTTTTTCAATTACCTTTTCAATCTTTTCTTTTGTTATGGGTCTATTTAGTTGTTCTACCTCTGTTTGTGTTAGTTTAGGTAGGTAGTGTGTTTCTAGGAATTCATCCATTTCTTCTAGGTTTTCAAATTCGTTAGAGTACAATTTTTTGTAGTAATCTGATATGATTCTTTTAATTTTGGTTGGGTCTAATATCGCTCATCTCATTTCTTATTTGGGTTATTTGCTTCCTCTCCTGTTTTTCTTTTGTCAGTTTGGCCAGTGGTTTATCAATTTTTCAAAGAACCAGCTTTTGGTCTTGTTAATTCTTTCAATTTTTTTTCTGTTTTCTATTTCATTTAGTTCTGCTCTAATTTTTATTATTTGTTTTCTTCTGGTGCCTGAGGGTTTCTTTTCTTACACTCTTTCTATTTGTTCATGTTGTAGGGATAATTCTTTGATTTTGGCCCTTTCTTCTTTTTCGATGTATGCGTTTATTGATATAAATTGACCTCGGAGTACTGCTTTTGCTGTGTCCCAAAGGTTCTGATAGGAAGTGCTTTCATTCACATTGGAGCCTATGAATTTTTTTATTCCATCCTTCATGTCTTCTATAATCCAGTCTTTTTTGAGCAGGGTATTGTTCAGTTTCCAAGTGTTTGATTTCTTTCCGTGCTTCTTCTGTTATTGATTTCTACTTTTATGGCCTTATGGTCAGAGAAGGTGCTTTGTAATATTTCAGGGTTTTGGATTCTGCTAAGGCTTGCTTTATGACCTAATATGTGTTCTATTCTAGAAAATGTTCCAAGTGCACTAGAAAAGAAAGTATACTTGGCTGCTGTTGAAGGAATATTCTGTATATGTCTATGAGGTCAATTTGGTTAATTGTGGCATTTAGATCTCCCATATCTTTATTGAGCTTCTTTCTGGATGTCCTGTCCTTTGGCCAAAAGTGGTGTGTTGAGGTCTCCTACTAGTATTGTGGAACTGCCTATCTCACTTTTCAATGCTGATAGAGTTTGTTTTATGTATCTTGCAGCCTTGTCACTGGGTGCATAAATATTTAATATGGTTATATCCTCCTAGTATATTGTCCCTTTAATCATTATATAGTGTCCCTCCTTATCCTTAATGATGGATTTAACTTTAAAGTCTATTTTGTCAGAAATTAATATTGCCACTCCTGCTCTTTTTTGATTGTTGTTTGCTTGGTATATTTTTTTCTATCCTTTGAGTTTTAGTTCGTTTGCACCGCTAAGTTTAAGGTGTGTCTCTTGTAGGCAGCATATAGATGGATCATGTTTTTTAATCCATTCTGCCACTCTCTGTCTCTTTATTGGTGTATTCAGTCTGTTTACATTCAGCATAATTATGGATAGATATGAATTCAGTGCTATCATTTTGATGCCTTTTTTTGTGTGTTGTTGACAGTTTCTTTTTCCCACTTAATTTTTTGTGCTGAGTAAATCATCTTTATATATTGTCTTTTCCTTGTATTCGTTGTTTTTGATTTTGTTTCTGCTGCATCTCTTTTTTTCTTGTATTTTATTTTGATATGTAGGTTAGTTTGTCTCCTTTTTTTTCCATTTTTCTAAATTTAAACCTAACTTTTATTTCTCTGTATCACCTTCTCTTCCTCTCCATATGAAAGATCTATGACTACATTTCTTAGTCCTCTTTATTGTTTTAACATTGTCTTCTTTTACATAATAACATCGCTGTTTCCCTGTTTTGTGCGTTTTTTTGTCTTGATTTATTTTTGTGACTTCCTATCTGGGTTGCCATTTGCTTGCTCTGTCCAGTGTTCTAGTCTTGGGTTGATACCCGATATTATTGATTTTCTAACCAAAGAACTCCCTTTAGTATTTCTTATAGTTTTGGTTTGGTTTTTACGAATTCCCTAAACTTCTGTTTATCTGGAAATATTCTAATTTCACCTTCATATTTGAGAGACAGTTTTGCTGGATATATGATTCTTGGCTGGCAATTGTTTTTTCCTTCAATTTTTTATATAAGTCATCCCATTGCCTTCTTGCCTGCATGGTTTCTGCTGAGTTGTCCAAGCTTACTCTTACTGACTCTCCTTTGTAGGTGAGTTCGTTTATCCCTAGCTGCTCTTAAAATTCTCTCTGTATCTTTGATTTTGGCAAGTTTGATTATAATATGCCTTGGTGACTTTCTTTTAGAATCTACCTTATGTGGAGTTCGATGAGCACCTTGGATAGATATCTTCTCATCTTTCACGATATCAGGGAAGTTTTCTGCCAACAAATCGTCAACAATTCTCTGTATTTTCTGTTATCCCTCCCTGTTCTGGTATTCCAATCACTTGTAGGTTATTTCTCTTGATAGAGTCCCACATGATTCTTAAGGTTTCTTCAATTTTTTAAATTCTTCTATCTGATTTTTCTTCAAATATATTGGTGCCAAGTGCTTTATCTTCAAGTTCACAAATTCTGCCTTCCACTTGCTCAATTCTGCTCCTCTGATTTTCTACTGAGTTGTCTAATTCTGTAATGTTATTGTTAGTCTTCTGGATTTCTGATTCCTGTGTGTCTATGGATTTTTCCAACTTATTAAATTTTTCATTATGTTCCTGAATAACCTTTTTAATTTCTTCAGCTGCTTTATCTTTGTGTTCCTTGGCTTGTCCTGCATATTGCCTGATTTCCTTCCTGATGTCTTGATGGGTTCTGTATATTAATCTTTTGTATTCTGCCTCTGGTAATTTCAGGAAGGCAATTTCATGTAGAAGATCCCTTGATTCTTTGTTTTGTGAGCTTGTTGGCCCGTTTCTTTATGTGACTTGATATTGACTGTTGTCTCCAAGCCATCTATAAATTATTGTATTAGTTTATTTTGTATTTGCTTACCGTATCTTAGCTTCTTGCTTTATTTTGTTTTGATATGCCCAGATGGTTTGCTTGAGTGAGCTAGCTTGATTATTTTCGCCTTTGGAGCTCTGACCTCCTGTCCCCAGGTGGCTAGAGCAGTTATCAAGTATATCAGTCTAGGAGCCCTTTCACTTTTCTTGTATGAATTTGGCTCAGGTGTCCAGGTAGCTGATCATCAAGTGTGTGGTACAGGCTCTGTCCTACAGTCTCAGAGGGTCAAGGGTGATTGGTGTAGATACCGGTATCTGGTTGCAGCAAGGGGTTACACTTTGAACAGGGCAGGGGGCTGAGAATCATCCCCCAAGTGTCTCTGTGGAAAGTGTGTCCCTGTTCCCTAGTGTGTACAGGGGGGTGGGTTCTGCAGACAGACCATGGGCACCCAATGTTTTTGGTTGTAAGGACTGGGAGGTACCAGTTATCCTTGGACCCCTGTCGCAGATGGGTGGGTGACCTGAGTGGAGCCACCAGTCCTTAGGCCCCTGATGTGGGTAGGTAAGGTCCCTGTTTAATAGGCAAAGCGGTATCAAACATCAAACACCCATCTCTCTACCATACAGCTGAAACAGTTGTAGTCTGCCAACAAGTGCCTTTTCCCCTGAAATAGGCCCACACTGGTCCATGCAGAGGGGAAAGGTACTCAAAGTCCACAGACGGTTTATGCCTCGCCAGGAGCCACTTCTATCCTGAGCTCCCCTGGTTAGTGGAGCTGGCAAATTATCTTTTCCCCCAAATGCGAGTTTATTCCTTCTCCAGGAGCTGGAGGATGGCTCTAGGCGCTCAACAGGGCCTATCTCAGGCCAGGGAAATCAGCCGCTGAAGCCGGCTTGGGAGTGGGGGAGTGCAGTAAAATATATGCAAGTACTTAGCTTTTGCCAAGAGCGCCGTTCTTCTCTTGTTCCGGAGGTGTGAGTAGGCTGTGTGGCTGCCTGCTTCTGCCTGAGAAAACTGCATCTGAATGCTACCACCAGCCCGCTGCAGCCATTTCAGGGAATGGTGCCTGAGGGCTCCCCACTGTTCAGGTCCCGTAACTGCTCTCCGCTTCTGAACTGTCTCTTCCTCCCACTGCTCCTCAGTTCGTTTTCTAACATTGTCTTTGATGTTCAGGGCTCCTAGCTTGTCATAAATATAATCGTTTCACTTGTTTTTTTGGGTCTTTGTTGTAAGAGGGCTTGCCGGAAGTGTCTGTGTATTCCGCCATCTTGGCCCCGGCTCCCATCACCATTTCTTTACATTGGAGTATAGCGTCCATGTAGAAGACAGACTACTCTTCACTACAGTGAAAGAAGCCACATAAAAACACACACCATTTAACAAGAATATAACATGGAGGCCAAGAACAGACTCAAACCAGATGGCCTGAATTTGAGTCCGGTGCAGCCACTTTCTGACTATGTGACTTTACTTTGGGAAAGTTATCTGCTATACCTCAGTCTCCTCATGTGTGAAGTGGGGATAGTAATAATACCTACTTCATTAGGTATGAGGTTCAGATGAATTGGTATTTGTTAAGTGCTTAGATCCATGCTTGTACATTAGAAACAAATAAAACAATCGCCTTCAAGTCCACTCCAACTCATGGCCACCCCGTGTGTGTCAGAGTAGAACTGTAAATAGGGTTTTAAATGGCTGATTTTTTGGGTGTAGATTTCCAGGCCCTTCTTCCAAGGTGCGTCTGGAGGGACTCAGACCTCCAGCCTTTTTGGTCAACAGCTGAGTGCATTAATCATTTGCACCACCCAGGGACTCTGTGCTTGTACATAGTGCAATGTGAAATGCTTTTTACTGCCTGTGTGTGTCATTTTGTTGAGTACTCAACTTATTTACTACTCTCTTTGTAGCCTCCTACCAGGATGTACCTTTCACGTGACATGCATTCAAATTTAACAGCGGTCTAAAAGTTAGGGAAGGCCTTGCAAGTTATACCATTTTGGCAAAATAAAAAAATATATATATTTCTTCTTTGAATCTGGAAGCTTGATTTGCCCATGGCTGTGGGACAAGGCACTGTGGGGACACACAAGAATAAAATACGTGAGTCCCCTCCTCCTCAGAGACCGTGCCATCAAACTGGAGAGACACAGCTATCGTACATCAATCAAGTAACAAAAAACTGAAGAGAAGCTGTAACTAAGTATTGGCAAAGTTTAGGAGACACAGATGTTGAAGATAGCTTGAGTGATCAGATAAGCCTTCTAGAAGGTTTTCAGGTGGGCTGAGGTGAATTTGAGGAATGGGTTAAGATTTGGATGACAGAAGGTGAGGGGTTGCCATGAGGTTGAAGATTTGGAGAGTGACGCAGAAGGGTGTGTGGGGTTTGGGGAGGGAATGGGTGAGGGATCTGGGGCAGGAATGATTCTGCTCATTGGAGGGACCATGAAGACACTGCCCTGGGCAGAGCCAAGGATAAATTGCCCAGTTTCCATTGACAGTGCTAGGAAGTAAGGTCCAAAAGGCCCAATTATGGAGGTCTTCAGAAAGCAGGCAAATGAGTTAAGATTTGGTTTAATAGAAAATAGGAAGTGAGAAAGGAGGTAGGAAACACTATCTAGAGTGCATGGCAGCTGTGTCACCCGACGTCCTTCCTGCAGTGTCCCCAAGCTGGGCTTTTTGCCCATGCTCTAGCAATGGGCTATTCACGTAAAGACAAGTTGGAGAAATAAAAACATCTTAACGTGTGAGTGACAGGTCAAACCACAGCAAACCCCAGGCATGCTTGTCTGTTTCAGAAATGAAGCAAACATTTAGTGGGTTGCTTGATTAGGGTGTGTGTGGGAGGGGGCAGGGGGTGGCATCCTGAGTCTTGGAATTCATCTCCACTTCTTTAAGTTGAAATTTGTACAGGCTCAGAAGAAGACAGAGCTTACAATGGTTTTTGTTTACATGATCCTCATTGTATTAGATTGTTGTGGGTGTGTCTTCGAGCTTTCTGATAAGCTACTAATAGTGAATAAGTTCATTAGGCCCTGCTCCCTTCTCCCTCCTAAAGTGTAGTTGAGTAATGTCCTTTGTTTCCTCCAGCGTGCAAGTTCAGGTTTGAGTGCAGAGGGGTGTCTGCACCAGCTCATCTGTATCTTTGCTCTCTCCCCTCGAAGGGAAGGGAAATAAACACCATGTGGGAGGGGGGATCTGTGCTCTAAGAACTGCTTTGGTTTACACATCTATAGATATACTTCACCAGCCCCAAGGTCACATGTGCTGGCTGGTGAAGCTGAGGATGAGTCATTTTTAAATTACTCATAGAGAAAGAAGTACAGTTCTAGAAGCCAGCGCTGTGTGCTTTTACATGTGGAGCTGAGAGTGGGGGGTGAGGAAACAACTTCATAAAGCACTGGAGCCTCCCATGAGCACTGCGAGCCCAGTGAGTCGGTGGGAAAAAGGGGTCACGGGACCTAAGAGCTCTTTGCCATGTCATGTATTTGGAGGTGAGGATCTCGAAATCCTGGAGTGGGGCAGGCAGGGCTCAGGATAAATTCTCAGTCCAGCCAGTCTTTCTCTTGCAATCTCACTTCTTAATTGGCATGAGAACTCCTTAAGCCCTTCAACAGGACAGTGCAGTAGTGGAGACCAAGCCATCGGAGCCTGGAATATGGAGAAGGTGAAGTGTCCCTTTTGGTCATCCAGGGGAACTGTCAGTTCAATAGGTGGTCAGGTGACGGAGGAGCCACTGTGGCCTTTGAGAGCTCATTAGCTTCTTGGAGGACACAGACGTCACCTGGATCCTGAAGGTCTTGGTTGTGAAACAGGATAAAAGGGATTCCATCCCAGGTGAGATGGGAAGATGGTCTGAGCAAAAAGAAGGCACAAGTGACCAAGGTGGTACCTTTATTTCATCTGTTGAGAGTCTAGATTTTTTTGACAGGAAAAAAAAGAGAGAAGACAAGAGAACAGTCACCAAGGAAGCCCAAGGCACTGCTTACTAAATTGGTCCAAAGGAGGGATTTCACCAGATGCAAATGAACAAAGAACAATGCATGTGACTCAAAATACCCATTGCACTCTTAATGCGCAAGAGGGCGTGAGGCAGGGAGCTGACCTTTCAAGGGCTTTAAGTTGTCAACTTTTTCAACCACATTGTTTTGATTGCTGGAAGATTTAAGAGAGGGTCACCTTAGGGCACCATTTTGGGAAGGTGAAGCTTTCAAAAACTATGCCCTAAATAGTATTTTGGGACATTTTTCATTTTGTTTTTGCTTTGGGGACCTACAATTCAAATGTCCCTGAGGGATCTAAGTCTTGTATGAGAAACAAATGCCCAGAAGAAGTCTAAAGGTGCCTGGCTCCATCTCTGTCTGGTCTTTCATGCCTTATCCGGGTGCCAGAATTGTGGTAATGGAAAGACGCGTAGCATAGTAAGACATGTGGGTCCACTGGAGCAGGGACCCTACCCAAAGGAAGTGCACGTGGCCAAAGTTTTCCTCCCAGCCCCGACTCTCCCACCTTGGCCAGGCCACTGGAGCAACATCACACCAAGGTGGAGGGAGGCGGGGGGACCCGAAAGTAACCATTTTTCCTCACCCGAAGCATGCTACTTGGGCCAAATATTCCCTGTAGATGTCCTCTGAGGATTTTGGAAATAGGCAATGCTAAGAAAACTTCTAGTTTGCATTGTCACGTGAACTCATCGCTACATTTAGCATTGCAGCAGAATTTTGGAAAGGAGTACTTTGAGCTGTAGTTGAACGCTCCTAGTTAGAAAACATTCACTCCTATGAGAATATGGTAGATTTGACTATTCAGCCTCAACTTCCCTCTTTCTAAACATGTCAACTCTGATGCCTAAAGAACAAAACCAGAAAAACAGTCCATTGCAGTCTTTGCTAGATGGTCAAGTGCCAGCGGCACTATGGAGAGGGGTGTGTTTCTGTCCCTGAAAGGCCCTCATTGCGTTTAAGGCCCCGACCCATCCGTGCAAGGTGTGTCTGCTGGCTCAGGCACCCTCTTCAAAACCTCACCGCCTGTGTTTTATTAGATGATTGATGATAAGGCTGGCTTCCCCACACATTTGACTTGACCATCTCCACACAAAAACATTCAGACACAAATAATTTAAAAGCTTCAAGGGATCTTTCTAGAGGGGTGGAAATGACCAGGGTGTGTGCATTTTGCAAAATAAATTATGCACATAATTGATTTTTTAAATGTTATCATATTATACCTCAATAAAAAAAATTAATAAAGTAGCTGGAGTTTGGAAACATAAAAAGTGGACATGATGTAGATGACCCCATTTAAAGAGACTCGAAAATAAAACTTGGCCAGCAGAAACTAAGAAATATGTGTGTGGGCAGCCCCCATTGTACAGGGAGATCTTTGCAAGGTGAGCAGGTTCAACCTGTGGCTCATAGAACCACAGCCGGTTATGTGTAAGCGTCTGTGTTTTTTCTATCTTTCTGTCCATTTTTGTTGGGCTCATTTCCCCCATTTGTTTGGGCTTGTCTTCTATTTCCTTTGTACGACTCCCCCACAGTACCCCAAACACCCTGTCCCTGTAAAAAGTGAGTGCCCAATAAATGTCCACTCCCACTGAGATGAAGTGCCTCCCTTCTCTCTGGAACATTCTGTTGAAATTAGCCAGTGCATATTGGCCTTAAATGCATACATAAAAATGGAAAGTGAAAGGGGAGACATCCATATCTGCTCTAGTTTTGAGAAAATTCCCAGCTATCTCTGCTTCTAAAAATCCACTTCAGAACTTTTACTTTGGAAAAACTTTTTTTTTTCTTTTTTTTGGCCTTACAGGAAAAATAAAGCACACACTCAATAAGTAGTAGCTTTTTTTTTTTTTTTTTTTTTGAGTAAGAAAGTAGAGTTAATGATTATGTCTTCATGTGGGTGAACGGGGGCAAGGGTACCCTTCCCTTTCTCTCTCTCTCTCTCTCCTCCTCTCAGCGGCAAATGAGGAGCGCAGGTGTGGAATTTCCCACTGATTGCCCTGGGTCCATTTACCTGTTTATATAGGCAGTTTTGTGTTTTTTCTGACAAATCAGTCTTCTTGTCATCATCTCATCTTGAAACTCGAGAGGAAGGGAATAGAAGGTCGAATTGCTAATATCAGAGGCTTCTGGAAATTCCCCTTTATGGTACATGGGTCTTTCTTAATAATAGTTCTCTTTCAGTTGTGTTTTTGTGATTTAGGTGAAGATCACTCTGATCAGCCCTACCTCTGGCTAGGCCCCTGTTGACTTAAGTGTGATCCCAGCTCCCTTCCGGGCATGGGGCTGGGGCCGACAGGAGGATAACATGATTTGTACTCCTTGGGAGAAGAGGACCCAATATCAATGCTTTTTTTTTTTTAAGTCGGTAATCTGAGTATGAATCTGTACTCAAAACCAAAAAACCAAGACCCTTGACGCCAAGTCGATTACAACTACTGACCTTTAGGTTAGTAGTCCAACATAACCACTTGCACTACCCAAATCAAACCAAATCCGTTGATGTCGAGTCGATGCCAACTCGTAGTGACGCTATAGGACAGAGTAGAACTGCCCCATAGGGTTTCCAAGAAGCGGCTTGTGGATTCAAACTGCTGACCTTTTGGTTAGCAGCTGAACACTTAACCACTGCGCCACACCCAGGGGCTCACATGATTTTAAATGATTATGTATCTAGTATCTTATAAAAGCTGGTAAATCTCAATATGAGTTAATGACTCACCACTGGCTGAGTGGTGAATGGGCAGGCAGATGATACATTTCTATTGGCATCTTGTGTGTGAACGTATAGTATCAATTCTGGGTACAGCCTGGCTTTGATTGAAGCTGGCAGCCCTGTTTTCAGGTCAGTTCCAGGCCAGGCTATTTTAAAGGAAAAGCTTTTTTTTTCTCCCCTCCCCCATGCAGCTTGACAAGACGACATATTTGAAGATGGCGGTAGGCCTTGGATTCTTGTACCAGGACTGGCAGGTGTCTGATGCTCGCAGGTAGACAGGTCGGCACAGTTGGGGCAGAGGCCACTGGAGGGAGGCTGCCTAGAGTTCTCCTGGGTCCCACCTCAGACTGGCAGCTGGAATGTAGGAGAGCAGGTGACAGCCAGCCCCTGCTGGGCAAGGGAGTATGCTAATTAGTCAAATCCCTGCTTGGGTCGGGTCACTCACCAGCCAGGTAAACAGTATCAGGTTCTTCTGCGTTGGCAGAGGGAGGCTGTGGGGTCAGTGTCTTCACTGTGGAGTAGTTCTTGGCAGTTACTTATTAATTGTACCTCAGGCACCAACCAGTAGGTTAGACAAGAAAAATACCTTCTTGGGCCACTCTCCCTAAGGCATCCTCTCTCCCAACGTCCTTACCACCCAGACCCACTCTTCCTGCTGGGGAAACAGGAGGGACTTCCCACCTGACAGCTCCCCTGGGAACAGCATCTGGCCTCCCAGGCCTCTGAGGGAGTGCCTGCTTCCCTCCCCCACCAGAGGAGCCCCGGGGCTCTAGGCCAGGTGAGTGTAGACCCAGCCGGAGCTTTTCTTATGAAATTTCTTGACTTTTGAGTTTCTTTTTCCTGCTACGTCGAGCCCTGTATGTGTTTGTTTTTGTTCTAATTTTGGCTTTAAAAAAAAAAAAAAAAGAATGTTTGGGTACAGTGTAAAAAGCTTTCTCATATACAGATTGGAAACTCCCTAGTCCCCCTGAAAGCAGACAGGTGCTGAGGTGTGTTTGTTTCTCTGTCAATAAGCAGATTGTGCTTGGTCCAGACGTAAGTGGCAGTGGTGAATGTGGCTTGGATTTATGTTTTAAGTCCTTAGACAGGACTGGGAGTCCTGAGTAGCTGGGAGGAAGGCCAGACTCTCGCTGCTTCTCTGATCTGATGGAGACCACGTAGTGCTCTCTTCAGGGAGTTTTGATGGCATGTAGCATAAAAACACAGGTGTGACTGTTACACGGTGTTCCATGTTGTAAGTTCAATAAATGGGAGATGATAAAATCAGCTGGAGTATAAAGTTAAAGCTGAAAACAGCTACAACTAATTTTTACTGAAAGCCACGTCACAGAGCAAGCCATAGGTGCCCCTCTCTCTAGGGGATGGATTTCATTTGCTACTTCCGTGGTTTCCTGAACCAGCCTCGGGTGAAGGGTTTCCATGAAATAAGCCATCTTTGTTATTGTTAGCTGCATGAACCCGACTCACGGCGACCCCACCCACAACTGAATGATGCACCGTTCCCATGATCGATTTCGGCTCAGACTGTCGTGATCCATAGGTGGCTGATTTTTGAAAGTAGATCACCAGGCCTTTCTTCCTAGTCCTTCTTAGTCTGGGAGCTCTGCTGAAATCTCATCAACCTCATAGCGACATACAAGCCTCACTGACAGAAAGGTGATGGCAACACATGAGGTGCATTCAAGCCAAGAAAGTATAGAAGGTGAGAATTCTACCCTTGAAGCACCACTGCCCTCAAGCCATCTCCAGGGGTAGAGAAATACTGGGTAATGAATACTTTGGGGACCCCCTGCAGGCTGCCCTCCCAGGCTATATGCTCTGCATCCCCACAGGTGGGAAGGGAGTGGTAGGGGCTCGTTTAGAATGAGAAAGCATGATGTGGCTGGCCCTGGCTTTGCTGCAGGCTGGCATTTCACTTCTCTGGGATTCAGTTTCCTCACTTAAAAAATGAAAGAGTTTGACCATATTCCTTCTTCTTCGAACATTCCGGTGTTTCTTATATAGGCTCAGTCTGGAGGTCTAACCCCAGATGGGTGCTTACTTCCACAGGAAAAAAGAAATATTTGTCAGACCCACAATTAGCTTAATTGTTTATTTGTGCAAAGGCTTTGTATTTAGCTTTAAGATGGTGCTATCTGAATTTGAAGGAGGGTGGCCCCAGATTCGTCTTCACATGAGTAGTTGCTGTGGCATTTTCTCAGTGCCAGCGTCCTACGATGGTATGTAGAGAGGGGAGGGCCGAAAGTGGAGCAGTGTTCCTGGCTCACCCTCTACCCGCCACCTCTGGGCAAGAGCTTCTACCTGAGTATGTTTGCCAGGAAATTAGGGCTTTAGGTGCAGAGCCCCCCTTGGCGGTTACAAAGCCCCCTGGTTTGCAGTCACTTGAGCAGAGCGAGGGAGAAAACTCGCAAATCGGGACTTGGGAAGAGATTTCTGGACCTCTGGAAGAAGCCTCTATTTCCATTCATGGGTGAAAGGGACAGACAGGTGGACACCAAGCTGTGTCACTCTTGCTCAGGTAAGGCGTGAGGAGGGGAAGCACAGCTTGGTGGCGCAGTGGTTAAGTGCTCGGCTGCTAACTGAAAGCTTGGCTTGTCAAACCTACGCACCACCCCATGGAAGAACAATGTGGCAGTCTGCTTCCATAAAGATTACAGCCTTGGAACCCATATGGGGCAGGTCTACTGTGTCCTGTAGGGTTGCTATGAGTCCGGATCAATGGATCCTGAGTTTAAAAATCATCTAAGGCAGTGGTTCTCAATGGGGCAGTTTTTTGTCTCCCGGGGGACAGTGACAATATCTGGAGGCATTCTTGGTTGTCACAACTAGGTAAGGGTTGCTACTGGCATCTAGTGGGTAGAGGCCAGGGATGCGGCAAAACATTCTGCAATGCACAGGACAGCCCTCCTCTGGACCCCTAGCAAAGAATTGTCCTGCCCAAAATGTCAGTTGTGCCAAGGTTGAGAAACCCTGGTCACAGTCCTAAAGCTGGGTCATATTTTGTGAGTTGAAAGCACTGAGCTGACACAAATGAGAAAAGTTACTTGCAAGTTGTTTTTCTTACCTCAAGGGACAGCCTATTGCTGGATAAGAGGCTGCTGATCACTTAAGACTTTGCTTTAACTCTTGCATCTTTGCTTCTCCCTGACTAAGGCTTCTCCCCTCAGCCTTTTTTTTTTTTTTTTTTGCTTCTCAACAAACATGAGGCATTCCGGGCTAAAATGGTTCTGACCTCACTTGGGACACACCCTCAGGCAAGAAGAAGAGTAGGGACAGGAGACCCGGGAATGCACGTACCCCTGACCTCGGTCACACCATGATTCCACACCAGCCTGGCATTTGTCCGGAATCATCCTGGGCCATGGTCCTGGGACATGGATGTGCAAAGAGGAAGTGAAGGGAGCATGAGGGTGTGGCAAGCATTCCCGGGAAAACACAGCATCTGGCAGAGCAGGCTTCCTCTTTTCCCACCTTCACTACCTGCTCCTGTTGGCAGCATTTCATTTTCCTCACCTGCTTCCCCTTCCCTGTCTCCCGCTCAGCTAGTGGTGCCACACTTCCCTCTCTGCACCAATAGGGGGCAGCAGAGAGCAGCAGACAATGCAACAACGCCAATCTTTTAACAAGGCCCTCGCCCATGATCTAGGAACCCTATGCCTCCCACCTCAACAGACCACCTTCTGAGACCCTCCTCCTGCAGCCCCCCACCCCAGAGCTCTTCCTCACACTGACCAGCTGTTGATCGGGTGCTACCCCATGACACGAGATAGTCTTGACTTCCTGTAGGGTTCTTGCCTTCTCAAGTGAGGATATTTGCCTCCTAATGTTCCCTGCCCACTCCTAGAGGGCAGGAGTTACAATGGCCCAGTGCCTTTCACCAAGTCCATGTTCAATTCGTTGTGTTGATTTGATGAAGGGGCACCGCCGTTTACAGCCCATCCCCTCTGTGCCAGCCTTCTCTGGACCCCATGACTTAACAGGATCTCAGATTATCCTCACACTAGCAGTAGACACTATCATCCTCTTCTCCTTACAGATGAACAAACTGAGGATCAGAGGAGTTAGATATCTCCTCGAAGAGCTTAAAGCTAGGAAGCAGTAGACTTGGACTTGCAAACTAGTCTTTCTAACCCAGCATTCTATACTCTTCGCAATCCCAGGCCCAGACAACCCTGAGGTTCTTCAAAAATGTGTGATGGGACCATCTTCCTTGAGTATAACACCATCTTTGTATACCTGTTTAAATTGTTTTAACTTCCATTAATTTATTCAGCAAACACATACACAGTTTTGACTAGGTGCCAGGCACTGTCAGAACCTGAGAAGACAGAGATAAATAAAACACAGTCACTGCCCTCCAGGAGGAGACAGATGTGCAGCAGTGAGTTCAACGGCTGACAGAGATGGAGGGGCAGAGAAGAAAATGGTGGCAGGAGGAGCTGCAGAGTTGAAGGCTGAGTGAGGTAGTTTCTCAGGTGAGAGTCTACTGGTAGGAGATGCTTGCAAGCTGATCGATCCTACCTGAGATCAGAGCTAAAGGCATTTGGGAGTACAAGTCTCATGTATTCTCTCCCAAAGGAGTCATTATCAAATAGGTGGTTGTTGCTGCTTGCCATCGAGTCAGCTCTGATTCACAGCAGCCTTATGTATAGCAGAATAAAACGTTGCCTGGTCCTGCACCATCTTCATGATCATTGGTATGTTTGAGTCTACTCTTGCAGCTATTGTTTCAATCCATCCCATTAAGGGTATCTCTCGTTTTTCCTGATGCTCTGCTCTACCAAACATGATGTCCTTTTTATTGCTCTTTCCTGATGATGTGTCCAAAGTAAGTGAGCCAAAGTCTCACCGTCGTCACTTCTAAGGAGCATTCTGGTTGTATTTCTTCTAAGACTGATTTGTTCTTTGTTCTGGCAGGCCACGGTATATTCAGTATTCTTGGCCAACAGTGCAATTTGAATGTACCAATTCTTCTTCTGTCTCCCTTTTTCATTGCCCAGTTTTTGCTGTCAAATAGGTAGAAAATACTAGAAGAGATAGCAGAGAGTTATCGTCTGACCAGTCCACCATCCCATTATGATGGGTCTCATACAGTTTCACCAAACCCAAGTAATTACACCTTCCAAGAAGAAAGGAACCCCTGGTATGTGCTGAGGACAGTCACATGACTTATGATTTTTTTTGCCTCCTAGGAATATTTTGCACTTTATTCATTAGTAGTAAGAACATGGAGGAGTAGCGCTCTGAGATACGTTGGCTGGTTAATCTGGCAAAAGCAGTATGCACAGATGTTAGAAAATTAAAGAATAGATCTGGTCATTGCGATCCCTTTTGTTCTCTCTTGACTTGACTTAGGAATGGTCCAGTATAATTTCAGGCATTTCAACTAACTTGGGGGGAGGTTTATACAAATTAATGAAAAACACGTTTAGAATTTTCTTTAAAGAGACATGTTTTTACGTTTTCAAGTACCTAGAATTGCACAAACAAGGTGCTGCCAAAGGGTAGCTCTGCTTAGTGACTAAGGACCACATCAAAGTGCCAGCCCCAGTGAGGGGAGCTCCACGTCGGCACCCATTGCAGTTACATTGCTCGGTGTCAAATGTATGTTTCTAAAGGACCTTAAAAGGGTTTTCTCTTAGTTAGATAAACAAACTCCCTGATGTCTAAACTGTTTGTTAGTGAGCCTTTCTTTTGTAAGCTGTGTACGCAGTAAGAACATGACAGAGAAGTTTTTTACAGGTTCGCTGTTGAGTAACAACTGTTTGTCTTGATGAATGTCGCAGTATCTCCTACCCAAGCCCCTTCTTGAAGTTCTGAATCAGTATTTCTCTGAATTTCACCCAAAGCTGCCCCCATCTTGCATAGTAGGTTATTCACATCAAGAGCAGCAACTGCATTTGTTCCTTTCTGCAGAGCTCCCCTGGCCTTGAAAATTAGCCAGTGGGACCATTTAACTCTGTTTTCTAGCTCATTTATCCAAGGACTCAATACACCACTGAAAACCTTCAGATAACAGAAAGCCAGTGTTTTGGGGGGCATTTGGTTTCAACTTGCTTGTGTTTGAACATTTATATTTATAATAATGCTAATCTCTAAGGAACTCAAATCACATTAAAGTCTTTATCTAAGGCTGCCAAGGAAATTAGCGTGTATCCACATGACTGAGAACTATGAGAAATTGGGTTGGCCCTACAGAAATTTAATAAGCTCTGACTTTCATTTCCATTATCTTTTTCATGAGATTTGGTTTTGAAGCCCACGCCAGGCAGGCCAGGCTCTTAGTGTTCATTCCCTGTACACATGTTTCCACCCCCAGCTTTGGTGAAGCCCACCCTTCCCCATGCCCTCCTCAGCCATCACCTCCTGGCCTGAGTGATCTCCTCCTTCTCTGAGCCCTCATGGTCAGTGTGTCTGTGCCACACATTGTGCCATGTCATGACGTTCCATCTCACATTACTCCCTACTGGCTTCACACTTATTTGTCTCCAGCCAGAGGGAGAGCAATGGGCTGCATTTCTCTTGAGTAGCTTGGAGCCTGCTAGTCACAGAGCAGATGCCCGGGAAATCCTGCTGGGATGGATGGTTCACTGGAGGGTGGATGAACGGGGTGGGAGACAGTTGGGCCCTAAGTGAACGTAGCTTAGGGTTACCACAGACACTGTCCAGGGTGGGGAAGGGAATTTCAGGGGAAATTTCAACAGATTAATCTGGCCAATTTATAAGGCTAATTTATAGAAAAAGCAAAAGACAGGGGAAAATTCCCTGTTAGCAATTAGCGAGATGAGCAAGAAGCAGGGACTGCCCCGATTGCATTAGAGAAGAGGAAACTAAGATGACTTAAGAGGTAATTTGTTGAGAGTTCAGTGCAGTTAGGATGAAGAGGCCCATTTGCCTACTTGGTGGGGATGCGGCTTAGTAATCTCTGAAGACAGTTGCCTACCAAGCTGGAATATGGCAGGAATCACTCAGTAAGCTTCGAGACCCTCCTCTCCACCCCAACCCGGGTAATTCTTTCTTAAACAAATTTTATGGTGCAGTCCAACATTCCTAGAAATTTTTCTGCCAGAAAGTCTCCAAAATGTGTTAGCTAAGCTTCAGTGTATTTAGGAATTCGTATTTATATCTCCCTTTCTATCCCTGTGGAGACTGGTGGATCGGACTCAAACAGCTCACTAGAAGGCTGAACAGGAAGAGGCTAGTCCTAGAATTTGTACCGAGCGTGTGGGGTACAGAGAAGGAGTCATGACAGCAGTTTTGCAGGATAGAGAGAATGTAACTCAAGAGAAGACAGTGGGAGCAAGGCAAAATGCTAAGAGAAAGTGGGAGTGGCAAATTAAGAGGGGTAACCCCCGTTGCCCTCCAGTCAATTCTGACTCATAGCAACCCTACAGGACAGTATAACTGTCTCATAGGGTTTCCAAGGAGTGGCTGGTGGATTTGAACTGCCAACCTTTTGGTTAGTAGGCAAGCTCTTAACCACTGCGCCACCAAGGCTCCAAGAGGGATAAGGTAGGGACAAAAGAGTAGACATACATAGCAGTAAAAGAAGAAGAATCATGGCAATATCTGATGTAAAGAAGAGTGAATTTTCCAGTTTTCTTTGGGCCCTGTAGGGCACACAACTATTGCTGGAAGTTTTTCAGGCTGACCCAAATAAGTTGGGGAGAAATGGCTTCTGGACAAAGGAATCCTTTCCCGGAATATAAAATCCTTAAATCAAGAGAGCTGTTTCTGTGGAGAGGCAAATTGTTCAGCACTGTGTTTGACTGCAAACAAAAACAAGAGACAGGGATCAAAATCAGTATCATTAGTGACCTCTCTTCTCCTGCCCACTGCTGACCAGTCTGCTATAATTTCATGTCTGAAGACAAATTGGAGATTCTTTCAAAAAAGGCTTTTAAAGAAGACTGTGTGTTATTGCAGTATCATTTAGATTCTCACTCTAAATAGATGATTTTCATTTCTTTGAGTGTGGCTGAGGGCAGCTGAACTGAATCTTGCTTGGACTAGAATAGTTAACATAGGAAGCAACAAGCCACAGTCCTCTAATGTCAGCCAACGTATATAAATAAGCTTAATTTTTCTCATAATTTAAACTTTTTCAAAGAGAGAAAGATATTGTAAATAAAGATGTCACCACTGTATTCAAGCTTATGACATCCCGGTCCTGTGCAAATCCATTTACCTGGGAGTCGTAACTACATTTGGGGAGGCCATGCCACAGGGGAAAGGCGAGGTACTTAATGTCAGAATTCTGGCTTTGAGCCCTGGTTCCACCACTGATTTAACTATGAATCCTTAGGAAAATTACGTGTTCTCTGTCATCTGTATAATGGGGGTGACAGAGTAATAACTTACCTATGGGTTGTCATGGGTCAAGCCAGATGGTAGCTGTGGAAGCACTTTACAAATCACAGTGTGCAGTGGGAAGATTTGCTTTGGGTTATAAAAGGCACCTTTATAATAATGGAAGCAGAAGGTTGTTGTTTTGCCCTTAATGTGTGTTCACTCCTTTCATTTAACAACCATTTGTTGCATCCTACTATGTGCCAGGCAGCGGGGCCAGAGATCAAAAAAGACCCATTGCCACTCCATAATATTGTACTGCGTTAGCATGAGGTTCACATCCTATCCATGACCAAATTATAGTTGTTGGCCTTTAAAAATAAGGATAAATGTTGAAGCACGCTTGGAAGATTAAGGATTAAGCTAATTCTTAAAATAACAAATCTCTTCTTATATTCTCTTCTCATTTATATGGCTCTGGTAATTTTTGCAATTAGATTTTCCTCTGGGCACTTCTTACTAAAAATGATGAACTTCCCTGTTCCTTGTAATTACATTTCTTTTGATTTTCTTTTATTATGACTTGCATATCACTGACACTTCTTCCCTGGAATGTTAAGAGTATACATCATCCAGCTAAAAGGAAAAAATACTGTCTTCATAAGAGTAGAAAAGAGAGAGAGAGAACGTGGCTATTCCTCTCTTTTGGTTCCAAACAAGGCAAAGTACTCATTCCTCGTTCTTCATCCATGCCAAGGTTGATGTAATCGATCCAAACCAGTCTTGAGTTATCTGAACTAAGAAAAAACAAGAAAAGAGGCAAGCAGTTCAACTGTCTTCTGAAGCTTGAAAAACAAATTTTCTACAGTCTGGTAACTCAAAATAACTGAATGGATTTTCGTTGCAATTTCCGGGGGCGGGGAGGGGCAGTAGGAGGGGAGGAAACCCTCTGGAAAAGACTTAAGGATGGAAAATTTCAGTGCAAGGGGAATACTGTGGGAGATACAAGAAATGCTGGAGGGACGGAAGAGAAATAACATGGTCATCTGAGTAACAAATTGTTCTGTTACCTTAGGAACAGGGATGAAAACCATAAAACCTCTTTGGCTGCTGTATTAACTTATCATCTAAAGGTATCCCTAATGAATATTTTTATAACTGATAAGGAGTACACATCTTGAGAAGGCATCCCTTAATTTTCAATAAGATAATCTCAATGTTACTGAAATATGGGTTTCATTCTGTCTCCACTGTGGTCTTACGTAGCTATTACACGGATTCTTAAGCAGAAATAGATAGTTGGGACTTTATAAACCCTCCCTAGAATTCTAATTTCGGGTCCCTTGGAGAATTCTAATTTCTGGTCCCATGAAGGCTTGTGGCACGTGTTTCTTCTGCTGTCTAGAATACTAGCCTCTGTATTAGGACAGGTAACATCTGGGTTTCCTGTAATAAAACTACCTCAAGAACTTAGACCTCAGGTATAGACCTGATCACAACTCTATGGCCATAAACTCTCTTTTAATAAGAACTAAAAAGGCCTTGTTGTTGTTATTGTTTGCCATCAGGTCGATTCTGACTCATACCAACCCTATAGGACAGAATAGAACCTGCCCCATAGGGTTTTTTCATAGGCTAAAATCTTTATGGGAGCAGATTGCCAGATGTTTTCTCCTATGGAGCCACTGGGTGGGTTCAAACCGCGAAGCTTTCAGTTAGTAGCCAAGCACTTCACCATTATGCCACTAAAAACTAGGGCTCCTAAAAAAGCCATCGCAGCCCGTTTCTCCCAGTCTCCCAATTGCTTAATCCTATTCATCCTTGCACTTTTTATCCACAAGCACAAAATGGAGTCCCAGAATCTAAATATGATATGACATTAGAACCAGAAAAGGGCCTTTAGGAGGATACTTGGGGTGATCTCCCTGCGTTACAAATGAGACCCCTGAAACTGGGAGAGGTCAGTCACTGGATGGGAAGCAGAAGACCTGAAACAGGGGCAGCCAGCAGTCAACACTCATGTCCCACAGCTCCCATCACATGGGTTGTGATAGAACCAAGCGCATCTGACCAGGACGGTTAGACCACTGCAAATCTGCGTAACGTGATGAGCTTCTGAGCCAGGATACCCACCCTTGCCTTTGAAAGGGTGTGTTCCATTCTCAAACGTTAAGACTGGGGCAGTAACGTGTTACACTAGACTGTAACTCAAAGCCATATGAAGGAACTAAAAAACTGGGCACAAGGAACTACATAGGTAAGTACAGAAGCCAGCATGATTGTATTATTGTATTTGGGGAGAATTCTTACTCTCTCATTAAAAGGTATTGTAGAGTGAAGGAAAACATTTGGAAATGGATAGTGGTGATGGTAGCACAACATGGTGAATATAATTTATGTGACTGAATTGTACGCTTAAAAACGGCTAAAACGGCAAATGTTTTGTTATATATATATTTTACCACAGTAAAAGTTCTAAAAGGTATTGTAGACGATGTGGCAGTGAAATTATAATTTTTTACCATTTAAAACTACCCGTCATAAAATTGTCTTTTCCAAGTAGTAAAACATACCTGTTAGAATCTGTAACCCATCAACCATGAACTTAGGCTCTGAGTCAAGAATCACTCAAAAACCCTTGGTATGTATGAAACAACCCTAGTATTTTTTCGAAGTTTTCCATGGTGTTTCAGAAGGTTAGGATAACCTAACCTAGGATGTTTCAGATTCAAACGGAAATGAAAAGCACGTAAGATTTTAAGACTGAAGAATTTCAAGAATTTGGCAGAGGTGAGAACACACAGAGAAGACATAAAATTTAGATGTTTTGTCTCTGCTCATTTATCTGAACAAACCCCTCTCCAGTTGTCCCATAACTAAGATGGTGGTGTTCACCCCTGCAAGGGTTAGGGAGGCTTGTAGAAGAGGCATCTGGCTCAGACACCAGAGGGTTGCTGGGCTGGTGTCCTGGCCCTCCAGGATCAGAGGTAACAGTGGTGCCTGCATTGTATCGCACCACTTCCTGGGACGGTCAGGCACTGCTCAAAGTCTCCCGTCTGTGCCCACAACCAGGGTCTTTTCCCCAGGAGGAGCACTGGAAGGTCCAAACACAACTATACCCAAACCCTTCTGGTGTCTGCAGAGGCCTTGCTTTTCCCACTTGTTTGTTGTGGCCAAGTCATGGCGACCTTATGTATAACAGAAGGAAACGTTGCCTGGTCTATGCTGTCTTGGTGACCATTGATATGTTTGAATACATTGTTGTGGCTATTGTGTTAATCCATTTCATTGAGGGTTTCCCTCATTTTCGTTGGCCCTCTACTTCACCAAACATGATGTCCTTTTCTAGCAGTTGGTCTTTCCACTTAGCCAAAGTTTATTCCTTTACGTCTCTGAGAGGATGGAGAAATGCTATCTTCCAAAAAACTGAGGGCAGGCCTGTCCTAGGAAAGGACAGGCGAATAGAGACTAGGGAAAAAAAAGTCAGAACCAAGGACCAAACTTCAGCTGACAAAATGGGAGACAAGGAGAAAGCAAAAGAAACAAAGGAGAAAAAAAAAAGGGACTCTCAGGAGGAAAGGGATTTGGAATGTAATAAACGCATCAGGTCTGAGCTGCAGTGAAGTCACAGGGAGCCAGGTTGTGAGAATTTGGAGAACCTGCATCATGTCCAGCCTTTTTCCTCTTCTACCAGCAACTTGTTTGTTGTTAGGTGCCGTCAGTTCTGACTCATAGTGACCCTATGCACAACAGAACAAAACACTGCCTGGTCTTGCACCATCCTCACAATCATTGCTATGTTTGAGCCCATTTTTGCAGCCACACCAGCACCTTGCTGTTCAGTAAATCAAGGAGGTGGGGTTTGAGGTCTCCTGTGCGCTAAGGGGCATCCCTGGGTGGTGCAAGTGGTTAACATGTTCAGCTGCTAACCCAAAGGTTGGAGGTTCCAGTCCACCCAGAGGCACCTTAGAAGAAAGGCTTGGCCATCTACTTCCAAAAACTCAGCCATTGAAAACCCTATGAAGCACAGTTCCAATGTGACACACATGGGGTCACCATGAGTCTGAGCCAACTCGACAGTAACTGGTAACTGGTGTGCTGAGGATCGAGCTGGGCTTATAGCCAACGTATGTATGATTACGCATGGTAGACTCTGTAATTCTGCTTTCATTTATTCATCTTCAATTTGAAGTATTAGAGCCATTGTACTAAACACATTTTCCCTCATCATGCAACTCCTTAAAGGTTTAAAGAAAGTGTTTCTGACTTGTTTGGTTTGACGACAACAATCACAAACTTGCCCCACCAACTTGCAGCCTTCCACAAACAAACCTGACATTAAAGGATTACATAGTCAGTGAGCACAGATTAAGTTCTTATAAAATGCACTGTGGGCAGGTCCCTGTTAATTTAAAGGTCTGCCTTGGTTAAATTATGAAAAAATTTAAGTCAGCAGAGAAACCGTTGCTAGAAAGGAAAAGTACCGGATGATGCCTACAGGAAGAAGAAAGCCACACGGTTGCTGGCTGGCCTACGTCTCCTGAGCAGGAGTAGGACAGGGGCTGGGTGGCACAGATGTCTCCCCCATCCCCACTCGTCTACCCCTGGAGCATGTTTTGTATGTGGTGTGGGAACTGTGCCCACCCATGCCTGTGTGGACACACAGGCTTTGATTCAACAGGAACAGTTAAGTCAAGCCCCTGAAAGGATTGAAGTCCAGTTGCCACTGTAGAGGTTTTGGGGCCACATATTTTAATATTATAAAAAGTCCTCAAGCAGCATTTGTTTTTGTGACTCAAGGAAATGTGGCTCTCTTTCATATTCTAGAATTCCCCATGAAGCAGCCCTATAAATTGAAGAGCTTTTCTTGAATGATATGGAAAGAATTTCTCCTTTGGGATTCATGTCTATATCTATAAAACATTTTTAAATCCTTCTGAGGTGGCACTTGTGGCATCAGCCAACAGGGCTAAACCGCAGACAGAGGGGATTCCAGAGTGTGCCGCATGCCTCCCTGTGGAATCAGGTTATGTGGAGTGCCTGGGGCGGAGGCAGGGAGTACTGTGACTTGTGGTTTCTCCTTGGTCCCAGGGTCTTCTTCTGTTACATTAAAAAAAAAAAAAAAATTTTTTTTTTTTTTAGCCCTGTTTATTCTCACTCCCCCTGCCTGTGTACAACAGCCAGCTTTAGGACCTGCCGCAGTACGGCCCCAAATGCCCACTCCGTGCCCTGAATAAGTGTTCTTCCCTTATTCACATTCTTTAAGGCTCAGCCCATGTCTTCCCTTTGGTCCCCTCCAGCCCATCTTCAAACCTCTTCGCGCGATTATTGAGCCTTCCAGTTGTCACTCACCAGGACCACTGATTCAGCCTCTCATGCATACTGTTCATCTCACCAAGGACTGGATCACGTATTGCTTTTGTCTCCCAGTGGGGAGCAAAGTGTGGTTTAAAGAATACAGGCATTGCAGTCTCACGGTCCCAGCTTCAGATCCTAGCCTTGCTTCGAGGAGCTGTGTGACCTTGGGCAAGGTGTGTAGCCTCTCTGACCACAGGCTCTTCTGTAGAATGTCCTTTACGATGGCTACCTTGTAGGGTTCGGTGGACCACTAGATGGGACAGTGCAGGTGCCTGGTACTTAGAAGGTAACGAACACTGCTAGTTCTTGCACCTCATGCCAGATTTGGGGCCAGAAGTAGACACTGAGTAAACACTCCCATGGGTGGTCTGACTGCGGATGGGTTGCTTGATTCAGATATGTCCAAACTCTAGACCAAAGCAAGAGGTATCTGGACCAGACTTACGACAGAAGGGCCATGCGGTGTGAGGAAGAGCCACCCAAAGTTGTCACCAGTGTTATTAAGAGACACATGTTGTATGTGGGTTCAAGATTGCCATAGGGGTTCCCTCGAGGGGAAATAACAATTTGCTTGGCCTGAAGTCCCTCCTGAAGCCTTTGCCCCCAAACTTGAGCTTCTTCTCTGACATGAGGAGTGAGCTGTTTGTATCACCAGTGAGACGCTGCCAGCTCTGAGTGGCTCCATTGGAAGAGTGTTTCTGGAGTCATTGGTATGGGTAAGGCCCTGCACTGGGTTTGGGGATAAGCGTGACATCATCCCTGCCCTGGAGAATGCACACATGTCACCTGTGTGTCCCCTACAACACACGGCACAATGCTGAGCATGAAGTAAATGTCTGCATCCTGGAATTCACCTTGAGCCGATCCACTCTGAGGTTTCAGCAAGGGCATTGGCCACTGAACCGCCAGTCCCACCTGTGAAGTTCTGGCCCTTCCCTTTGCCGAGGAGCAGTTTGTGTGTGAAGGGCCAAGGGTGAGCTGCACATCCCATCTCAGATTCAGCAAATACCGTGGATCCTCTTCTGCCTCTCCACCACACGGCTGTGCATGTCTGGCCTGTGCTGAGCAGATGCCCAGGAAGCAGTGGTTGCTGTGGAAGTGGAGCTCCCAGGGGGAACGCTCTGCTCAGGAAGTGCCCACTGCCAGCAGCACTGACAGGCCTGGGCGTTGCACATGGAGACGTCTGACCTTGCTGATATCCAGAAGTACTCACTTGCCTGCAAGGGGGTCCATGCAGCAGGTCATCCAGCTGTCAGTTGTCCCCCTGGAGGGTTTGCTGGTGGAAAATTGTTCAGCTACTCCACCCATTTGAAGCTTACCCATGATTGCTGTCAGGACCTCTTGTGTGTGTGTGCATGTGCGTGTGTGTGGCTGAATTGTTCTGACAGCAGAAAACATGCTGCCAGATGCCCTTCATAGTAAACATCTCAAGCTCTGAGCTTGCCCAGTATGGCATGAACCAGGACTCGCACTGCTGCCATTGACAGCCTTTGCCTTTGCCTTTCCCTGGCGATGGAGAGGTGTGCTGCCCTCCCTGGTCACAGGGCAACTGTCTGAGATGAAGAGGATTGTCAGAGACCCCGGCAGTGCAACTGGAAATGCATCTGTTTTTACTCCTGTTGAGTCTTTCCAGGTGAACCGAGCTCAATCATAAACTACAAAATGAGAACAGGTTTTCCTAACATACCCACCTGCAGCATGCTCCGAGAGATCACCAGCATCCCTCTAGCCCCCTTCAGGAGGGTTTCGAACCACTTCTAGTTTGAACCCCTGCAGAGAATTGGCATTTCTAACAAATTCCCTGCTGAGAATTTGCATTTCCACCCCAGATATACTGAATCAGAATCTACAGTTCAACAAGATCCCCCAGGTGACTCTTATGTAGAACTAGAATGAACCAGTTAAAAGCCCTGCCTCCCAGACCACAGAGCATATACTGTTCTCCTCTTCCTGGTGGGAGATTGATGGTGTGGACAGGAGGCTTCTCCCATGGTCCTCTCTGTGGACCTTCTCCATCATCTTGACTGCCACAGAGTAACTCACTGGGCTGCAGCACTGGGGGCTGGGAACAGGGTAAGGCCGGTTAGATCTTGGGTGCTTTCTGAAATATTTACTTGTGGTAAAGTATATGTAACAAAACATTGGCCATTTCCACCATTTTTAAGTGTACGATGCAGTAACATTAGTTCCATTTACCATGTTGTACAACCACCACCACTATGTAGTCCCAAAAGTTTCATCACCCCAAACAAACTCAGTGCCCCTTAAGCAATAACTCCCCATTTTCCGTCACCCCCTCAGCCCCTGGTCACCACCAGTTTACTTTGGTCTGTATATGTTTCTAGATTTTTCATGTAAGTGGGGCCATACAACTGGTTTTTTTTTTAATCTCCGGCTGCTTTTGAGTGGGGTATTAGTGGGCTATGAAGTTTAATCAGGGCTCATGAGTGACTTGCTCCAGATGGAAAAAAACCAGACCAGCCCCGTGGGGCCAGGTCCGTTCCCACCCATGTCATCTGTGCCTGGCGTAGGTCACCAGGAAGGGAAGGCATGGAGCCATCCAGGGACACGAGCTGGTTTCTGAGCTAGGCCTGGAAAACAAGTGTCGGGGAGGTGTAGCGGCAGCTGGTGATGCCCAGTGAGGATGCCTCCTGCTCTAGCACGTTCTTCTTTGCTATTTTCACTCTGACGTCCCCCTCTCTGGGCCTGAGGCCACTTTCAGCAAGTTCCTATTTGGAAATGCAGGTTCTTTGTCCTCCCCACCCCACCAACCTCAGTCAACACTTGCTGATTTAAACAAGTGAGAATCAAGCTGGAGGCCCCCAACTATGGCCCTCCATGTTTAATAAATGAAGGACCTCCCCCTCCCAGTCCCAGGGAGCAGCACCCCCGATGACAGTGATTAGGCCAAGCTGTAGAACTTTGCAAGCATCTGCTTTCAGTTCCCATTTTTGGCATATTTTCATGAATTAACTCTTGCAGCAGCGGGGAGAGGCATTGGTAGCCATGGTGCCATGCCCGCACAGGCTGCATGGAAGGGCCAAAGGGTGACCTACAGGCACAGCACACACACCTGCCCGCCCCCGCAGAGCTCACAATGATTGTGCTCATGCTCAAAGCACCTGGACAGGTGTGGACCCTGGGGAGGGGCAGGAAGGTATCCCACCAGTAGCACCAGATCCCAAATGCTATATTCCAAACACTAATGTGCCCGTGGACTTCCCAGCCCACACAGGTAATGGGGAGCCTTTATACTGAGCCTTTATACTCAGGTTTATACTGAGGATAAGCAAAGCCCCACCCACTCCCCACGCTGAGGCACACCAGGCGCTCCCTCCACACTAGGTTCTGGGGAGGGCCTGTGGGACATGGTCCTAAAAGGAAAGAGAAAGAGCACAGAGGCACATCAGAGGCTGTGGTGGTCTGCTGCCATGCTGTCAGAGGAGCACCTCAGATTGGAAGGCCCAGAGGATGAATTTCACATGGGGAGTTTCTGAGGACAGGTGTGGATTTGGAGGACAGGTGGGGTGTAGAAGCAGGAGTATGGCCCAGTTGGACCATGTGGAGAGGAACGGGGAGAGCAGCTGACAGTAGTTACCGTTTGAGCCTGCCTTCTCTCACTGAGCATGTTTTGAAGGTTCATTCATGTTATAGCATGTTTCAGTGCTTCATTCCTTTTTTTTTTTTTTTTTTGGCTGAATAATACCCCATTGGATGGGCAAACCACATTTTGTTTATCCAGTCATCTGTTGATGGGCACTTGCGTTGTTTCCACCTTTTGGGTATTGTGAATACCTTTTGGGTATTGTGAATACTGCTGTTATGAAAATTGGCATACAGGTTTTGTGTGGACATGTTTTCAGTTCTCTAGGGTATATACTTAGGAGTGGAATTGCTAAGTCATGTGATCACTCTATGTTTAACTTTTCGAGGAACTGCCACACTGTATTCCATGATGCCAGCACAATCTCACATTCTCATCAGCAATGTATGAGGGTTCCAGTTTCTGCACATTTTTGTCGACACTTGTTATTGTCTATTTTTTTCATCTTAGCCACGCTAGTGGGTCTGAAGTGGTATCTTATTGTGGTTTTGATTTGCATTTCCCTAAACTAATGAGGAAACTGGTGCTTAAGAGCTACAGCTGTTAACCAAAAGGTTGGCAGTTTGAATCCACCAGGCACTCCTTGGAAACCCTATGAGACAGTTCTACTCTGTCCTGTAGGGTTGCTGTGAGTTGGAATTGACTCAACGGCACTGTGTTTTTTTGGTTTGGAATGACTAATGATGTTGAGCATCTTTTCATGTGTTCATTGGATCTTCGTATATCTCCTTTGGTGAAACATCTATCCAAATTCTTTACCTGTACTTGAATTGGGTTAGTCTTTTTAGTGTTGAGTTATAATAATTTTTTTTGCTCAATATAAATAATTACTTTCATGTCCAACAAAATATCATAAATAAATGAAACTTTCTCTAACCATAACCAGCCTGTTGCCGTTGAGTCGATTCCAACTTACAGCGACCCGAGTAGAACTGCCCCAGAGGGTTTCCAAAGAGTAGCTGGTGGATTCGAACTGCTGATCTTTTGGTTAGCAGCCAGGTTCTTAACCACTGACCCACCAGGGCTCCGCACTTCTTCTAAAGCAGTGAAAATAGCAATAGCTCAAAGCAAGAAAGGGCTGAGCTCCAGGAAATACAGGGTACTGCAAGGCTTAGAGCCAAAAGAACGTAGTGGAATGAGGAAGGTAAGAAAGAAAATGAAGAAGCTTTGTTTTGAAGCCAAAACAAAGCAGGTTAGCCTGGCCTGTCCACATTTGGGATCCTAAGAGGAACTCGCCGCTTAGGGTGCATGGTGTTGGATGGGGACAGCAGTCTCTTCTCCCCCACCAGAGCACTGCAGGATAAATGCACCGAGTGCTTTGAAAGTGTTGAGAATTGGTCTTGTGCCAGTTAAAGCTGCTGTGGATGTGTCCGAATATCATCTAGCAATTACAATAGGGCAGGACTTGCGTCTTGTTTAGCTTTAGAGACTCATCTGCTCTTTACAAAATGTTGTTTGACCCCTAAATGAATAAGAGAGCTGAAGATGAGATTTCAGGGTCTAATATGGATAGGGAGTCCCTGGGTGGCGCAAATGGTTAAGCGCTTGACTACAAACTGAAGTTTAAAACCACCCAGAGGCACCCCAGCAGAAAAGCCTGGCAGTCTGTTCCTGAAAGGTCACAATCTTGAAAACCATATGACACACAGTTCTACTCTGTCACACATGGGGTTGCCACGAGTCAGAATTTACTCAACAGCAACTGGCTGGCTGACACGAAGCCTTTGGTGTTTCTTCTTTTGGTTTATTTTATAAACCTGATATATCAAACAGGGTAAGTACTGATATAGTGTAGCATGTGTTGCCATAAATGTATGTCCTGCCCATTTCCACGTGGGTCTTTCAAAGCACTGGACTAGTAGCAGCTCCTTGCTGGTGGGACGGAGCCTGCAGGTGGCCTTGGGAGCCTCTGCCTGCGACATTTGCATACCTAGTGCAGGGGGAATTCGTCTCTGGGCTTCCCTCCAGACAGCACCTCCAGTCCCAGCCCTGATGGTGATTAGACTAACAGAATCCTCCAGACCCTGCCCTGGGAGATGGCCAGCTCTCTGGCTCAAGCCTCCTCCTGCAGCGGGACTTGGCAGAGCATCTTTTGACCTGACCCCACAGCTGCAGGCTCACCTGAGCATCAGACTCTTGCAAACCATGCCTCATTCAGGAAAGGAAGGAACCTTTTGGACTTCTCATTTTTTCTGCCTCCCTAGTTCCTGGGGCCCCCTGGCTTATTTGCATTCTCAGTGAGATTTGCATAACAAAATACACCCAAACTCCCCTGGACCAACTGTAGTAGGCAGGGAAGCTTTGTTTTTGTTTTGTTTGGGTTTTTCATCTCTTGCCATTTTTCTAGCAGGTCTCTTGTTACATCCAAATGATGCTTAGATTAGGTTTCATTTTATGTCGTTGGTTGGCCTGTGATTCAACTAACCCCTCCCCCTGGGGCCCGAAGTGTCCCATGATCAGCCACCATTACCAGAGAAGGTCCCTGGGAGAAGAGTACCTCCCCCCCCCCCCGCCCCATCATTCCGCTTCTCATGCTTGGCGGGTCCCTGCACATCCTGCAGGCCGGACAGCTGTGTGTCCTTCAGCTCCAGGCACAAGGGATGTTGTTCCCCCTTTCCTTTTCCCCTACACCCGGAATCAATATTTTGGGAGCAAAGGGAGGGTGAGGGAGGAAGAGTCCCGAGCGGACAGATGCTTGCAACTGGCCCAGCCATCCTGCTCTGCAGACGGAGCCCTCGGGCCTCATTCAGCACAATGTGACTGCGGAGGAAATCCAACCAAGCCAATGACCAGGGGGAAATGGAGTCACTTCCTCACCAGCTGCTTTATTCAGGTAGAAAAAGGTCTCACTTCCTCGAGTGTGCTGGGCTGGCCAGTGCTCAGAGCAGCCCAGGCGGCTGGCTTCCCCTTTTTGTGGAGGCTGGTTTGCTTCCTGGGCTTCATAGAGCTCTCTCATCCCACTGTGCATGTCTCCCTCCTTCCCCTCCTGCTCCTGACATTCTCTTCACCTGACAGTTGGCAGGAGTCATAGGTAGTACTGGGAATGTCATGTCGCCTTCCTTCTCCCCTCAGTGGAATCGCGTCTAGGACGAGAAACTATCTGACACTTTCTGTTTGCAGGGATGTCTCAAAACAGATTTTGCCCAATGGGCGGCTCCCATCCTGCTCAGCTGGCACCAGCAGCCCCTCATGCTCATGCTGAGGATGGGTGCTCTTGAACCTGTAGGCAATGTGTTTCACAGGAAGACATCATAACACTCGCAGTGTAGCAGGAGTCTCCCCAGCAGAGGGGGAATGGTCAGATGAGGCAGGCAAATGCTGCCCCACCAATACCCCTCGTGAAGATTCACAGTGCATCACAGGCCAGGTGATAGCCAAAATATTTGACAATCAGCATGGCTTGGACCCTGGCCAGTGAGACGGGATACTGCAAAAAAAAACCATTGAATTTTGTTTAATCCACTCATTTATTTGGCCTTTTGGGCACAAAATTGCCTCTATTAAGTTATGTTGGGAAAACCTGCTTACAGTTTTTTGTTTTTTTTTTTAAATCAGTTCCACGGACATTGACTGAACGCCTCATATGTGACTGCCACATGCTTCAGGGACATCAAGACAAATAAAGCGGTCCCTGTGCCTCCAGGTGCTAGTAGTTTATGGGAGACAGACATGTAAACAGATGATCTTCACATAATACTGTACACAGGGTACAGCTGAGGACTCTCTCGCTTAACCTAGCAGTTTGAAGAAAGTCCCTGGAGAAAATGATTGCCCTCAATCTCTGGAGGAACAGAGTTGGCATGAAAGTGGCCAAAGCTGAGCGGAAGTGAGGCCAGAGCATTGGGAGCCTTGGGAGCCATGTTGGAGAATTGGGACTTGAGCATGGAAGTACAGACTTAACTCAGAATCTCTTGCTCTGGCTGCGCTGGGCAGGGAGACTTGCATACAGGGCACAGGACTGAAGGTGGAGAGATCAGATAGGAAACCATAGTAGTAATCCTGGGGAGAGAAGGTAATGGGAAGAAAAAGAGGTGGTAAAATCAGTGGGGCAGATATGGTTACTGCCCTGACCGTATCCCCTACCAAAGCCAAACCCATTGCTGTTGAGTCGATTCCGACCCTATAGGACAAAGTAGGACTGCCCCATAGGGTTTCCAAGGAGCGGCTGGTAGATTTGAACTGCCAATCTTTTGGTTAGCAGTCGAACCCTTAACCACTGCGCCACCAGCCCTTCCCATTTCAGTGCGTACGAGCTTCCCCTCCAGCTATCAGCACATGCATCTCTGGCCTTGGGAGCCCACTCTGCCTGTGTGCGTGATGGGCTGGGAGTGCTGGGGTATTGATGCCAGCTCCCTAGCCCCGCAGTAGTATATCATGAGGCACATGTTCTACACTGGCTCCCAGATTTCCCCTGCAGGATTAAGCTCCAGTTGCCAGCTGGAGTAACTTTATTGATAAGGTACTCCATGGCTGCTGTTACCTCAGTTCCCCACTTCCCTGTTAGTATTTCTTGGGATCGTTTCCCAAATAAACTAATGGCACTCAAATCTTTGTTTTAGGGTCTGCTTCTGGGGGAGCCTAACCTAAGACAGTAGAATTTACCGATGACTGAGTATGGGGGAAGGGAGAGGAAATTGTCTAGGAGACTCTCAGGTTTTAGGGCTACTTGACCACATGGACTTAATGCAGGAAGAGAGGCTGGTTTGGTGAGGTGGGGGGCGGGGGTGGTGATGATAACTTTAGTTTTGGACAAATTGCATTGTCTATTGCAGAAAGCAAGTGGATATAGTAATCTGGCAGTCAAAGAGGGTGAGGATATAAAGATTTCAGAGACATCATCCTAGTGGGATGGTATTTAATTAAGACCATAAACGTGAAGGAGAGATTCCAGAGAAAAATTTCCTCAGGAGGCAGGAGGAAAACCTGAAGAGAACAGAGTCACGGAAGACTCTCAGTGATCTTGATGTATAATGCATCAAAGCTTCTAGCAAGATGCAACCTTAAAAGCATCCAATTTAGCAACATGGAGGGTACTGGTGGTCTTTGTGGGGGTGGTTTCAGAGGCACACCAGAGAAAAAAGCCAGACCAAGCGGGTTAAATGTGGGTGGGAAGTGAGCCAGTCCCAGTGAGCATGGGTTAACAGTTTGTCTGGGAGGGAAAGAGAGAGAGGATAATGGTTAGGATGGAACACAGCATCAGAGCTGACATTTTGAGGAAATCTGAATGTTTATATGCCAAGGAAAGAGATAGAAAGAAAGATGAAGTTCAGATTGTAGTTGAGCAGGGACTATTGATAAAGGAAGGTTCCAGAAGTGATGGAAAATTGTGGAATAAGGGTACAGGGTGGAGAAGAACAGGGAAAGGCAGATAGAGATATAAGTTAATCGGTGGGCAAGGATAGAAACCTGTGGTAATCTTGCTCAGTGGCCCTAGTTTTCTTCAGAAAGAAAGGAGAGACGCCGTCTGATAAAAGGTGAGCAGGACACTTGAGAAAAGTGTTGGTTGTTGGGAACAGCCACTGAAAGGAACAGAGAAAAGATCTGGCCAAGGATGAAGGATTGCTGAGTGGTTTCAAGAACTCCCTGAGTTTGGAGACCATGCATTTAGAGCAGCTCCAGTCTGCACGGTTGGGCGATTTTCTCAAGCAGCACTTGGGAGCCCAGATGGAGCCCATGTGGGATGGAGTCAGAGTTGGGGCACAGAAGGTAGAGGGGGAGGGAAGGAAGCAAGTTGAGGTAGACAGGAGGAGCTTCACAGGGAGATCAGTAAACCAACCGCTTGCCCATACTCTTAACCTTTAAGAGCAGGAGGCAGGAGACATAAAACTCAGGCTCTATGCTGCCCACGCCCACAACAGACACTTGCACACAACATGTATTTGCTTACTAGTACTTACTGCAAGTAATCTCCTTAACCTATCTAGGTTTTGTTTGCCACCCTGCCCCCCACCCCGTAAAAGGGACAGTATCTTTATTAGGTATTATTGTCCCCATGCCTGAAATCTGAGCTTGCTTTGAGGTTTCTCCCACCTCAAAGTTTTGTGTGACTATGAGTTTGTCCTTTCCTTTCTCTAACCTTGAGGGGGAAGATCCCCATGGATACAAAATTACAGAGTCTTGAAAAATAGGAAATATCAAAGGTATTTGATAGCAGTGTTTGATTTCTTGTTGCTACTGTCTAATTTTCCTCTTTACTTTCTTTTTACTGCTGGGTGCAGAATTCAAAATGATGGCACACATTTACTTTAACTAAAATACACGGAGAGGTATTATCTCTCTCTAGATTATAAGCTCTTTGAGGGCAGAATGGCTTTTTCCCCTTAATACCTCCCCTGGCTTGTATAGTGCCTGAATCCACAAGCTATGGATCATAACTGCAAGTCAGCTTGTTTGCAGCCAGCCAAGCCCTGCTGAGTGTCTCCCATGTATAAAGTGATCTGAGGACCAAAAGTGAGCTCAAGGGCATGAGCCTCTTAGTACAGGAACCCTGACAGCTCTTCTGGGGCCAGGTCTAAGGAGGATTCCATTACCCTGGGGATCTTGCATGGACTTGGGGCCATATATGGCCACTCCCTGCTGCCTGGGAGCCCACCCGCTCCTCCAGGCTGGCCACCCCCCAACATCTTTGTCTGTCAAATTATGGAGTTTGGTTTTTTTCAGATTCAGTAAACACTGGGCATGTATATAGTATATTTTAAATTTTGTTTAGTAAATATTAATGTATAACCAAAGACAGAAAAAGAGTAACCTGTACTTGCCATCTCCTCACTCCACTTCTGTTATCAGAGATAATCACTGCAAGCATTCACAGCCCTCCCTTCCTCTGAAGGATGGGCAGGCAACACCCCCAACAGCTTGGTGTGTTGCCTTGTATTCTTTTCTCCTGTGTGTACACATACACATTAGGTTTTCACAGAAAACGGAATCATGTTTTGCTTACTGTTTTGTCACCTGCTTCACTGAACAGTATGTTAGGAAAATCTTATATTGCCAGTAAATATGGGGTACATTTTTTAATGGCCGAATAGTACTCCATTGTATGGATGTACTATAAATTGTTCAATCTACTGTATTTTCAGCCCTTGAGGTTGTTTGCAGGTTTTTGCAATTATAAACATGTGCCTTTTATTAATTATTTTTTCAAGGTAAATAGCGAGAAATGGAATTACCAATAAGAGGATAATATTTTTGAGGCCTTGGATACACATTGCCAAACAGAAAGTCTATCTTTGCCTAGACCTGGGAGTCCCTCAGTTGTATAAGGGTGTCCTGGAGCCCCTCCTTCTTGCCCCCTTCAATCCTCTTCAGCACTCAGTATTAACATCCTCTTCAGTGTTTGCCAATCTGACCCATCTGTTTTTTAATCTCATCTTACTTGGAATCAGGTTTAAAGGAAACATCTTAAAGGTTCTGAAGTGGAAAAGAAAAATTTTGGAGGGTGGGCAGCCTGAAGAGCAGGAGGGGTGTGTGTGTGTGTATATGTGTGTGAGAGAGACAGACAGACAGACAGACAGATATATATATATATATAAAGAGAAGCGAGTGAGAGTGGTCCCACCACTGGTCGTAATGCAGGAGGGATGAGGACACTCTGATGACACATCTGCTTAGGAGTCCTGACTCCGGTCCGTTTCAGCTCACACTACCCTGCAGCAAGGCTGTGAGGTTGGGAGTTTGTCCATCCTGTGACCTTGTGCCCACCCTGGGTTGCACAAGCACCATCTGTGGCCTGTGAATTTGGAGGTTTGTGGAGAAGCTCTCTGCAAACCAGTATCCAGTGCTAGGACTCTGCCCGCCTCCCCCCTGATGTGAGGGGCCAGGAAAGGGAACAAACAAACCTCCTCCCTGAACCTGTGCATATCACCGAAACAGGTTCCACTCCTTGCCAGTTCTGACATGAGCAAGGAGGTGGTGCCTCCTAGATATATAGCCCGGGATTTTTGTTCAAATCACATGACCGTGTCCCAGGTTTTCTTTTCCCCTCTTTGTTGCTTTTAATACATAAAATGAGCATGTGTTTATTTAAAACAGCTTTCAAACTTAAACAAATAACGACAGACTGTTCAAACAGTCTTCAGAAATCGCCCTAATCAGGATGTTTGAAAAAGCAAGAAGAGTCTCCATGAAAGTAGCTTTGGAGGATGTTCAGTCCTCAGACAACAGAATTTACTTTGCACTTTGGGATCGTAGGTGGGCAAAGCTTAGGGACCATTTTCAACCTCCCTCTTTTAATCAAAAAGGAACCTGAGACTCATGGGGGTTCATCCCATCCCCAATCCCACAGACTAAGAATTGGTGGAGAAGTGTAGTATTTCGTGGCGGGCACTGTATTATCACTTCCAGTCTCCAGCCAGGATGTGTAACATATACATTTTAATTCACAATTTCTATAGGAACCACTGACCAATTTCAGAACCAAAAGCTGCCTCCTTCAAGGGAGCTAGGAAATTGCTTCTGTAAAACATCAGGCTCAGTGGAACATCTGGAAGGGGGAAGGGCAGGTTTAGTAGGTATGTAGCAGGTCTGTAAGAGGGTAGAGCTTGAGATGAGTTGTTCATTCTTCCACTATTTCATGTTCTAAGCCACACTGACAAATGTTTTTGAGTCACTGACTTCAGTCTTCTCAACAACCAATTTTATGGGTGAAGTACATGAGGCTCAGGGTTGGGTAATTTGTTCAAGGTCATAAGCTAATAAAATATCAGAGAGGAATTTCACGCAGACCTTCTGCCACAAGTCCAGCACCCTTTCCAGACCGCAGTGCCCATTCTTCAGGTCACTAGCTGCTACCTTAGCCAATCCAACTCTACAAATCATCCTTTTCTTTATAATGCACACCAGAAACGGCTCATTAGGTCCTTAGAAGCATAGTCATTTTCAGGAGAGGGTGGGGGCCAGGGAGGGAATTCCATCAGCCCTGGGGAAAAAGGATGTTTGGGGAGGCAATTCTCTGCCCCACCCTCCCCAGTACTCTGCACCAGGCAAACCGGAAGGTAGTGCCAACTCAACTTGTCCCTTCTTACCTCTACTTTCCCAGAATGGCTCCATGTCCAGAAAGGGCTTAGCTCAGAAGGCAAATATTAGTCCAGTTCTGACTTGGCTACAGAAAACGCCCTGGATAACCAAAGGATTTCAGGGTCTCTAATTTGTCAAAAAAAATTTTTTTTTTTTTAATTTGTCAAGTTGAGTGGCATTCAGACCAATGCCAGAGCCTGGAGAATTGGGCTGTCCTGTGGTGGGGCTGTTCGGGGTGTCACCCTCCCATCCCTCAGAGGAAGGGAGGGCTATTAACACTTGCAGCTCTGTCTGTGGGGTCCTGAGGTGTACTTTGCAAGAGGCCAAGTTGCTCCTGCTCATAAATATGTCCTGCTCACTCCTGAGCCCCTTATCCTGATTATATAGAGAGAAAGTGTGTTTCTTGAGTCACGATTGCCACCTCAGCTTTGTGCTGAGAGTGCTAGACATATATTTCATTTATGTTTTCAGTCTTTTCTAAGACTCAAATTTAGACATTTTTAACAATAGATTAAAATAAGAAAACCCTTGCGCCCTCTCCTGGTAAAAATTAACCTAATTCCTCTTGAGAACAGGAACAAGACAAGGATGCCCTTTATCACTGTCCTTACTTAATACTTTACCAGAAGGCCTAGCTAGAGCAATAACGCAAGAAAGGGAAATAAAGGGTATCCAAATTGGAAAGGAAGAAGTAAAACTATCTTATTTGCAGATGACATGATTCTATACATAGAAAATCCCAGAGACTCCACAAGAATGTTACTGGAACTAATAGAAGTATTCAGCAAAGTGACAGGGTACAAAATCAACACATAAAAATCAGGTGGGTTCCTCAGCACTAACAAGGAGGACTCTGCAAAGGAAATCAAGAAAACAATACCATTTACAATAGCCCCAAAAGATAAAATACTCAGGAATAAACCTAACCAGGGACGTAAAAGACTTATACAAGAAAAACTATAAAACACTACTGCAAGAAACTAAAAGAGGTCTACATAAATGGAAAAGTATTCCATGTTCATGGAACGGAAGACCTAATATTGTGAAAATGTTAATACTACCAAAAGTGATATATAGATAAAATATAATCCTGATCCAAATCCCAACAACATTCTGTAATGAAATAGAAAAACTAATCTCCAACTTTATATGGAAAGGAAGAAGGCCCCAAATAGCTAAAGTAATGTTGAAGAAGAACAAAGTAGGAGGCATCAGATTTTTCAATCTCAAAACTTAATATATTATATACAACCACAATAATCAAAACAATCTGGTACTGGTTCAAATGCAGATACATAGACCAATGGAATAGAATCGAAAGCCAACAAGTAAATCCATCCATCTACAGGCAGCTGACCTTTGACAAAGCGTCAAAGTCCATTCAATGGGGAAGAAACAGTCTCTTTAACAAATGGTGCTGGCAAAAGTAGGTATCCATATGCAGAAGAATGAATCAGGTTCCATATCTCACAGCATGCACAATAACTAACTCAAAATGGATCACAGACCTAAATGTTAAAGCTAAAATTATACAGTTCCTGGAAGATAACACAGGGTCAAAATTAGGGGACCTAATTTCCAGCATAGTTTAGCAAACAAAACTAAAAATGTACGAACAACAGAAGATAAATTAGATAACTGGGACCTCCTAAAAATTAAATACTTATGCTCATCCAAAGACTTTACCAAGAGAGTAAAGAGAGAACCTACAGACTGGGAAAAAATCTTTGGCAATGACATACCTGATAAGGGTCTAATTTCCAAAATACATAGAACACTTTGGCAACTCAACAACAAAAAGACAATCCAATCAAAACCTGGGCAAAGGACATGAACAGACACTTCACCAAAGAGGACATTCAGGCAGCCAACGAATAAATGAAAAGATGTTCACGATCATTAGCCATTAAAACAAACAAAAAAAAAAAACCAAACCTGCTGCTGTTGAGTCGGTTCCAAGTCATAGCAACCCTATAGGACAGAGCAGAGCTGCCCCATAGACTTTCCAAGGAGCAGCTGGTGGATTTGAACTGCTGACCTTTTGGTTAGAAATTGAGCTCTTAACCACTGTGCTACCAGTGAGCATGCCTGGGTGGGCCATTAAAACCAAAAAACCCGCTGCCGTCGAGTCGATTCCAACTCATAGAGCCATAGAGCCATTAGAGAGATGCAAATCAAACCTATAACAAGATACCATCTCGCCTGTGTGAAAAACAAAAAACAACAAATGCTAGTGAGGTTGTGGGGTGATTAGAGCACTTATACATTGCTGGTGGGATTGTAAAATGGTACAACCACTATGGAAAACAGTAGGGTACTTTGTCAAAAAGCTAGAAATAGAAATACCTTATGATTCAGCAATCCTGCTCCTAGGCATATATCCTAGAGATATAAGAGCAGTGACATGAATAGACATATACACACCTATGTTCCTTGCAGCATTATTCACAATAGCAAAAGATGTAAACAACTTAAATATCCATCAATGGATGAATAAATTGTGGTATATACATATACATATAACTATAAAGAATAATGTGAGGAGTCCCGTGAAATATAACATGGATGAATCCTAGAGGACATTATACTGAGTGAAATAACTCAACCACAAAAAGACAAACGTTGTGTGGTCCCACTATCATAAAAACCCCCACGTGTCTGTCAGTTTGTCGTACTGTGGGGGCTTGTGTGTTGCTGTGATGCTGGAAGCTATGCCACTGGTATTCAGATACCTGCAGGGTCACCCATGGAGGACAGGTTTCAGCTGAGCTTCCAGACTAAGACAGACTAGGAAGAAGGACCCGGTAGTCTACTTCTGAAAAGGATTAGTCAGTGAAAACCTTATGAATAGTAGCAGAACATTGTCTGATGTACTGCTGGAAGATGAGCCCCCCAGGTTGGAAGGCACTCAAAAGATGACTGGGGAAGAGCTGCCTCCTCAGAGTAGAGTCGACCTTAATGACGTGGATGGAGTAAAGCTTTTGGGACCTTCATCTGCTCATGTGGCATGACTCAAAATGAAAAGAAACAGCTGCAAACATCCTGGAAACATAGGAACCTGGAATGTATGAAGTATGAATCTAGGAAAATTGGAAATCGTCAAAAATGAAATGGAACTCATAAACATCGATATCCTAGGCATTAGTGAGCTGAAATGGACTGGCATTGGCCATTTCGAATCAGACAATCATATAGTCTACTATGCTGGGAATGACAACTCGAAGAGGAATGGTGTTGCATTCATCATCAAAAGGAATGTTTCAAGATGTATCCTGAAGTACAATGCTGTCAGTGATAGGATAATATTCATACGCCTACAAGTAAGACCAGTTAATACGACTATTATTCAAATTTACGCACCAACCACTAGGGCCAAAGATGAAGAAATAGAAGATTCTTATCAGCTGCTGCAGTCTGAAATTGATCGAACATGCAATCAAGATGCATTGATAATTACTGGCGATTGGAATGCAAAAGTTGGAAACCAAGAAGAAGGATCAGTAGTTGGAAAATATGGCCTTGGTAATAGAAACAATGCCGGAGATCAGATGATAGAATTTTGCAAGACCAACTACTTCATTGCAAATACCTTCTTTCACCAACATAAATGGCGACAATACACATGGACCTCACCAGATGGAACACACAGAAATCAAATTGACTACATCTGTGGAAAGAGATGATGGAAAAGCTCAATATCATCAGTCAGAACCAGGCCAGGGGCCGACTGTGGAACAGACCATCAATTGCTCATATGCAAGTTCAAGCTGAAACTGAAGAAAATCAGAACAAATCCACGAGAGCCAAAATATGACTTTGAGTATATCCCACCTGAATTTAGAGGCCATCTCAAGAATAGATTTGACGCATTGAACACTAGTGACAGAAGACCAGACGAGTTATGGAATGACATCAAGGACATCATCCATGAAGAAAGCAAGAGGTCACTGAAAAGACAGGAAAGAAAGAAAAGACCAAGATGGATGTCAGAGGAGACTCTGAAACTTGCTCTTGAGCGTTGAGCAGCTAAAGCAAAAGGAAGAATTGATGAAGTAAAAGAACTGAACAGAGGGATTTCAAAGGGCCTCTAGAGAAGACCAAGTAAAGTATTATAATGACATACGCAAACAGCTGGAGATGGAAAACCAAAAGAGAAGAACACGCTCGGTGTTTCTCAAGCTGAAAGAACTGAAGGAAAAATTCAAGCAATAGTGAAAGAGTTGAGTTGCAATTGAGTTGCAATAGTGAAGGATTCCATGGGGAAAATATTAAATGATGCAGGAAGCATCAAAATAAATGGAAGGAATACACAGAGTCATTATACCAAAAAGAATTAGTCAATATTCAACCATTTCAAGAGGTGGCATATGATCAGGAACTGATGGTACCAAAGGAAGAAGTCCAAGCGGCTCTGAAGGCATTGGCGAAAAACAAGGCTCCAGGAATTGATGGCATATCAATTGAGATGTTTCAACAAACGTATGCAGCGCTGGAGGCACTCACTCGTCTATGCCAAGAAATATGGAAGACAGCTTCCTAGCCAACTGACTGGAAGAGATCCATATTTATGCCTATTTCCAAGAAAGGTGATCCAACAGAATGTGGAAATTATAGAACATTATCATTAATATCACACGCAAGCAAAATTTTGCTGAAGATCATTCAAAAACGGCTGCAGCAGTATATCGACAGGGAACTGCCAGAAATTCAGGCCGGTTTCAGAAGAGGACATGGAACCAGGGATATCATTGCTGATGTCAGATGGATCCTGGCTGAAAGCAGAGAATGCCAGAAGGATGTTTACCTGTGTTTTATTGACTATGCAAAGGCATTCGACTCTGTGGATCATAACAAACTATGGATAACACTGGGAAGAATGGGAATTCCAGAACACTTAATTGTGCTCCTGAGGAACCTTTACATAGATCAAGAGGCAGTTGTTCGGACAGAACAAGGGGATACTGATTGGTTTAAAGTCAGGAAAGGTGTGCATCAGGGTTGTATTCCTTCACTATACCTATTTATTCTGTATGCTGAGCAAGTAATATGAGAAGCTAGACTATATGAAGAAGAACGGGGCATCAGGATTGGAGGAAGACTCATTAACAACCTGCGTTATGCAGATGACACAACCTTGCTTGCTGAAAGTGAAGAGAAGCACTTACTGATGAAGATCAAAGACCATAGCCTTCAGTATGGATTGTACCTCAACATAAAGAAAACAAAAATCCTCACAACCGGACCAATGAGCAACATTATGATAAACAGAGAAAAGATTGAAGTTGTCAAGGATTTCATTTTACTTGGGTCCACAATCAACAGCCATAGAAACAACAGTCAAGAAATCAAAAGACGCATTGCCTTGGACAGATCTGCTGCAAAGGACCTCTTCAAAGTGTTGAAGAGAAAGATGTCACCCTGAAGACTAAGGTGCACCTGACCCAAGCCATGGTATTTTCAATCACATCATATGCATGTGAAAGCTGGACAATGAATATGGAAGACCGAAGAAGAATTGACGCCTTTGAATTGTGGTGTTGGCGAAGAATATTGACTATACCATGGACTGCCAAAAGAACGAACAGATCTGCCTTGGAGGAAGCGCGGCCAGAATGCTCCTTAGAGGCAAGGATGGCGAGACTGCGTCTTACATACTTTGGACATGTTATCAGGAGGGATCAGTCCCTGGAGAAGGACATCATGCTTGGCAGAGTACAGGGTCAGTGGAAAAAAGGAAGACCCTCAACGAGGTGGATTAACACAGTGGCTGCAACAATGAGGGCAAGTGTAACAACGATTGTAAGGATGGCGCAGGACCAGGCAGTGTTTCGTTATGTTGTACATAGGGTCGCTATGAGTCAGAACCAACTCGACGGCACTTAACAACAACAACGTCATAAAAAGTCCAGAAAAAATACACACATAGAAAGCCAAGTTTTTGATGGTTACCAGGGATGGGAGGAGGAGAGATGGGGAATCACCTTCTAGATAGTAGACACTTGTTACTTTTGGTGATGGGAAAGGCAATCCCAAATATGGGTGAAGTCAACACAACTTGACCAAGGTAAATAAAGACACTTTTTTTTTTTAAGAAGTACATGAGAAAAAGGGACACCTTCAGTAAATGCTATAACATATACAATTTTGCATGAACAGTACAATGAAAAAATATATGTGTAGTTATATAAGTAGATATGGATGCATATGTGTGTATAGGAAGGCATATGCAAGTAAATGCATGTGCATGTATAGGTGTGTCTGTAAGCATATGTATATACACATTTGTGTGCACTGCGTATGTGTCCACATATATAACAAACCACAGAGGGGCACAGTTAAGGAGGCTTCCTAGACACATCCAGGCAACTCAAGGTTTTGGTTTACTGGGTTAAAACGCTTGGGACCATAGTCTCAGGGGACAACTTAGTCAGTTGGCATAACATAGTTCACAAAGATGATGTTCTACATCCTAGTTTGGTGAGTAGAGTCTGGGGTCTTAAGAGTTTGCGAGTGGCCATCTAAGACACAACTATTGGTCTTTACTGTTACGGAGCAAAATAGAATGAAGGAAATCAAAGGCTCAAAGAAGAAACTAGTCCACAGGACCAATAGCCCATACAAACTACAGTCTCTTCTAAATTGAGACCAGAAGAACTAGATGGTGCCCAGCTACCACTACGAACGGTTCTAAAAGGGACATAATAGAAGGAATTGGATAGAATAGGAGAAAAATGTAGAACAAAACTCAAATTCCTAAAAAAGGCCCAACCTACTGGACAATAGAGACTAGAGAACCCCCAAGACTATCGCCCTCAGATACGCTTTACGTATGGAGCTGAAGCTATTTCTGCAGGTCACTTTTCAGTCAAATAATAGATTGACTTATAAAATAAACAATATCACCTGTGAGTAATGTGCTCCCTTAAACAATTAACTATGTGAGACCAAATGGTAAACATTTACCCAAAAGCAAAGATGAGAAGACAGGGAGGAAAAAGGAAGCCAGATCAGTGGAAACAGAGCAAATAGAATGGAAATAAAAAGAATGCTGATACATTGTAAAAATTGTAACCAATGGCATGGAACAATTTGTATAAAAATTGTTAAAGGGGAAACTAATTTGCTGTGTAAATTTTCACTTAAAACACAATAAAATATTAATAATAATAGTAATAAAAAGTTAATCTAAAGGAACAAAGAGCCTACTTGTTAGTGACCAGTTACTTGGCTCAGCTAACTGATTAACCTTGTGCTAATTTGACCAAATTTAGCTGCTGACACACTAGGTGGACCATTTGGTCATCTGTGGCCCATGATCACAGAGTTTCCCCTAGAGTCTCCTAATCCCAGCGCAATTGGTATTACAAGCTGGATAATTCTTTGCTGTGGGAGTCATCCTGTATGTTAAAGAACAACATCACTGGCTTCTACCTACTCGATGCCAGTAGCACCCTCCCCACCAGATCATGACTACCAAAAATGTTCCCTGACATTGCCAAATGTCACCTGGGGGGCAAAAATCACCCCCGGTTGAAAGCTACTGCCATAAACCCTTGCCTGCCTTTTGTAAACGGTTGCCATTGGTCACAATGGAGAGTGAGACTGAGTCAGCACAAATCCTTCATGAATTCAGGAAGCAATGTGAGTTCACTTTTAGGAATTTATCTCAAAAAAAAAAAAACTGAGCAGGTAGATAAGAATTAATGTACAAAAATGAATCATAATATTGTTTATAGCAGCAGAAGTTTTTTAAAACAACCTAAATAAGGAATTGGTTAAGTAAATTATCTATCTCCATTCAATGGAATACTATGCAGTCATGAAAAATAATTGTATAAATCTGTATATATTGGTATGGAAAGTTCCCCTAGCAATGCCTGAAGCTCTCATCTTCAAGACTACTCCAGGATTCCTAGAGGTTGCTAAATAAAGAAGGAATGATAAACAGGCAGATTAAGCATCTGGGTGAAGCCTTAGGGCAAAGGTAGAATTCAATCCTATGATGGAATTTAGAAAAATTTAACCATTAATTGAACAAACATTTATTAAGTTCCTACAGTGTACCAAGGGGCATGCTCAGCTCTAGGGAGACAGAGATGGTATCTGGTCCCTCTACTGCCAATCCAAACTAGAAACCCGTGGTCATCAAGTCAATTCCAACTCCCAGTGACCCTATAGGACAGAGTAGAACTGCCCCAGAGTGTTTCCAAGACTGTAATCTTCATGGAAGCAGATATCCAGGTCTTTCTTTCAAGGAGCAGCTGGAGGGTTTGAACTGCTGACCTTTTGGTTAGCAGCTGAATGCTTAACCACTGTGCCACCAGGGCTCCTGCCAATACTTACTGCCAATACTTGCCCCAAATAGACAAAAACATAGTGAACATTGTTAGAACCTCCTCCTCGCAGCAACGCCAGAAGTCACATACGTTACTGTCTCCTGTGATAAAATCGTGTACTTTGATTCAAAGCTGTTGGGAGTAGTGTGGAACTATGTCCTGTTTTCCTTTTCATGCCTGAAAAAGTCACACCAAGTGAAAAGAATTTCATTTACTGATTCCTGTATTCAGATACTCATTCAGGAGGCTGTCCAAATATGAAGCCTAATCCTCTTCAAAAAAATGTAGGAAATGAGTGTTAAGTGATTGCTTCAGTATGGGACCATCCAAGGGGAAACTCTGCTAAAGCACGATACAGTCCTGACTTTCAGATGCAACGATAGAAATGGAGGACAGCCCTTTCCTCCTTCAGAGATCTGTGTCTCCTACGACAGTAACTGGCTGCATATTTTATGAACTTCACAACTTGAGCGTTGAGGTTGTCCAGTCTAGCTGCTGCGGAGAGAACCCAGAACCCTCTGGCAACTTCCTTTCCCAGGGAGAACTCTGATCTTGACTTCAGAGGCTGAACATCCTACCTGTAAAGGCACACATCTCTGTCCACCATGCTAAGGCATGGGGTGGATCTGGGCTCAAGGCCTGACTCTGCCACTTACTAGGCGACTCCCTTACCCTCTCTGAGTCTAAGGGTTTTTCATCTACAGAAGAGGGACAAATAAGAAGAACCCATAAGATTGGTATGAAGAATAAATAATATAATGCATGATAGGTACTTGGTAAGGAACCCTGGTGGCACAGTGGTTAAGAGCTACGGCTGCTAACCAAAAGGTCGGCAGTTCAAATCCACCAGGCGTTCCTTGGAAACCCTATGGGGCAGTTCTGCTCCGTCCTTATAGGATTACAATGAGTCAGAGTCAACTTGATGGCAATAGGTTTGGTTTGGTTTTGGCACTTGGTAAGGAGTCCCGATGGCACAATGGTTAAGTGCTCAGGTGCTAACTGAAAGGTTGGCAGTTTGAACCCACCACCAGTTCCTCGGGAGAAAAGACCTGCTGATGTGCTTCTGTAAAGATTACAACCTAGAAAATCCTATGGGGCTGTTCTACTCTTGTCACATAGGGTTGCCAGAAGTTGGCATCAACTCGATGGCATACAACAGCAGGTACTTGGCACAGTGCCTGGCCTATGGTAAGCACTCAATAAAGGAGAGTAGTAATAGTTGTTTAGGTTTTATTATTTTTATTAAAGTCCAGGCTAGCTAAAATTGCAAAACCTATGGTATTTCCTGACTGTCTTTCCTGTTTCATTTTCTCCTTAACATTTAACCAACCAGTTGCCATTGAGTCGACTCGAGACTCGTAGTGATCCCATGTGTGTCAGAGTAGAACTGTGCTCCACAGGGTTTCCAATGACAGAATTTTCTGAAGCAGATCACCACCAGGCCTTTTTTCTGAGGTACCTCTGGGTGGAATTGATCTTTCCACCTTTCAGTTAGCAGCTGAGCACATGAACCATTTGTACCATGAAGGGACTCGCCTTACCACTTACTACTCTCATATACCATATGGTTTATTTATTTTGTTTATTATCCATCCCACTGCACTAGAATAAAAGCTCCCTGAGATAGGAACTTTTAGTCTCTTTTATTTACTGCCCAGCACGTAAACAGGTTCTCAACAAATATTTTTTAATGCTCTTTAAAAAATGAATCGTGGTAAGATATATATAACATAAAGTATGCCATTTTAACAATTTTTTAGGTGTATAATTCGTTGGTATTAATTACATTCACAATGTTGTGTAACCATCACCAATATCTACTTCTAAAACTTTGTCATCATCCCAAATAGAAGCTCTGTACCCATTAAGCAATTTCTTGATCAGTATTTTATTATACTTTAGATGCAGGTTTACAGAACAAACTAGCTTCTCATTAAACAACTAGTACAGATACTATTCTGTGCCATTGGTTACCAACCCCACACGATCGATAAATATTTCTCGAACAAATGACAGAGGGTCTTGAATCTTTGCCCCAACAAGCATTTTCTCTTCCCTTTGACCCTTCTGAGGGTGCCTGTTTTACCTTTCCTCTTGCCTTCCTGGGAGCCCTGGTGCTTAAGAGCTATGGCTGCTAACCAAAAGGTTGGCAGTTCAAATCCACCAGCGGTTCCTTGGAAACCCTATGGGGCAGTTTTACTCTGTCCTATAGGGTCGCTATGAGTTGGAATCTACTTGACAGCAACATTTTTTTTTTTTCTCCCCTTGCCCTTCTAACAGTGGCCTTGCTGCTCGGTGCCCCGTCTCTGTAAGATGACATTCTGTACTCTAACACTATTTTTTCTTTTCCCTCTTCTCCCCCCACCAGGATGCCTTTGTGGAACTGTATGGCCCCAACATGCGACCTCTGTTTGATTTCTCCTGGCTGTCTCTGAAGACACTGCTCAGTCTGGCCCTGGTGGGAGCTTGCATCACCCTGGGTGCTTACCTGGGGCACAAGTGAAGTCACTCAGCCTGCTGCAGTTATGCAAAAGGTTCACGAAAGCAGTAGGAATAGTATGCATCGTCAGTGAGGTACCAAGAAACAAAGCTGTGGTCTTTTAAAACAAAAATCAAAAAACAAACAAAAAAATGACTTTCAGGTTCAAGGTCAAATCAGCTCTTTACTGCCAAAGGGAAATATCATTTATTTTTTACATTATTAAGAAAAAGATTTATTTATTTAAGACAGTCCCATCAAACCTCCTTTCTTTGGAAACCGCCCCTCATTGATAAGCCCCACTTCCGGCGGCCCCACCTGGATCTCCTGTGCCTGTAAACACGGATTTGTTTTCAATGTTGGCTGCACTAATTCTTCATCTGAAGAGCAAACAAACTGGCAAAGGACTTGATGGTTAGAGAAGCCAGAGTCTGACTGCTCCAGGCTGGGAAGAAGGTGTTCATTCTACTTGCATTGATTTGCCCTCGGGCTGTGCCGTTAATGGAGGCAGGGTGCTTGGAGAGAAGTAGATGCTTCCCTGCGGGAAGAGCAGACCCTTCGCATTTGATTCACATGGTACAAACCCAGTTGAAGGAAAAACACTGGGAGCTTTGGATGGACATGGCGTCCACTGAGATTTCCACGCCGAAGGTCAGCGATGGGAAAAAAATGCCCTTAAACTATAGGAAAGTATTTTTTTAAGCTACCAATTGTGCCGAGAAGCATTTTAGCAATTAATACAATATCATCCAGTACCTTAAGCCCTGATGTGTATATTCCTATTATCTCGGATCTGCCCCTCTGAATACTGGCTCCATCTGAGTAAGAAACAGGATCCTTTGGCATGCGAGGAAATGAACTTGTCGATGACTTCTTCAGCATGGAGACGGCAAGAGTTTCCAGAAGCATCAGGCAGCCACAAGTGCCTGCTTTTCAGTAGTGAGGCCACAGCCTGCAGGCCTGTCTCGCGGCCCAATAGGAGGGCCTCGTCCTAGAACTGAACCTGGGTACTGGCTGGCCTCTGAGAGGGCTTTTAAACAGAGCACTATGGTCTCCCAGTGTTTGCAAGCCGACGAGTTCAGCGCGCCACTGACAAGTAATAGCAATAGCAGGACTCCGCCTGGGCCTGCTGGCCATGGGGCTGGCCCTCAAATCGGGCCCATTTTCCCCCAGAGCGAAACCTGGGCGCCATGTGTTCTTTGTTTCTGCCACTTCTTAAGACTGACTCTGAAGGAGCAACCTGTAAAGTTGTATCAGACAAGTGTATCACTGTGGAGGGAAAGTGTGGCCCAGATCCTGGAGGGGCAGCAGTGGCGTGATGCATGCTGGGAAGGCCACCACCGAAACTAGTGGAAGGGAGATGACGGAGTGCACGGTGGGCCCCCAGCGGCGCGGGCCCCCGAGCGGCCTGTGGGCTGCAGTTTCAAGAAAGGTTTGGAGTGACTGAGGAGGATCATAAATCCTAAAGGAAGTGTTGAAACGAGGTGTCATGGATTAGTCCGTGGAATTACGATGTAAAACATTATCTTGTCATTGTCTTTTGGTTTTATTTGAAAACCTGACAGAAAAAAAAAAGGCTCCAGGTGTGGAATTTGGGGATTATCTGTACATCTTGGGGCAATTAAAAAAAAAAAAAAATCAGTGTAGCGAAAGAAGTAAAAATCTCCAGTTAATATACTAGCCAACTATTTTTTTAAGTTTAGATTCAGCCTTGAGACATATGGAATAACTTTGTGGCATTATTGCATTGTATACCATTTATCTGTATTAACTTCGGAATGTATTATGTTCAATGTTTAATGCTATGGTTATTTCAAAAGCTGCTTTAAGAAAATACATGCATCTCATCATTTTTCCTAATTGTATTTAGTTACGGCCTCCACGCTATTTGTTAGCAGAAATGATCATTTTCCATTTGAAATTTTTGTCTCTCTAATTCTTCAAAAGCATTTCCAAGAAGGTGAGAAGCCCCGGGTCTCAGCTCAGGAAACTGAGAAACCTGGAGCACATTGGCCACTGAGGCACACTGCTTCAATCAAGTTATGTGCATTTCCATTTGAACACAATTGTTTATTGTGAGGGATATATCTGTTGTCCCTTTGACCTATTCTTTGAAAGTTGACTTGTCTATCCCTGGGCAATTCAGAATTTAACTCAAAGTTATTTAGGATCAGGTGCATGTTTAGTTAAACCCATGAAGTTCGTTCAGTTGAAAACCCAGATGGGAGGTTACCAGAGGATTAAAATCTGGCTATGAGTGGTTTGACCTTTAAGAGAGTTGCTTTAGGTGGCCTGTTTAAACATAGACCCCCCATATAGAGCCCTGCTGCCCACCTTCCACAGGGTCCTTGTCCATGGCCATCCTGCAGATCCTTCCTGAAATGTAATGGCATTTACGTTACCCACAGAGAGAACAGGATACCCATGGTATAAAGTCAGTCCTCCTGGCGGGCCTCAGGGAACAGGATGATCAGACCTTTGAATGATCCTAGTTTTTTGGCAAAGTAATATTTTATGAAAGGTTTACATTGTCAAAAGTGATAAATATGGAATATCAAATCCTGTGCTGCTATCCTGCCAAGATCATTTCAATGGAGTCAGTTTGCAGTACACTCCAAATGGTGAGATCCTCCAAGCTGCTTTAGAAGTAACAATGAAGAGCAAGGACATTTTTAATATAAAGCCTGGTTGTCTTTTGTTACTGTTGTTGTTATTTTTTAAACTGAGATTTGCAGAGTATTTGAAAAATGTATATATAAAAAAAAGGTCATGGTGGTTAACTTCTGGCTGGTTTCCTTTTGCTGTGGGGGTTTACTATCTGGTTTTAACCGTAAATGTACTGGACCACCTGACCCCGTAACTGTACAGTATTGTGGCTGCCCTCACTCTAAGAGTAGCTGATATTACATTTTTGTTGTTAAAAACACGTTAGAAGCAATGAATGTGTATAAAAACCTCAACTAGTCATTTTTTCCCTCCTCCTCTCTTTTCATTGTCTGAATTGTTTTGCGGCACACAGAGAACCATTTCTACCTGTTTCATATGGAGAAGGGACTCCCATCTGAATATTAACTCTTCTTTACCACAAGCATGCTGAATATGTTGGCCAGGGCCAGGGTTAAATAGAACACAAGCACTTTCCAGATTGGGTTCAAGAGCTCTAAAAAAGAGTCTACAAAGTAAAAAGCACTCAAGAACCTTCTCAGTCCTCTCAAGCCCTCACTGCATAAGCACTCTGAAAGGGAAACCAAAAGACAACAGACATACCCTCTAGCAAACAGCTCATCCTAGAGGATTTGACAGGGCCTGAAAATTCTTGGAGGCTTAAGATTCCCATGAAAGTCACATTTAGAATGAAGGAAGCACCTCCAAACAGTTCAAGCAAAACATCAACATCCTAGCCCATTTATCTCTGCATATTCAAATATGGTCTTCCATTTAGATGTGACTTTTATTTCATTAGTAAATGTTGGTTGTTTATCATCTAAAGGCCTAGCCCTGGCCCAGTACAAAAAATAAGGAAGTGACTATAAATCAAAAGGTGTTACAATAATCAAGATTATTGTAAATCATTAGGACCATCCCAACACGTGTCCAATTTTCATGTCAAGGATCGAGTGAATGAACAGAATTGCAAATAGTCTGTGTTTGTAATTCAAACTAAACCAAACCAAACCCAGTGCGGTCAGTTGATTCCTGCTCATAGCGACCCAATAGAACAGAGTAGAACTGCCCCATAGAGTTTCCAAGGAGCGCCTGGCGGATTTGAACTGCCGACCCTTTGGTGAGCAGCTGTAGCACTTAACCACTACGCCGCCAGGGTTTCCTGTTTGTAATTAGACTGGTGCTAAAACAGGTAATTTATAAATTTGAATTTAAATTCTAATTTCAATCGTATTTCTAAGGCAGTGGCTGTTTTTATACTTTCTTATCACTTATAGTTAGTAATGTACACCTACTCTATCAGAGAGAAAAAAAAAATAACAGGAAGGGCTTGAAATATAAGCCATTCTAAGGAAATTAGGGAGTCAGTTGAAATTCTATTCTGATCTTATTCTGTGGTGTCTTTTGCTGCCCAGACAAATGTGGTTACACACTTTTTAAGAAATACAATTCTTCATTGTCAGGCTTATGAGGGTTCCAATCAGATCTCTATTGTTAGTCAATTTGGATCTTTTAGGGTTTTGTTTTGTTTTTAATTATTATGAGGCAAAGGACATTTGTTGCGGGGGTGAGAGGGAGGAAGAATTTTTAAATGATTAAAACATTCCCAAGATTGGGTCAGAGAGTGGAGGTTTCTCAGAATAGCCAGCACTGTGGGGTATGAAATGAAAGCCCAGGTCAGCATGATGCGTCAGTGAAAAGTCTTGTGCAAGAAATGAGAACCATTTTTAATTCCGTGGTACATATAGATTCTAGAAATACCAGCACAGCTCAGTTTGGCGGTGCCAATGGCCCAAAGCTTTTTTAAACATTTGCCATCAATTTTATAAACTTCAACCCTGGATATAACTAATGGGTATTTAAACAATTAAAGCTTGTTATTTTAACCAACAGGGTATTTAATAGCAATGTTCTGGTTGGTAAGGACATGTGTTTTTAAATATTATGCACAATAACAAAATAAGATCTAAAAAATAACATTGTGAAACTGAATTGGGTACATGATAACTCAAGTCCCTTAGCCTTACCCAAAGAATCATTCTGTGCTACGTCTGTACTCACAGGATAGACTTGGACAACCATGAAATATGCATCCCTCTGGGCACAAAGAAAACCAGATGGAGTGTGAGTGGTACGGCCTCAATTCATCACCACTGCCCCAGAAAATAACTTACAGTCAATATCCTATTGATGACAAGGTGGTTTTGTGTACCTAGGTCAGCACAGCATTGACTCCACAGACAAAAACAAGTTTGGCATAACCACTCACCAGAATGGCTAAAATTGAAAAGACTGGTAACTGATGAGTATAGCAGTCATGTGTGAGAAGGTACAATTTGTTAGGTTACATCCTAAGGGTGGAAAATAGAAAAAGTCCTGTAGTGTAGATACTTACTAATGCCATGTGCCTGAACCTTTTGGGGATTCTGCAGTGGGCTTTCCATCTAGCTCATTTTATTAAGTCCTCCCCGCCCCACAGGGTAGCATCTGAAGGAGTGATAGCCAATTAGATTTCTCTTGTGGAAGCTTTGGTGGTTGTGTTTATTATAATGTCTTAAGTCTTCAAAGCAATCAAGTTTTGCTTTTGTTTTGACTTACTGGGGTTATTTGTATTTTAAATAAAATAAGTGTATTAAAAATGTTTTGTATTGAAAGCTTTTGTAATCAAGATTTTTATACTTTTGTGTTCATGAGGCTATTTTTCAGATTAATACCTTTTAGGGGTAGCTGATATCTTGGTGGTTAGCACTTGACTGCTAACCTAAAGGTTGACAGTTCGAACCCACCCAGCGGCTCTGAGGAACAAAGGCCTGGTGAACTGCCTCCATAAAGATTAAAGCCAAGAAAGCCCTTTGGGCCCTTTCTACTCTGTAACATGTGGAGTTGCAGTGTCAGGATCAATAGCAAAGAGTTGTGTTTTTTTTTTAATATCTGCAACACTGAACATAAAAATGAATACAAGCTAAACCTACCTTGGATGTTGAAGTGATTTCCACTTGGCCACCGTTAAATACAATGGCATTTTTCTTGTGTTGGAAAAAGTCACATTGCCACTAAATTTTTCTTGTCTGTCCAGCTAATATTGTGAAGAAAAATAAAGCACAGTGTGAGATATTATTGATTCTGCCCTGTAATTGTTTATAATGTGTTCCCATGATTTTGCCCTGCCATTCATCGTCATTAAACAAGACTTTAAAAAGCTTTCTTAACAACCCAATCCTGTATAACCACCAGCAACCCCACTCTAATGAAGTCCTCAGGGACCAGGCTGAGGGATTGCTTTACAGGTGAAACCACCTTAGAAGGAAGCCTTTTGTTTCTTGGTAACTAACCCTCCTGATTAGGTCCAAGATGGACCACCTTGAGTTCCACACCTCTAGAGAGCCATTGTTGCAATTGGGTGTGTTCTCCACCTTGTGGAATGGCGCTCCCAGCCTCTGCATTCCATAAGATGATGGATTGTATGAAAAGGAGAGAAACAAGCCGAAATTCTATTTTTGAAGTTAACAGTTTATGATAACCAAAGCAGCCACTTGCTTTGGAGCAGGTAAACCCTTATGTTTGGCTGCAGAGACCTAAGCCTCAACTCCCCAACTCTCCTCTCTTAAACTCTGTTGCAGATTAAAATTTTTCCCCTCAGAATATGTGTTGAAATCCTAACCCCTATACCAGTGAGTGTAATTCTGTTTGGATGTAGGTTTTTGTTTGGTATGTTGATTAGAGTATACCTGAGTAGGGTGGGTTCTAAATCTAATCACTCCTGAGTTATAAAAAGAGCAGATACGACAGATTCACATACATGTGGGAAGACAGATACCATGTGAGGGTTGCCAAGGAATGAGGGAACATCTGGGGCTACCAACAGCGAAGGAGTCCACACCTCTGAGATCCTGATTTGGACTTTTAGCTTCCAGAACTGTGAAAAAACAAATTTCTGTTCTTTAAAACCACCCACTAATTATGTTTTGTGTTACAGCAGCACTAGCAAACTGAGACTCTATTAAAAGGACTTTGATAATACCATTTGTTGAGCATCTGCTACATGCCAGCACTGTACGCACTCCACCAGCACTTCTCACGACCTTGGAAGGTAAGCGTCGGCTTCTCCTTTTCTGGAGAAGACTGAGACTCAGATGTTAGATGATATACCCAAGATCTCAAACATTGTGAGTGACAGAGGCAGGATTTGAGCCCTGGTCTGGCTGACTTCAAGGCCATTAGTCTTCAAACTGGTGCGCGTGTAACCATGGGACACAGCCCTTCCCAGGAGTACACAGGCATGGGACATTTAAAGGCATCAACGTCCTCACTGCCCGTGGGTACTTTTCATAACTGGTCTCCTTTAGAACCCTCCCTGAGGTCAGGCCACTTCTCTCCTACCTCCCCTTTCACAATCATCTGTCCCATTTCACCCATTCAGAATCTTGCTGTGGGTGCTGCTGTGGTGTGCTGGAGCAAGCTCGTACCATCAGGAGAGCCAACTGTACGTTATCTCTTCCTAGCTCTACATTCAGTAGAGTGAAGTTGGTAGTTTGAAATTGGCCGTGGTGGAAGTATTTACACTACAGTAGTCAATGAATGCTACAAATCAGAACTTTAAACTTTTTTTTTTTTCCCCAGAAAGCCAGCTTACCCACCTACCATGCCTATATGTACTCAAGTCTGCAGTAAGTCCCAGTGGAGTTAAAACCCTTGGATTACAAAAGCAATGATTTGAAATACTAGAGTATTAGACTGTAATGAATTTTGCAAATTGGTTTTCCCAATCTTTGCTTTCAACAAAATTAAAAAGTCAGCTGATCAAGCTTTTTTTATGTGATTTTTAAATATAACTCAGAAGTTCAAGGAGTTGAGTTACATTGCTGTAATAAAACTTTCACTCCTGTGTACCTGTTTATGTGTATAACCCTCAGAGCTTTCAGCCATAAAAACAAAAAGTAAGACTAGCATTGATAGTGAACCCTAACTCTTCCTAGAAATACATAATTTCTATTCATGGATAATATCCTTTCTGGATGGCGGGGAGGAGGGCGTTGGAAGAGGGGTAAACCAGCCCTGTTCATATCATTGAGAGATGTATTTCCAATAAAATTTAAATTTTATGTTAAATATTATTTATCAAAATTGTAACACTTGTGCATTTTTATCAACTGGATAATAATAATAATTAGAATAATTACTCAATCCAAGAACAAAATATAAAGCCTTATGGTCACAAAGTGTTATTTAAATGCATGGACTTACTTTTGTATTAGAAAAGTATGAGACACTAATCAGTTTTAAATTTCCAACTGTAAGAAATATCACATTAGGATAAAATGGGGGCAGGGGAGGTGAAATATACATTTAAGGAGAAAAAGGAACAATGTAAGATTTCCAAGCATAGAGGGTGCCTTCCTGCATTTTTCATGTAGTTGATGTTGAATATCAAATCATTATGGTCTTTCCCTTCCATTGTATACATTTAAAAAGTGATGTAACAGATTTATTTTAAAATGTCGATGGCTGAAGTAACTTCTCAGACAAACGTGATTAGCATGTGTCAAAATCTCATTCCAAACTGGCTTTGAGGGAAGAGGCTGCCCCTAGCACGCCAGTTCAGGGGTTTTCTCTTAGGAGAGACAGATATAGAGAAAAAGAAATGGTGCCCTAACAAAGGAATGGCTAAAGTATATTAAGGTGGTTGGGTGAGGAATCCTAACTTTTCAAGAGTTCTTAATCCCATTAAATCTATCCCGAATTTGGTCAGAAATCGTGATTACACCACAGAAGGAGCTGTAAATTATATCCTACAAAAAAGCTCGGTCACAGACAAGTTTTGGGACAATCTTCTTTCTCATACTATTCACAATGCATTGGAAATTACATCCTGGGCAACTATTTACATTTCAAATTAAAAAAAAATTAAATGTCAATTTAAACATATGGAAGACAGGTACACATCTTTCAAGCTCCCTTTAGGTGGCAGACCAGCAAGCTTGTTTGATGACCACTGCCCTGGGAGCTCCCTCTGGGCTCCTCTGGTTTTACTTTGGGCTTAAGGGCAGATAGATCAGCAGGTGAAGCGGCAGATACACATCCTCCTCTGTGGACTGAGCAGGGCGTAAGCGTTTTTATTTAGACAAATCTTCCTACCAGCACCAAGGAAGTTTGGTATTCCTACCCTGCATTCAGGGGAGAAGGAGAGAAGACAGTGACTTTAGACTAACTGAGGTTTTTTGTTTTTTTTTTCCGGACAGTTTTCACTCAGTTGCTAACTTAAAAGGAGTCCCTGGGTGGTGAAAATGGTTAAGTCCTCATCTACTAATCAAAAGGTTGTTTGTTCAAATGTACCCAGAGACATCTTAGAAGAAAAGTCTGGCAGTCTTCTTCAGAAAGGTCACAGCCATTGAAAACCTGATGGAGCACAGCCCTAGCCTGACAGTCATGGGATTGTCCTGAGTCGAAATTGACTTGACAGCAACATATATGTACATCCATATACAGTTCAAACCCAGAGCCAGCTTGGACGCTACATAGCTATGGATTATCCCCGGCATCATTTGTCTGTTTGCCTACAGTTCCGAACCTACTTTATCGCAGAATCCTGCAGGTGGGTGGGGGTAGACACTGCAAAGACTGTGAATAAAGCTTTGAGCAGCGAGCAGACTCGGTGGCTTTGATCTTGGCTCCCAAGCGAAACACCACCCCTAGGTCCATGTGGAACCCCTCAGCTGAGGAACAAAAGAAAGAAAAAGAGGAATAAAATATTTACAGGAAAAGTAGTTCTCACAAGTAAGCATTTGTTCTAAAAGCTGTTAGAAATATAATTATTTTTCTCCTTCTTGGGTTTTTCTGTTTTTAATATGAAACACTTTTAAGTGCATTGGTTCAGTTTCCAGGAAGCAATAATCCTTTTTGCCTTGGGTGGAGTTTCAGAAAGAAATGAAGTTTCAGAAATGAAGTGTTTCCATTGAAATTGCCACATGGCGCTCTTGCTGCTTTCTTTAATGTTCTTGCGTAATAGGGGACCCATTCCCAGGGACCAGGCTATGGCTTTCCTGGCCCCTCTCTCAGAAGAGCCCTGGAGGTGCAGTGGTTAAGCACGTGGCTAGTAACCAAAAGGTCAGCAGTTCAAACCTACCAGCCACTCTGTGGGAGAAAGGTGTGGCAATCTGCTTCCATAAAGATTACAGCCTTGGAAACCCTATGGGGCAGTTCTACCCTGTTCTATAGGGCCACTATGAGAAGGAGCGTTGGTGGCACAATGGTTAAGCACTCTGTGGCTAACCGAAAGCTTGGTGGTTTGAACCTACCAGAAGCTCTGATGGAGAAAAGACCTGGCAATCGGCTCCCATAAAGATTACAGCCTAGGAAACCTTATGGGGCAGTTCTATTCTGTTCTATAGCGTCTCTATAAGTCAGAATTGACTCAATGGCACATAACAACTGCTCAGAGAGTCTCTGTCCTCCTTGAGCCACCACTGGACTCCTGGTGCTACTTACCCTGACCTACCAAGTGACGGTCTTATCCAAAAGAAAAACCTTGGGCCAGCACCATCCCATAGAAATATTATGTGAACTACATATATAATTTTTAATTTTCTAGTAGTCACATTAAAAATCCAAAGATAATCACACGAAATTAATTTTAATATTTTATTTAACCCAATATGTCCGATCAACAAAATAAATATGACAATTATGGAAGTAGTCTATATCCTTTTTTCATACTAAGTCTTTGAAACCTATGTGGATTTTACACTGTGGTTAAGAACTTGGCTGCTAACTGAAAGGTCGGTGGTTCAAACCCACCAGCCACCCTTTGAAAGAAAGATGTGGCAGTCTGCTTCCATGAAGATTACAGCCTTGGAAACCCTATGGGGCAGTTCTACTCTGTCCTATGGAATCACTATGAGTCGGAATCGACTTGATGGCAACTGGCGCCTATCTCAATCTGGACTGGTCACATTTCAAGTGCTCAGTAGCCACGTGTGGCTGGTAGCTACCAGGTTGGATGGCGTGAGCCTAGACTCTGTTTAGAGTTTTTATAGTTCACATGCTCACAATGTATCCCTAAGAGGCCTTCTTTGCATGCCCCCTTCCCCTACTTGCTAATAGAGTTCCTAAGGATGGAAAGCATTTTTCTCTCCTCTTTTCCAGTCTTATCTAAAAGAATCCTTGAAACATTTGTGTCAATTCAAAAGGAGTTCCTTGGTAGAGCCAACCATTAAGCCCTTTGACTACTAACCAAAAGGTTGGCAGTTCGAATCCACTCAGGGGTACCTCAGAAGAAAAATCTGGCTATCTGCTTCTGAACAATCATAGCCTTGAAAATCCTGTGGAGTGTAGTTCTACTCTGCACACACGGAATTGCCATAAGTTGGAACTGACTTGACGGCAACTGGTTTGGTTTTTAGTTTTTATTGGTAGACAGTGAGCTCTGGGTATCAGATCCAGGTTTGAATCTCAGCATGCTCACAGATGATCTTGGGCAAAGCCTGCATACTCTTTGAGTCTTAGGTTTCTCATCAGTTCAGTGGGGGTGTCACGTTTATCCTACCGTCTGTCCTGTTAGCCTCATGGAATGGTGGGTGAGGAAGATTGAAATGGTGAATGCGAAGGGCTGCGATGCCACAGAAAAAGGAAAATAATATTACCTATTATTCCAAACCATTTAAAGCTGTGCAGCCACAGAAAACAATAAATCCACAATATCTACAAAGACAGAGTAAGGATTTAAACTAAGAAGCTGAGTCAAAGAGGCAAATTCCTGTAATTACCCACAATGTCGATTTTCTTAACCACTACCAAACCTTGCCTTTTAATTTTTTAGAGAGAGAGAAAAAATGATAAATGACCCCTGGAGTAATAATTGACTGTGGGCCTTGGAGCCAGGTACACACCAGGGGGACGCATCTTAATAATGCCTAGCAATAAACATAGCAATGATCTTGACAATGACACTGCCGAGAGCATGGCACGTGGATCTTATTTTCCAAGATGTCTACAGAGAGTTTTTGCAATATCTCTGCCCTGTACCCACCTGGCTATTTCCTTGCACTGATAGCTTTCAGATGAGTAACATTAGCTTCTTACATTCCCTATGACACCACTTAAACTTACCTTCTCATTGTTTTCTTTAAAATGAGATCTGTGTGCAAGGGAATAGAGACACGTTGTCTTCTTTCCTAAATTGTCCTCTCCCAAGGATTACTTAAAAGTAAAACTCCAGTTTTGGGCTTTTCCCATTTGCCTTTACTAATTTCTTCCTTTATTTTCCACCCAATTCGTACCGTAATGAATTCAAGTTCAAATAAAACGTAGTCACTGTTTAATCACACTTACCTCCAACTCCTAGGGAAAGTCACACATAGTCAAATACAAAGAAGCCACAGTTGTTGTCACTGACCAATCAGCTAAGACCAAATTTGTCTGAGTCCAAGAACATAGATCAAGTTCTCACCCCAAATCCACACTCAACGGTTTGTGGTATTTAAAAAAAAAAAAAACAGGATGTCAAGAACCTAGAAAGGGATAAACATAAATGATCAGGAAATTATCAAATGACGTCACCAGAGTTACACAACACACTGGAAGCCACCCAGCGATTTGTTAATGATATCCTTTGAGTCCTTCTCCCCCTCTTCACAGCCACTCAGCTTTATGACATTTCGGTCTCTGTTGCCACAGTATCTGAAAGGATGTCTCAAGTGCATGTGCAGTGCCACCTCCACTATCGAGGACATGGGTGTGGGGAGCTTGTTTTTGTTAGGTGCCGTCTAGTTGATTTTGACTCACAGTGGCCCATGTGACAGAGTAGAACAGCCTCATAGCTTTTTCTAGGCTGTAATCTTTATGAAAGGAGCCCTGGTGGTGTAGTGGTTAAATGCTCAGCTGATAACCAAAAGGTCGGCGGTTCAAACCCACCAGCCACTCTGTGGGAGAAAGATGTGGCAGTCTGCTTATGTAAAGGTTAAAAAAAACAGCCTGGGAAATCCTATGGGACAGTGCTACTCTGTATTACAGGGTCACTGTGCGTCAGAATCAACTCGATGGCAAGGGGTTTTAATCTTTATGGAAGTAGATCGCCAAGTCTTTCTCCCTTGGAAGCACTGGGTGGGTTTGAACTGCTAATCTTTCAGTCAGCAGCCAGGTGCTTAGCCATTTCGCCACCAGGACACAGGAATTCACTCACATATCTGTGGACTGGAGGATGCAACAGTTTATCCCAGGGGCCAGTCTGGGGGTCCCAAACAAGTCTTTTCTGAGACAAAAGATGTGGAAGCATCTTTCTGGGAGGTGGCCTTTAGTGTAGCATAGTGGACACGCTTCAAGTCAGACTTGAGATCCAGCCCTGACCCTAATAATACAACTAAAAAGCCACATGATAAAATAATCTACCATTTATTTGGCATCTAGTGTGTGGCAAGGAAACCCTGGTAGCCTAGTGGTTAACCAAAAGTTTGGTGGTTCGAATGCACCAGGCGCTCCTAGGAAACCCTATGGCAGTTCTACTTTGTCCTATGGGGTCGCTATGAGTCGGAATTGACTCAACAGCAAAGGGTTTGGTTTTTTGGTTCAGTGTGTGGCAGACAGTATGTCAAGTGCTTTCCATACATTGTCTTAATTTGTCACAATACCCCTATGAGGTGGGTGCCATTATTGTTGAGTTTTATAGATCTCACTGGGCTAAAATCAAGGGGCCGGCAGGGCTATGCTCCTTCTGGAATCTCTAGGGGAGAATCCATTTCCTTGGCTTTTTCAGCTTCTAGAGCATTCCTTGGCTTGTGGCCCTTTCCTCACATCACTCCAATCTCTGCTTCCATCATCTCACCTCCTCTCTTCCTCTCACTCTGACCTGACTGTACATCTTGTAAGGACCCTTGTGATTACATCCCACCCACCCAGATCATCCAGGATTCTCTCTTCTGTTCTCTGTTATAATAATTGCTGATCAAATCTGTTTAATTAATAACAATTGCCCAGAGTTCCCTTTGGTCTCCATAGGGACAGATCATACACAAAGAAGCCTAGCAGGAAAGACGACTCTCAGAGGAAGTTTCTGGTCCCCTTCTATGGGAGGATAAAGAGCACTGGTGGCACAATGATTAAGTGCTTGGCTGCTAACATAAAGGTTGGCAGTTCAAACTCACCCAGCAGCTCCACGGGAGAAAAGGCCTAGCTATCTCCTCCCGTAAAGATTACGACCTTGGAAACCCTATGGGGCAGTTCCGCTCTGTCACATTGAGTTGCTATGAGTTGAAAATCAACTCGAACCACCTAATACAACAAGCTACGGGAGGGCCTTTTTCAAGAGTCCCCAATTTCTGACTTCCCCATTATTAATACTTGATGGCTATTTGTGTTTGATTTCTGCAAGTGGGGGAGTCACCAACCCACCCACCTACTGTGAATTCCAGTCCCCTGTGAGAACTTGCATGTGACCTGCATAAGTCCCAGACATGGTTGAGTAAGGGGGATGTTTCTTGTCTGTCTTGGATGTGAGGTCGAGTGTGCACAAATTATGTTTGGGACACATGTGTTGCCATAAGCCAGTTCCACTGTCTTCCCTCCCACCCTGAGTCTGACACACTATGTTGACCATTTGTGAATGTTCTACTAGTGAAAAGTGTAACTCTGGGGGCAGTGGACCTGCTGGCCTTCTCACGTAACTGACCCCAGTTTTCAAAGTGTCTTTAGGAACCTGAGATTATTACTAGCAGAAGCCCAGATAGGAAATACATACAGCAATTTTTCTTGGTGTCCAAAAATTAATCCAGATTTCTTTTTTCTTGTGAGTTCCTACAGCCCACTAAGGATAGGAAACTGATTTAGACAGAATTAGCTGTGTTGAGAATCTCCAAAAAGGGTCCAGTATTTTGTCTTTCAAGATCATCCTTATATTACATTTTACTTGCAAAAATCAAATATGCATTTGATATAGAAAATTTCTTTCAAAAATCAAGGGTGAAATGAAGGAATCCAAAATGGCCAGGAGGTTGTAAGTCCCTGGATATCCTTGGAAAAGTCATTGAAGCTTTATGGGTCTCAGTTTCCTGTAAAAATGAAGGACGAGGCTAGAACTTTCTGCCATGATAGACATGTTCTACATCTGCGCTGTCCAATATGGTAGCCACCAGCCTCATGTGGTTGTTGAGCATTTGGAATGTGGTTCGTGTTACTGAGGAACTAAATTTTAAGTGTTATGTAATTTAAATAGCCACGTGCAACTCTGTATTGCACAGGGCAGCTCTAAGGCCTTCCTTCTTGATGTAAGAAAAATTAAAAGGGAGAGTGGGAGTTGATGTCTCAGGACTGAATGGGCCTTGAGATCCAAGTCTATAATTAGCCTACTAGGGTGAACTACTCCTTTTCCTAAAAGTGTACACTCAGACACTTAGCACTGGGTGAGGAAGGGGAGGCTGTAGGGCCCAGGAACTGTATGCCTGCTTTCTAATTAATAAGACCACTGAGAAGCAAAAGGAGAAGAGGGTGAAGAATTGGGTGAACGATTTTCAGTTACAACTAAATAACGTATGACATCAGACATGAAAGAACAAAGCGACCTCTTCTAGTGTGCAGTTTGGCCTTTCAGAATGTTCTCTTTCTAATTTCCAGGGCAGCTGCGGGCACCAAAAACTCAACAGCTGGGAAAAAGTGGGAACTCAGTCCAGTTAGATAAGGGAGCTGGCTCCCTGCAGTCAACCAATCAGAAAGCTTTTAAGATGGGAGCCTACGTATTAAATACAAAATAAAATTAAAAAAAAAAACTAATGCAGGGAAGTTTCCAACTTAGAAGCACTCCCAAGCGCCAGGGTTCAGGTTCTAACAACATACAACCTGCATTAAGCTCTCATTCCAGGTTGGACTCAAGTCCACCTACCTAAGGAATCAGTGAGGACCTCATCAGGGTCTTTTCCTTTTCGGGGGGAAGGTGAAGAGGATCCAAAATTTGGTACTCTTCTATGCTCCCCCGGAGCTAATTTCCTTTCTGAAAGAAACAAAAGCAACAGAAATATTCATCCATGCCATTGTGTTTTGCACAATCCCATGCCTTTAAGTTGCCACATGAAAAAATCTTTCTGCAGCCCTGTGGAGTTTGGTGATTATGTTTAATGTAACCGCCTGGGTTTTGGTTTCATCCAGACCAATAAAGGCTATGGAAAGACGTAATTCCATACTGCCCGAAGTATTCTACAGTTTGAACCTCAATTAAAATGTTTGTTTACTTATCTGCTAATCTCATCATTTTTTCTAAACTCCTTGTCAGTAAGAAAGAGTTCAGGCTCTGATGTTCAGCCATTTCTGAAATATGACCAAAATGGAATCCTGGAGAGAAAGCGCTATTCACCTGGGGGAAGGAAGTACATAAACCCCCAAATGACTGACTTGGAGTGTCCTCAAACTCCCCTTGAACAGAAAACCATTTTCTTCTGAGAAAGTATGAACACAAAGGGGTAACTTCTTAGAAATTTACCAGTGATTTTATCGTTGGTAAATTGAGCCACAATCCCAATGAGAATACTTGCTATTATTGCCAGAAATGCATAGAGCCTGTATTTATTTTCAGAGGGGTTTGGTATCATTTTTATTAGTTGCTCTTCACAAAAAGCAACACAGAAACCACCACCAACCTCTCAGAGGGAGATCAGATTTTATCTCTCTCTTTTTTATTTTTTTCCAAATGAGTAAACCACACAAAGCGTGGCTGGTCCAGGGCTAGAAGTTCTGGTCTCTGGACTGCCAACCTGCCCATCTGTCCCTAGAGCCCAACGCTGGCGTCCTCAGTGGAGACTTGCTGAGAGGTGCTGTGTGACTGGTAACTATGTCGACAGACACGTCCTTCTCCTTAAGTGCGCCCCAGTTTCACCACGTACCAGCCCCTGAGGGCTCAAGACTGCCACGCCAGTGAGCCCCATTAAAGCAGTTCTTTTGGTTCCTTTGTAACTAACACCCCTGGATGGATTCCAAGACCCTTCTTATTCTGAATTCTCTTCTAGAGCAAAAAAAAAAAAAAAAAAAACCCAAATCAGTTTCCATCAAGTGGATTCTGACTCATGGCGACCCCACGCCACAGGGTTTTCAATGGCTGTGACCTTTCAGAAGCAGATTGCCAGATCTGCCTTCCGAAGTACCTCTGGATGAGTTCCAACCGCCAACCTTTTGTTAGTCCAACCTTGACCTTTTGCGCCACCCAGGGACTCACCATAGCAAAGAAGCCATGTTATTATTTTCACTTCTGTCAGGCCATTCCCCCAGGCTGTTCTGAAGTCCCCGTGGTTGTCTTCCCCAATGCAGAATGTTATTCAGACAGAGAGCGGCTCTCCTACATCAACTGGGGAGAGCTGCGTCCCAGGGTTGGCACAGAATTGCAAGCAGGGTAAGCTCATCACTATGTTTGGGAGGCCGGAGAAGGGCCACTGTCAGGCTGAGCCCACTCCTACCCATAGGCCAGTCACAATGAAGGCAATCCATCAATCACCCCAAGGCTCCGCTCGATGGAAGACCCAGGAAGAGATTCCAGTTTCTAGAGAGAAATAAAGCAAGATTAAGAAAACAAACCAAACAAAATAAACCCTAGAGGTCAGGGCAACAAGAGCTTCTGCTTTGCACCCGTTTGGCACATGACCCTTATTCCCTGTGACACGAACAGGGGGACTGGGCACCATGGTTTATGATGCCCTACCACCGGGTTTCCCAAATAGGGTTCTGTAGGGCCCCAGCTCCAGGAGGTGCATTGCAGAAATAGTGTCTCATTGTCAAGTAAGTTTGAGAAACACCACATATTACGTTTCCCTCTTGTAGAGTCACGTTGGCATATCAAAGGCTATAAGAAGTTCCTCAATAAAGAACCCTTTCTTTGTTGAACCCAATGCTCCCCAAATTCAATCTGTTGCCCTTCCTTCCTTACGTTTGCTGTAAAATCAATTCCTACTCATGGCAACCCATGTGTTGCAGTGTGTAACAGAGTGCTCCCTATGATTTTCATGGCTGTGACATTTTAGAAGCAGGTTACCAGGCTTTGTTTTTGAAGCACCTCTAGGTGACTTTGAACTGCCAACCTAGTAGTTGAGTACTTAACTGTTTATGCCACTCAGGGACTCCCTCAATCATTTATGTATCCTTTCTACTACTGAACACACTTTGGGAGACACAGCCATGGTCTCTGTGTCTGACACCATCTTCTCATCCCTGGGTGGTCTCCCCTTCTCAAAAGACTCATTTCTGCTAATGGTGTTACCTTTCCTGTCACTACCCCACTTCCCTGTGTCCCCTAGATCTCTTTAATGGCAAAGTCTTGTCTCCTTCTATCTATTGTCCTTTCCTCTCCATTGCTGCCTCCTCCACCTTGGTCCAGGTCCACAATGTCCAAGTGGTCTCCTTGCCCTCTGCTATCTTCTGGCAAGCTGCATTCAGCTCTTTTTTTTTTTTTCTGAACATGCTTCCTCTATGTCCATCTCATGATTAAAGACCTACCATGACTCTCTACTGCTGTCTGCAGGAAGACTGAAGTCTTCTGCCTTCGTCTCCATCTCCAACATCAATACCCTCTCTACTCAACCATATCCTCCCACTCAACTCTGTACTCTCACCTCCCACCAGGTGGGTCCCATGAGGGGTTGTGATTAAGAGCAAAGGCCTCAGACACAGATATGGATTTGAATCCCATTTCTTTCTCTTATTAACCATATGGTTCAAGCCTCTTTGGATATTAGTTTTCTCATCTGCAAAATTAATGTAATAATACCTAACCCTTGGGGTTGTTGAAATGATGGGGGGAGACAATACAAGTCAATATGTGGCCCAGCACATGTTGTTGTTGGGTGACTGGTAACGACTCCATGTGACGGAATAGAACTGCCCCATAGGATTTTCTTGTCTGCAATCTTTATGGAAGCAGGTCGCCAGGTCTTTCTTCCGAGGAGCTCCAGTGTTAGTTGAACTGCCAGCCTTTCAGTTAGCAGCCAACCGTTTAACCGTTTGCACCACCAAGGCTCCTTATGAAATACCCAGAATAGGCAAATTTATAGAGACAGGGTTTCTGAGGAGCAGCTGGTGGATTTGGACTGCTGACCTTTTGGTTAGCAGCCAAACACTTAACCACTGTGCCACCAGGGCTCCTTGAAATATCTAGAATAGGCAAATTCATAGATACAGAAAGTAGATTAGAGGTTACCAGGGACTGGGGAGAATGGTTATGCTGCCAGGGCTCCTTAGGTGGCCTGGCACATGAGAAGCTCAACAGGTGTTAACCATTCTTCTTAGGCTCTGGTGATGCAATGGTTAAATTCTCAGCAGCTAACTGAAAGGTCCGCGGTTCAAACCCACAGGAGAAAGACATGGCAGTCTGCTTCTGTAAAGATTACAGAGTTGGAAACCCTGTGGGGCAGTTCTACTCTGTCCTATATGAGTCCGAATTGACTGGACAGCTATGGGGTGGGGGAATCCCACATCCAGGCTGTGTCTGACCCACACACAGTATCACTGAGTCCTAGGAAACACGGCATCGTTGGTGCTGCCACCTACTGGTCATGTCTCGGAGGCGCAGCAAAGACTAAAGGCCAAGGAGTTTCCTCTCTGCAGCAGGACAAAGACCTCAGGTGCCTCCTGTCTTTTTCCAGGGTTTTTCATTTAGAAACATGCTTCCCAGTTGATATCAGACAGGGTCACACCCTGGAGGAAGATGTCCTGTTTCTCATCATTTAAAGGGCTCCCCTTGGGCCTCCTGCCCCCAACCCTGCCCCGAGAAAAATGGATTCGGCCGCCTGTCCCTGGCAAGAGGTCTTCTGAGTAGCTGCAGTGTTTCTGCTGATGTGGGCCTGGGCTGACTGCCTTCTTGGTGCTCCTGGCTCTTCCCACCCTTCTAACCTCTATTTACAAAGCGGGTCTTTCCTAACATGGTTGGAATCCCGGTGAGCACTCCTGAGAAGAGCTCTATTCAGAGCAAAGAAGCTTCTGTCCTCCGGCTCCTCCACTGTCTTGGCAGCCCTCTGCTCCTGCTGCACAGCCCTGTGTCCCTCTCCATCTCCCTGTCTCCTTCTGATCACTAGCCAAGCTCTTGGAAATAATTTGCTCCAGCCCACGCCAGGACTTTTCTACCTCACTTCTCTTCTGCAGTTATTACACACACACACACATGCATACATGCCTACATGCCTACATATGCACATGCATACACATACACATGTATACACACAGGTTGTTGTTAGCTGCTGTCGTGTCAGCTCTGATTCATGGCAACCTTATGTACAACAGAACTAAACATTGCCTGGTTCTGTGTCATCCTCATGATCATTGGTATGTTTGAGTCCATACACACATGCACAAGCACCCAAGTGCACACACATACATACAGCCATACACACACATGCGTACGCAAGCATACACACAACACACATGCACTGTCGCTCACCAAGTCCCCGTTTCTGTCTGTGACCCGTCCTCCCTCCAGCCTCCCACCCCAGGTGTAGACACCTTCGCACAGGAAGACCGAGAAGGCTGGAGTTTCCTCATTGGTCTGTCAGCACCTCTTCATTATGGTGGAGCTCGTTTGAGGTGGGGCGCTTCTTGCCTCCCACCCGCTGTGCCTGAGGAGGATCTTTTGGTGCCACAGATGTTCATCTCCTTGCCCACAGCGCACCGGTGAGGGGCCGTGACTTCCCAGGGGGCACAGGTGGGAAGCACCGGGAGGGGCGGTGGCAGTGGAGAAGCTGGGGAAGCCTGAAGAGGAATGGGAAACACCAACCAGAAACAGACCCAGAGATGGGACAGGAAACCAGGCACGGTGAAGACGTTGTTGTTCTCACCAGCCAGTCCCAGGCTGAAGAGGGATTCCAGGAAGCCTTTTGCAGCTTACCGGTGAACTCTTGCATTATCCATGCTCGCTCTCTTGATTAATGTTTTTAACTTTAGTTCTTAGAAGTGTGCACAGCAGATAAACTGCCAGCACTTACAGTCTCTGTCACAAAAGACAGTTTCCAATTATTGGTAAGCAACTGGAGGCCGTTCATTTAGGAGGGAGAAGGTGGGCAGCCACAGGAATGATCGATTGGGGAGCTGGGGATTAGACACGCATAGCGGAGCTGGGAGGTCAGCTGGGGACCCTGCCATCCTCGGCCGCCACATCTGGTTAAATTCTGCAATGGTAGCCGCTGGCACTTGGGGAAAGCTGTCCTCACTGTGATAGAGAGAGGGCTAGCCCCTCCCTAGCCGCAGGCTCAGTGCAGGACGGGGGCAGAGGTGGCCCACAGAGGGGCTGTGGCCAGGTGGAGGGAGGCCTGAACCCACAGAGCCAGGACACTGGACAGCTCACCTGTGCCCACCAGGTGGGACGCGGTATGCATGTAGTCTCCCCACTGTGACGGGGGAGTTGGGAATTCAGGGTTCAATCACACACACAGGTGCTCTTCAGAGGCTGATTTAAAGCAGGGTTTGATCCACACTGCATTTATTCAGACTGAAGCTTCAACATCTTTGAACGGCCACAGAATCTGCCAGATCGTGTTTTGTGACAGAGTTGGTGCTCTGTGGAGCCTCACGGTGACATCTGAGAGTAATGATAGGATTGCCCAGGGCTCAGGCCTTGCCATCCCTGGTGAAAGCCTTTGTCTCCTGGAAGCATCTGCAGGTATAGCCAAGCCTAGAGGAGCAGGGAGCAAGGAGCCAGGGGCCTCTGAGCAGGTCACTCCCCTGCTCTTGGTCCAGGGACAACACTGGCAGTGTCTAGGCCCAGATCTGAAGAGCAGTCGGTCTTGAGAGCCACCCCGTGGCTGGCTGTGCTGCTGACTGGCTTCCTGGTCTGTCCCAGGAGAGCACCCCTGGGCTGGGGATGGCACCTGTCCACTTGCCCAGAGAGGAGCAACACCAGACAATGTTGGCAAGGGGTGCAGGCAGAGTTCATTGTGGGGGGTAGCTGTTGCTGTTCTATGGGGAGTACTTTGTGGCACGATGAGGGGCCTGATTGGCTAGGTGTTGGGGTGTGAGTATGGGATTGCAGCTGTCAGAGAGAAAATGCTTTTTTTTTTTTTTATTGTGCTTTAAGTGGAAGTTTACAAATCAAGTCAGTCTCTCATACAAAAATTTATATACACCTTGCTATATACTCCTAGTTGCTCTCCTCCTGATGAGACAGCACACTCCCTCCCTCCACTCTCTATTTTCATGTCCATTCAGCCAGCTTCTACCCACTCTACCCTCTCATCTCCCTTCCAGACAGGAGGTGCCCACATAGTCTCATGTGTCTACTTGATCCAAGAAGCTCACTCTTCACCAGTATTATTTTCTATCCCATAGCCCAGTCCAATCTCTGTCTGAAGAGTTGGCTTTGGGAATGGTTCCTGTCCTGGGCCAACAGAAGGTCTGGGGGCCATGACCACTGGGGTCCTTCTAGTCTCAGTCAGACCATTAAGTCTGGTCTTTTTACGAGAATTTGAGGTCTGCATCCTACTGCTCTCCTGCTCCCTCAGGGGTTCTCTGTTGTGTTCCCTTTCAGGGCAGTCATTGGTTGTAGCTGGGCACCATCTAGTTCTTCTTGTCTCAGGCTGGTGTAGTCTCTGGTTTATGTACCCCTTTCTGTTCCTTGGGCTCATAACTACCTTGTGTCTTTGGTATTCTTCATTCTGCTTTGCTCCAGGTGTGTTGAGACCAATTGATGCATGTTAGATGGCCACGTGCTAGTGTTTAGGACCCCAGATGCCACTCTCCAAAGTGGGACGCAGAATGTTTTCTTAACAGATTTTATTATGCCAATTGACTTAGATGTCCCTGAAACCATGGTCCCCAAACCTCCGCCCCTGCTACGCTGGCCTTCGAAGTGTTTGGTTTATTCAGAAAACTTCTTCACTTTTAGTTTAGTCCAGTTGTGCTGACCTTGCCTGTATTGTGTTGTCCTTCCCGTCACCCAAAATAATTCTTACTTACTATCTAGTTAGTGAAAACCCCTCTCCCTCCCACCCTCCTCTTGTAACCATCAAAGAATATTTTCTTCTCTGTTTAAACTATTTCTCGAGTTCTTATAATAGTTCTTATAATAGTGGTCTCATACAATATTTGTCCTTTTGCAACTGACTAATTTCAGTCAGCATAATGCCTTCCAGATTCCTCCATGTTATGAAATGTTTCACCGATTCATCATTGTTCTTTATCAATGCATAGTATTCCATTGTGTGAATATACCATAATTTATTTATGCATTCATCCATTGATGGGCATCTTGGTTGCTTCGATTTTTTGTTATTGTAGTGTTGCCATGAACATGGGTGTGCGTACATCTGTTCGTGTAAAGGCTCTCGAGAATATGCCTTCTTGAGAGAGCAGAAGACTTCATGAATCTACTGAACTTGCTGCAACACCAACTTCACCGCAGACTGCCGAGCTGATCTGCTCACCACAAGAGAGACATGTGGCCTTGATCCTCTGGACACTCATGGTCAATGATGAACGACAGCTCTAGGCACAGTAAGCTGTGAAAAGAAGCCATAGGCCAGAGACTGGCTGGTGCTTGACTGGGTAAGAGGGGAAATCAGCCACCACCCTCCACACACACACACGCAAAACTAATTCAGGCCAGCTTGAAAACTAAAAATAGGGGATGGAGAAGAGCCGGTGGAGAAAACAGTCATAGGAAATTCATTTCTGACCATAGGAGCTAGAGAAGGTTTGTCTCTCCCCTCAGTTGGCTCAGTGGTTTATTGTGCAACCTTCGATGCTCAGCCCAGCGCCTCTTATCTGGGCTGTCAGTTAAACTGACACGGACGAGTCTCCATGCAACAGACCTGCACTGAGCGTCAATGCTGAGCTGGACAGGCCTGGAGCGGGCACTCCAGGGGCTGGCTATTTGCTCAAAGGGACCTGTTACAAGAGCAGCCCTCTCTACTTTGTGTTCCTGCCTGGCCCAGGCTGGGGACTGGCACGGCTCCTGGAGGCCACAGGACAGCGCTGTGCAGCAGAGTGTGGGCTAAGGCACCATGCTGGAGGATGGGCTCCATCCTTGTGCACACACCCACAGGAGGGTTTCATGCAGTCCTGGCTTCCCAATGAGAATCAAAGCCAAGTTAATAAGTTATGCATTTACAAGCCGCTTTGTACCCTTGGAAGATAAGGCGAGCCCTCAGCCTGGTGATAAACATTGTTCAAGGTCGGCGTCTTGGGGGAGATGTCTTTGGAAAAAGAAGTTGTCTGTGATTAGGGCCACCTCAGCCTTCCAGACCCTCCCAGGAGGAAGCACGAAGACAGAGGCATCCGTGTGCTGACAGGCTGCCCATTGGACATGGTGTGGACACTTGCCTATCAGACTGGACTGGGACGTTCTCCTGGACTCTGACAGCCCAAGTCTGGTTCTGCTGCAGACCTGGTTGAGGCTGAGGCTCTCCTTATTACATTCCCAGCTCCCCACAGACATTCAGATGATTGTGGTATCCTCCACTGTTTAATTGAAACAATAAAAATAATCCCAAACCATAAATTAAATTCAAGAATTCCAAAAAAGTTCTGATTTTCCCATGATGACTATTTTAATGCTGCTATTGCTTCCTCTTCTTCTCCTTTTCTCCTTCCCCTTCTTCTTCTTCATGTCAAATTCTTTTTAAAAATCTGCTTTATTTGGTGTCCCCAGGGATAGATTACCCAATAAACAAGGCATTCATGTGAAGTTATGCACTACAGATTAGTAAGTAAGCACAATTAAGCCTGTGCATACCTTGCTTACTATAAGCCAGTGCATACTGTGCTTATTGGTTAACCCACCCCGGGTGTCCTGTTTGATGGTACCCAAACTTGGACTTAATCTGATGTTCGATAACCCAGGTCTGGCCCCACCTTTGCTCTTAGCAGACAGCTTCCCACTACAACTGTGCCCCTTGGTCACTAGGATGGAATTCATTCACCCAGAACTCAAGATCCCAATTCCAGTGGTGCCAATAAGTTCATTAAATCACAGATAAATAACTGCAACTGGTGTTAGAACAAACATGGATCAGGAACCGAAAGCGAAGATACCAGTCCAGGCCCTGGCTCTAATAGACTGTCTTCTTCAGACGAAGCACGGCCCTCTCTGGACTCAGTTTCCTCAGTGGTGAAATAAGGATGTTTCTAGTCTGTAAAGCGAATAGGAGTCCTTAGGTGGTGTAAATGGTTAATACGATTGGCTGCTAATCAAAAGCTTGGTGGTTTGAGTTCACCCAGAGGAGCCTCGTAAGAAAGGCCCTGGTGATCTACTCCTGAAACATCAGCTATTGAAAATCCTCTGGAGCATAGTTCTACTCTGACACACATGGGGTCCCAACGAGTCAGGGTCAGCTTGACAGCTACTGGTACTGGTATAAAGGGACCAGAAGCTCTCTGAGGTCCTTCCAAGGACTGCATCTAAGACTTTGCCTTCAGTTGGATTCATGCCTGTGCCTGACAGCATGTGGTCCCTGCCTTCACACTTATTTCTTACCTGGAAGTAGTCAAGAAAATGATAGGAGGCTGAATAGGAATTCACCCCCCCCCCAATCAGGGTTCTGGATCAAGTTTGGCGGGGAGGGGGGTTAAACTCAATGCTCAGAACTGACATGTTAACCACAGAATGAATTGTTTCTGCTTCTGTGAAAAAGACCTCTGCTATCGCTTCACCAAGAAGCCTGCTGTGTCTTGAAACCACCGGTGTCATGAGCTGTCGTGTGGAAAGTGGAAATGGGCAGGATGTGGTTTGAACTGACAAAATGAGGCAGCCCACTCCCCATTAGGGGGTTCGACCTGATGGCAAGATGGCAGAGAGAGACTGTCTGTCTGACTTGGATCCAACTGGCCAGTTAAAGCTGGACCAGCCAGATCAGTCACTCAGGGCCAAGATGGTAAAAAATTAAAAAAAAAAAAAAATTAATTAGCAGTATTTCTTACTTTTCAGTAATAAAACTTTGCATCTAGCAGCTTAGGCACTTCAAGAAACTTTCACACGCACTTGATGCTTGTAAAGAGATCTGTAAAAACCAGTTGCTCTTGAGTCAGTTCATACTCATGGCAACCTCATGTGTGACGGAATAGAACAGTGCTCCATAGAGTTCTCAATGTCTGGAGTTTTTGGAAGTAGCTCACCAGGCCTTTCTTCCAAGGCACTTCTAGGTGGACTTGAACCGCCAACCTTTCAGTGAGCAACCAGGCACATTTACCGTTTGCACCACTCAGGGACTTCTTGGAGTTAAATAAAAACCCCAAACCTGTTGCCGTAAGTTGATTCTGACTCACAGCGACCCTATAGGACCCTGGTGGTGTAGCGGTTAAGACCTATGGCTGCTAACCAAAAGATTGGCAGTTTGAATCCATCAGGTGCTCCTTGGAAATCCTACGGGGCAGTTCTACTCTTTCATATAGGGTTGCTGTGAGGCGTTAAATGAATACCTAGAACTTGACAGTGGCCCATGTTTCTGGGTTTGACCACTTTCCAACCATAAGGACCTTCCTTGGTGTGTTTGTTGATGTTTGACGTCCTTACTGAGATTAATTGTTTTGAAGAAGCGAACGATCCAGGCACCCTCGTTAATGGGCAGGTTTAGCGACATTTTGGGTGGTTGTCCTCCTAAATGGGGCTTCTAGGTGGCACAAGCAGTTTGCACTCTACTACTAACAGAAACGTTGGTGGTTTGAACCCACCCAGTGGCTCTGTGGAATAAAGGCCTGGTGATCTGCTCTCGTAAAGTTATAGCCAAAAAAAAAAAAAAAAAAAAAAAAAAACCCAAGGGGGCAGCTCTATTCTGTGACATATCAGACTGCATGAATTGGAAACAACTCGATGACAGTGGGTTTGGTTTTTTGGTTTGATCCTTCTGAATGACTTTGGGGAAAATGCTGTGACCCCTCTGGGGCTGTTTCTTCATTTCTAGAATCAGGGTGATGATAACAGCACGCACCTCAAGGGTGATTCTAAGGATGAAGTGATGTCATCACAACAGTGCCTGGCATAGCATGAGTGGTCAGCACATGGCAACCCTTGGTACCCTCCCAGGGTTCTTTAAACATATACCGAACCAAACCCCTTGCCATCCAGTCGATTCCGACTCATAGAACAGAGTGGAACTGTCCCACAGGGTTTCCAAGGAGTGGCTGGTGGATTCGAACTGCTGACCTTTTGGTTAGCAGCCGTAACTCTTAACCACTGCTCCACCAGGGCTCTGCTTTAAGCATATAATCGTTTTTAAATCATAAAATCTCAGCCTGCTCTTTTTCTCCATAGACATTATCCAGAGCAGCAGCCTTGTTTAATGCTGCCCTGGCTTCCTTCCCTCTGGTTTCAATCTCTGGGGAGGAAGTGGTGGGGGCAGAGGGAAAGGGAAGGACATTCACATGTTGTGAACACCCTTCTGTAGAGGCCTCGGACTAATCCACAGCACTCGGCTGAAATTACTTCTTATATTTAGCCCACATAAGTATTTAATATATGATGAAGTTTACACTACACGTTAGTGGGGAAAGAAAGGCCCACTCAATAAACTGAGCTAGAACAACTGGTTAATGATTTAGGAAAATGTGAGTCTATTTTTATTTCTAAGCGCAAGATAAAACATTTACAGCTGGTTCAGAAAATAATGTTCTCCCCAAATCCAAAATCAAATATATGTATTTCAGACTGAGGAACGTCTTTCTAAGCATTAAAATGATAGAAATACTCATAAAGAAAACAATATAGAGATTCTACCATGTAAAATACAAACCTGTTAAAATCACAAAAATAATAAGATCAAAGGCAAATATTACACCAGATTAAAACTTTTGTAACCTCTGTGAGAGCCCATTTTTTCTATTAGGTTATTTGTCTTTTTATTTATTTTTAAGAGCTCTTTGTATATTAAGGAAATCAGAACTTTTTGTCTCACATGTGTCACATGCCATCTACTTGTTCACGGTGTTCCCTGTAGCACAGAAGCTTTTAACCTATATGAAATTGAATTTGTAAATCTAACAGGAATTAATTATAAGCTGACTTCATTGTATATATAGCCATATAGTCATCTTTGATGTCACCTGAGATCTGAGTCTTGCCAAGAATAACATAAACTGTGTTATAGAATGGCTTGCTATCGTTAGAGTCTTAGTTGAGTGGGATTACTCAGAATTTTGAGTTCTCCTACACTCTATAAAAAAAAAAAAAAGAGCTGATAACTATTTTTGTTGGAATTTTGACAGAAAGCTGCCACTCTTACAGCCTCAAAGCCCTCATTTCTTTGTCTGAAAAACCAATCGAGCAACCAATTTTTACTGAATGTTTTCAGAGGCAGAAGTCAGAAAAGTTATAGCATCTGTAACTGGCTCTGTGTAGACTAGAAAACATTAAACATTCCATGGTGTTTCTCTTCATCCTTGTCCATGTTTCCTCTATCCATGTAGGCTAGACATTAATACTCCCAATTCCTTGATGGGTTTTCATTCTGCTTTTCAAAACCGGGCATGTGAAATTTCCAAACAACTGGAACAGGTAAGCATGGAACCCAAAGCTCCTGCTTTCATTAGGTGTCTCTAAATCTCCATGAAGTTTTTATTAGCTTCTGGTAACCAAGAAAGAAACAAAGGAAAGGAAAAAAAGTAAGTCATTTGTTAAAGTCATAAAGCCAAACTAAATGGATAAGGTCCTCCAATTGACCTCGAGGAAGCTCAGGGACACTATAGATCAGCCGCTAAATGACTTGTGATGTCTAGATTTAGGGAAGATGTCTGGCTTCCTAGCAGAGCTGTCTGCCCATAAATTTCCTGATTAGGCTAAAGGCCTCTGCCAACATATCCAGATCTCCAATTCAGTATGTCCTTCAATTGAGCTAATATCATGACAGAAAGCACTTTCAATCTGGGTGACACAATATTTAAATTTAAAACTGTGCTCACAGCTCATTTCCAAGAGATCCATTTATTAGTCTAGGTGAGAGATGGAAACCACAAAGGTTGTAGGTATGATGCTATCGGCAGTTTATTAATTGGCACCGGGGGCTGGAGGCAGGAGCTTTGATTCACACTGGCTGCCAAGGATGCTTTGTTTTCAGTCCATCAGTGCCCCCTTGCAGGAAAATACTGTAAAATGTTTGTTTTTGATGGTCTAGTTCAAGACATCACTGAAATACCCGGAGTAAATTCCTAGAACGAATCACTGGCATTGAAGGTAAACCAAGAGCTTCTTGCTCTGTCTATATAGCACCAAAACAGAGGTCCAGGTGCCCATTCAAAAGGGGACAACTGGCTAAAACTGCATGGAATTTGTGGCTCATTTACCGATTTTTTCACTCTTCAACTCTTGGAGGTAGAGATACATGGACATATCCTTTATTATGTCCTTTTAGTTTCTCTTTTGTTATTGTTGTTGTTAGTTGTCGTCGAGTCCGCTCTAACTCCTGGCAACTTCACATACAGAACGAAACCTCGCCCAGTCCTGTGCCATCTTCATGATCATTGGAATGTTTGAATCTTTTTTTTTTTTTTAACTCCCAGCATCTTTTTCCCATCAAGAAAAATAAGCTTACAATAGAAGAAGTGTGAAAACCCTGCTTGTTGTTGTTGTGTGTCATTGAGTCAAGTCCTATTCACAGTAACCCCATATGCAAGGGTAAAACTGCCCCATAGAGTTTTCTTGGTTGCAATCTTTACAGAAACGGATTGCCAACTCTTTCTCCTGCAGAGCTGCTGGGTGAATTCAAACTGTCAACCTTTCTGTTAGCAGCCAATAGCTTAACCGTCATGCTACCAGGGCTCCTTGAAAAACCCTGCTTAGGTATGCTAGAAAATAGACAAACAAGTAAAAAACAAAAAACTCCAAGTATTTGATTTTCTGAAACTTTCTTTTCCCAAGCAAGTAACCTATCTGTTTCTGAGTAGGAATTCTTCTTATCAAGTATAAGTAAAGAGCTCTCTCTCAACCAGGAAGAGTCTGAATGAAAATAAATAGGTATAATCACCTAGATCCTGCCAAGACAGAATTGCTTTGGGATAAAATTACTGCTGTCAATGATTCTCTAACAATGATAAAGTCAGAGCCATTGAAATTGAATCAAATATCCCTAAACATCTTAAGTCAATTGAACATTAAAAAAACAAGACCTAGTGGCTTGATTTCTACTCTTGTTTCTAAGAATGAAATGAAATACTGAGGCTCTCTCTTCAATCCTGTTGTGGAACAAAATTCCTTCTACAACTAGTGCTTGGAAGTAGCTCACAGATGGGCTACACTTTGCCCATGAGTTGGTGTTTTGATCTTCTTACCATCTTATGAATTTTCTTCCTAATCCTTGGCTTCCTCGTCAGCTTTACAATTTCCTGAATACCAAATACAAAGGTAAGAACAGCCCCTCTTGCAGCTAACTCACAGAAGACCTAGAATTTCCCTTCTGTGGGGCAAGCACACCTTGTTTCTGCATAGAACATTCCAGGATATACCAGATCATCCCTCAGACAACCACCTCAGGTATAAATGGAGAAAATTCTTCCTTAAATTCCACTGAAGTATAGAGATCACTTGTGCAGTGTATATGAGTATCATTCCTCAAACTTGGATATGTAAGAAATAACATGTATTTTTATTTGCTTTAAGTCAAATTAAATGAGACTCTGAGGCTTCCACCTACTGGACTGAAGAAAACTTAATCTCATTCTGGATTAGCAGAGGGATTGCTCCCATTCCCAAGGACAGGAGAATCCAAGAGTTTCTTGCCTAGAAATGGACAGTAAGCCAAATTCTCGACTTCAACGTGGTCACCACTGACACCATTTGCCCAAGCCCAGTGATCTCATGAAGGCAGGTGACCTTACTGTTTCCAGGTCAGGCTTTGGGAGCAGGGATCTCTGGAAGAGATGTCCAGAAGTATTTTCTTGGTGCTGAAATTTACTAACCATTTTTCCTTGTATGATGTTATTCCCACTCTACTCTTTTCCTAAGAGTAAAAAGTGAAGGTGCAAGGGAACAGAACCCCAGTGACTTGCCTGTTCGATCTCAGTTACACCTGTTTAATGCCCCTCCTGTTCACCTCATTTGTGAGGGAGGGAGTCCCACTCTAAAGTTATGCAGATGGCTGAACACATGACGCCTAACACTGGACAGAATGAGGTGGACAGCAGTGTATTAGTCACACATACAGTCTAGGGGAGGAGGACACCACACACCAGGCGGGGCACTCGGAGGTTGCACTCAGGAGCACAGTGAACAACTGGGGGCTATGGGAGGCAGGCTTTGTAGTATCAAGAGGTTAGGGTGCCCCCTGCTTCTCATGGAGGATGTGATTGGCTTGTTTGAATAATTCCCTGGGCTGGCGGGGAACCGAAGCTCTCTACTCAATCTGGTCCATTTGAAAAAGTGGTTGTTTGGCCAGGGGACCTTGTCCACAGGAATAGAGTGGGCAGGGGGACTTGTGCTTACACCATGCGAGACCCAGTTTACCAGATGTCAGGGCAGCATATAATATTGAGCCTTAATTATGGCCTTTACACAAACACACACACCCTCTTCTGGGGTCTGTTCTTTCTCATGGGGCTGGGGAGGGGGGAGACTGGACTCGGAAAACTACAATACCGCAGCTGGCTTCTAGTGAGGTTTGAACAAAGGGAAGCCCTGGTGGAACACTGGAGGCAGGAGAAAGGGAGAAGCCATTGCTCTTTCTGCCTCCATTCCGGCAGCCTCTCCATCTGGCAGTGGTGGTGACTACAGCCTCTGGCCATTGCATTTGGGCAGCAGGGTCAGTGATTCCAGCAACTGCAGAGAGTTCCAACAGTATCAGTAGAGAAGGCTTTAGTAAAAATTAGCTCCTCCCTTTCATTCCTCCTACACATGGAACAGTAGCAGCTTCCGGCAGTTTCTAGTCCACGGGTTATACCTCACCTTCTTTTTATTCCTTCAGTCCTTCCAACACTTCTAGATCAAATTTCTGCATTAAGTCCCCTCTGTTGGAAATACCTAGTATGATTTCTGTTTTCCATACAGACATAATCTTTGAGCATGACTCAGCTCCTCAGGAATGCCCATCCATCTTCCTTCTCACCTCCCCCACTGCAAAACCTGTTGCAGTTGAGGAAATTCCAACTTATAGTGACCCAGAGGGACAGAGTAGAACTGCCCCATAGCATTTCCAAGGAGCAGCTGGTGGGTTTGAACTGCCAACCTGTTGGTCAGCAGCCAAGCTTTTTACCACTGTGCCACGAGGGCTCCTCCCCACTGCAAACCTGTTGTGGTCAAGTTGATTTGGACTCAAATGGACCCATATGGACCCATAAAGCAGAGTAGAACTGCTCCATAGAGTTTCCAAGGAGTGGCTGGTGGGTTTGAACCGTTGACCTTTTGGTTAGCAGCCGTAGCTTGCCTTATCTCTTAACCACTGCACCACCAGGGCTCTCCTCCCCACTGCAGGGGCCACTAGCTGGAGATGCAAAGGGGACTGTGAGTAAGAAAATACAGAGCTAATGCCCAGTTACCTCTACCGACCATTCCAATCAGGGCCGCAATAGATGGATCCTTACAGAACAGGAGAAAAATGTGGAACAGAACTCAAATCCTTAAAAAATTCAGATTTACTGGACCAGTTGAGACTAGAGAACATCCTGAGACTATTGCCCTGAGATAAGCTTTAAGCTTTAAACTGAAATTGTATACTGAGGTCACATTTTAGCTAAATAACAGATTGTCTCATAAAACAAAGAATATCACTAGTGAGTGATGAGTTTCTTTACAAAATCACCTATAGGAGGCTAATTGGTCAAAAATTACTGTACAGCAAAGATGAGAAGGTAAGGGGGCAGGGGAACTAGAGTACTGGAAATGGTACAACCAGAGCGGAATGAATGAGAATGATGACACATTGTGAAAAACGGAACCAATCACTGAATAATCTGTGTAGAAATTGTTAAATGGGAAACTAATCTGCTGTGTAAACTTTCACCTTAAGCACAATAAAATATTGTTAAAAAGAAAGAAAGAAAAAATAGAGAGCTAAGAAACCTAACTCACACACATCAGTGAATGTAACTGCATAAATTACTTGTACAGGAAAGAAAAGGAGTTTGCAATCCTTTTGGGGGGGTTCGAATTTTCTGTCACTTGCAGACAGTAATCACTTAAGCAGGATACTATGCTTATTTGAGTCTCAATTTCTTCATCTATAAAAAATGGAGCAATAATACTTTGTAGGATTACTTTGAAGATTAAAATGTAATAATGTATGCAAAGCTTCTGACACATAGAAGCCAAACAAGACATGTTCTTGTTAGTTGCTATCAAATAGATTCTCACTCATGGTGACCCATGTGTGCAGAATAGAACTGCTCCATAGGATTTTTCAAGGTTGTGACCTCTGGAAGCAGATAGCCAAGCCTGTCTCCTGAGGCACCTCTGAGTGGGTTCAAAACGCCAACCTTTTAGCTAGTAGTCGAGCTCTTAATCATTTGCACCACCCAGGTACTTAAAGAAGACATAGCAGCTGTTATGATTATTCTTGCAATATTGAGCAATCTGGCTCTCACCACCACCCTTCCCTTTGAACAATGCCTGCCTCACTACATGCCCCAGTGCGCGTGAGTGCACACAGACACACACATACACACCACAAGGCTCTGCTCTCTGCTGTAGCCTTCTGTGATATTGTACCAATGTCTGATGTGTTTTTGACCTTTTTAAAACTTCCAGGCTGTTCATTTCAGCCCACCTTGACCTGTCTAAAAGGTTTGGCCAGATTTGGAGGGGTAGGAACCCAGAGATGGCCCCAGAGATTAGCCAGTTGGAGAACATTATGTTCAGAGTGTGGCCCTGCCCCCACCTGAGTACTTCACTCCCTGTGGCTTTAACATCTGCGGCCTTAGCTTATAACCACAAGGAGTTGCCAGTTATAAAAAGTAGAATGAAAAGTGCACTTTGTTTTACATTTGCCAAGGTGTTTAACCATGATAGATAAAAATGGCCATAACGTCTGTCTTTGAATGCGCCTTCTTTAAAAAAAAAAAAAGAGAGAGAGAAAGAGAGAGACGATTGTTGGTGACAACCTACACTCAGCTGGATGGACAGGGCGCATATTTGGTTTGGTTTGAATCTGTGTGGCAATTCTGGGGAGTGGAGGGCCCAGCATATGAGTCCCTACCCCCACCTCCACCACCGCCCCCCCGCCCCCGTACTCACAGGAGCTGCCCCGGGAGCCTGCTTAGCATTCTTTTTTGTGTGTGTGTGTTTAAGTGGAAGTTTACAATTCAAGTCAGTTTCTCATACAAAAACTCATACACACATTGTTATGTGACTCTAGCTGCTCTCCCTACAATGTGACAGCACATTCCTCCTCTCCACCCTGTATTTCCCGTGTCCCTTTAACCAGCTTCTGCCCCTTCTGCCTTCTCATCTCACCTCTAGACAGGAACTGCTCATTTAGTCTCCTGTATCTACTTGAGCCAAGGAGCACATTCTTCCTGAGTATCATTTTATGTCTTATAGTCCAGTCTAATCTTTGTCTGAACAGCTGGCTTCAGGAGTGGTTTAATTTCGGGCTAACAGAAAGTCCGGGGGCCATATCTTCTGGGGACGCTCTAGTATCGGTCAGACCATCAAGTCTGGCCTTTTTACTAGAATTTGAGTTCTGCACCCCACTTTTATCCTGCTCCATCAGGAACTGTCTGTTGTGTTTCCTGTCAGGGTGGTCATTGGTGGTAGCCAGGCACCATCTAGTTCTTCCAGTCTCAGGTTAATGGAATCTCTGGTTTATGTGGCCCTTTCTGTCTCTTGGGCTCATATTTTCCTTCTGCCTTTGGTGTTCTTCATTCTCGTTGCTGCAGGTGGGTTGCGACCAACTGATGCATCTTAGATGGATGGTTGCTAGCTTTTAAGACCCCAGACACCACTCACCAAAGTGGGATGCAGAATATTTTCTTAATAAACTTCGTTAGGCCAATTGGCCTAGATGTCCCGTGAAACAATGGTCCCCAGACCCCTGCCCCTGCTTCTCTGTCCCTCAAAGTGTTTGGTTGTATTCAGGAAACTTCTTAGCTTTTGGTTTAGTCCAGTTGTGCCGACTTCCCCCGTATAGTGTGTTGTCCTACCCTTCACCTAAAATAATTCTTGTTTACTATCTACTTAGTGAGTAGCCCTCTCCGTCCTTCCCCACTCTTGTAATCATCAAAAAATGTTTTCTTCTGTGTTTAAACCTTTTCTTGAGTCCTTATAATAGTGGTCTCATACAATATTTGTCCTTTTGTGATTAATTTCACTCAGCATAATGCCTTCCAGGTTCATCCATGCTATGAGATGTTTTGCGGATTCCTCATTGTTCTTTATCACTGTGTAGTACAGAGTCGCTATAAGTCAAAACTGACTCGACGGCAGTGGGTTTGGGTTTTTTTTTTTTTTTTTAGTATTCCATTGGGTGAATATACCATAATTTGTTTATCCTTTCATCTGTTGATGGGCACCTAGGTTGTTTCCACCTTTTTTGCTATTGTGAACAATGCTGCAATGAACATGGGTGTGTCTATAACTATTTGTGTGAGGGCTCTTATTTCTCTAGGATATATTCTGCTGCTTGACATTCTTACTGTGCTGTTAGATGCTGTCCAGTCGATTCCGTCTCAGTGACCCAATGTGTGCAGAGTAGTTGAGTGCTTAACTATTTTCGCCACCTAGGGATTCCGTCATTTTTTCCTCCATTTAGGAACACTTGGAAATAATGTTTCAAAGGAAGTAGGTAACTTTCCAAAATGTCTGCCAAGTGCGGAGGAGAAGCAGAGCACCCTACAGCCTCACACACGTGTGCAAGAAGCTCTCGCTGCACAGGGGACACGGGCCCCATCTCAGGCGTCCCTGTTTCTGGCTACCAGCTGCTGGCGCTTAAATTGGAGCAACAACCAACCCAAGACGCCGCCTGCCAAGGGTGTGCTCGTCACTCCATAGCATCACACCGTTCCCTCGCCTCCTTCTTGCAGAAATGAAAACATCTGGACTCCAGAAAAGGAAGCAGACCTCAGGACTAACCCGCTCTCTTTCCAGCCACCTCACCTTAAAGCCACAGTTGGACCAGGCTTCAGAGCCATGAAATAGCGCCTCTCCAACAAACCCACAAATGCCTGAGAAAAACCATCCCCGGAACACTAAACAGCAATTAGGCAAAATCCTAAATTATAGAGATCTCACTCCACAGAGAAAGGCAAATTATCATTTTGCCTTCTCCAAAAGCCCACAGCCTGATTTTGCTCTCCACCTGCAAATGCCTCCTGCCCTCCTCCACAGCACCTCCCCAGGAGGCTTTCCTGGACAGGCGGATGGAACGGAGGGGGCTCTTCCCACTGAAATCCTGGAGGAGGCAAGGAGGCATGGAGAGCGAGGAAAGAAGAGAGGGAGGGAGATAGGGCAGAAGAGGGAGAGAGAACTGCTTTGGCAGTATTTTTATCAGGCGCAGATATCTGTCAGGCACGTGCTGTAGGCTACGTACTGTTACAGATGAAACAAAGTATAAAGTGCAACACTTACTTCATGTTGCTTCAGAAAAAAAAGCCAAATGCTAACATTTTTTTCAAGTACTTACCCTTAAGGCAACTGTGGAAACTGAGGGATGAGGGAGACAGTTGAGAACTGAAGGAAGAGAAGCTCCAAGAAGGAGATGGAACCTGAGGAAGACTCTCAAAGGGAAGTGGAGTCTCAACAGGTGTGTGGCGGGAGATAGAAGTGGCCCAGGAGAGGGAAGATAGGAGCCCAAGTCCTGGGTGGATATGGGGGGGGGGACTGGCCCCAAGACCTCCCCCAAGCCCGGCCATTGGCTATGCTACCCCCACCCCACCCCAGGCGAACCTGTCCTCTGCGTTCCAAACTCCCCGCCTCTGCACAACACTGGCCACGCTGATGAACATCTGCACCCCTGTGAGGCTGGGCTCAATACTTCCCAGGTGAGTTGCCCCCTTTTCCCTTCCTTGCTCTCCATACTCACAATCCTGATTCACTCGGTATCTCCCCAAGAGCCTGGGGGTTCCTGCACACAGGGGCTGTCTGTCCCCTTTGTAAGCCCAGCACAGAGGCCAGGGCTGGGCACACAAGACACTGGACCTGACCTGTCGAATGAATGAGTGGGTGAGTGGTGAGTGGGTAAGCAAGAAGAACCCGAACTAGAAAGTGGGCTCCTGCTAGATCTACCAGCACACACTCCATGCTCTTTATTTCACCATCATCACACCTAAAGAACACTTCAAAGGGGTTTCAGTCTGTGTGGCAATGAAGGAGTAAAAGATGTCAGCTGGGAAGCAGTCTCTGCCCCACGCCTGGCCATGGCTCAGGGAAGGGCATGTCTTTACTGGGTTGCTTTATTGGCTTCCCAGGAACCTCCCTCCTCCCTGGGTCTCCACCTGCCCAGCTCCTCTTCCCATTGTGAGACACTGTTTCTAACCTTCTGGACCCCAGGAATTTCCCAGCTCTGCCCTGTGCTTCACCTGCTGCCCTTGCTACGGTCTCGGCTGTGCCCACCATCACCTGTCAGAGACACCTTTCTAGGGGAGCAGGTGCCCCCAGCGTAGGGAAGGGGCATGGTGCAGAGGTTGGAGGGCAGAGGCAGGAGGCTGCTGGGTACCAGAAGTCTTTGTGAATGCAAGGCGTGCAGGATCTGCTGGGGGAGGGGTGGTAAGGGTCACCTCTCCAAGGGCCCTGAGCACCTCTGTCAGAATTTGCCCTGTGGGTAAAAGAGGGCTGTTGAAGAGTCTTCAGCAGAGGAGACACTTGGCTAGATTTGTGTTTTGGAAAGATAACCCAGAGCTTTGATATCTGGAGCTATAAAGAGTTGCCTCAGTTCATGAATCACTCTTTACAGGTTCTGTCTCGCATGCACTCATCCATCAATACCCATCTCTAATTCATTATCCAGACATCCGGGGCACTAAGATTTATGGGTTTGTGGAAGATATTCAAGGGTACAATGGGGCGGGGAGTTCTGAGCAGGGAGCCTTTGAGGTCCCTTTGACCAGAGATATTCTGTCACCTGATGTCCCCTGGTAAAATCTATTTTCTCCTCAAGTCATTTGGATTTTTTAAAATCTCTATTTCATGACACACCAGGCGTAGGTTGGCATATACTTGTTCTAACAGGAGATGATGTGGGTAAATCATCAGATTAAGTTATTATCGGGTAAATCAAGAACATCTGTGTGGGTGAGAGCCTGCTAGCCTGACGTAGGTGAGGTGCGGCAGTACTGATTAATATCTTCACTTGTACAGCCTCATAGAGCCAAGAGGCTAGCCAACAACTGTCCCCGTGTGAGCCCTACAACCAACCATCGAAGCGTGGGCTCTAGAGACCAACTGCTTGGATGGAACCCCAGCCCTTGCATTTATAAGATGTGCACCTTTGGGTAAGATGTTTAACCTCTCTGTGCTTCCACCTCCCCATTTATAAAATAAGAATGATAACAGTATCTACTACATTAAAAAAAAAAAATTAATGTAGCATCAATTCTGACTCATTGAAACCCTATGTGTTACAGAGTAGAACTGCTCCATAGAGTTTTCTTGGATATAATCATAACTGAAGCAGGCTTCCAGGGCTTTCTTTCACAGTGGGCTTAAACCGCCAACCTTTAGGTTAGTAGTCTAGCACAAACCATTGCCCCACCTAAAACCAAAAAAAACAAACCCATTGACATAGATTTGATTCAGACTTGTAGTGACCCGTAACACAGAGTAGAACTGCTGCTGCGTAGGGTTTCTAAGACTGTGATCTTTAGGAGAGCAGATTACCATATCTTCTTCCCACAGAGTGGCTGGTAGATTCAAATCACCCACCTTTCGTTAGCAGCTGAGCTCTTAGCCACTGTGCCACCAGGGATCCTTTAGGGGTAGTGTAAGAACTGAATGAATTAATACATGAGAAGTGCTTAGAACAACGTCTGGCACACAGGAAAAAGACAATAAATGTTATCTAGTCTTCTTCTTAGTATTATTATTATACCCCTGGCTACCGAGACATGGCTAGAATTGGATTTAAGTTTCTGTCACTTTCCCATTGATTCTCCATTGATTCTTGGCCCTCCCCTGTCCAAGGAAAGAGACCCCGGTTGTGTTCCAATGTCTGTGAAGTTCCCATTTGTCCTTCTTTCCAACTTGATTCCAGAAGGCCTGCTTGATTCCTTTGATTGTGTCAATTCCTATCTAATTAGTAATTAAGATCTTTGCAGGAATTTAGGATGGGGCACCCAGCAGTGAATTACCCTAAGTAATTGTGTGATATGAATTAAACCAGGGGAATTTGTATTCCTGTTTCCAGAATATTCTAGGGACTCAATAATGTTTGGTGAATGAATAAGTGCTGTTAAAAGCAACAATAGGAGGTACCATCTGGGCTACTGTACGGTTGTCATTCCATCATACACATCATACATTCAGAGTCAGCCTCATCCCGTTAGTGGTTATAAAATGATCTCATTTAATTTACTAATTGTGAGCCTTAAATCATACTGTAAAACTGCCCAAAGTCATGAAATCACATCAATTAATCCTGGCCAACTAACCAGATACTCTGCTACTTGATAAACTTTAAGATGTATTGTTTATTGATTCAGATTAACCATGATTTAAGAAAAGTAAATTTGGCTTACTAAATCAGCAAATTAGAGGTTGTTTGACTTACAAAACATTCTTCAACTTTATAGAAAAAGATCCACTGCAGCATCCATACATTATAAATTCCCCATGGGTGATGAAAATATAATTCAATTTACTGAAATTCATGTTTTCAGGAATCCATCCATTGTGCAAATAAATCAAGCTCTAGGATATTGCTGGTTAACTAAGTAGAAATGACCCAAGAATAAATGTAGGTATTAATAATGAATGGAGTAACTGGGTGGTGCAAATGGTTAACACCACTGAAAGACTGGAAGTTCAATTCCACCCAGAGGCACCTTGGAGGAAAGGCCTGGTGACCTACTTCCAAAAAATCAGCCAGTTCTACTCTGACACACATGGGGTCACCATGAGTCGGAATCAACTCGACTCAATGGCAGCTGATTAAACACCCAAAGACTAAACCTCAGCATAAACTTATAGAGACATTTCTAGTTCCATGACCAGTTATTTTTTCTTCTCAGTGACTTACAGTAAGGCATAGACTCCAGGCCTATCAACTGGTGATGGGAAGACAAAGAATATAACGGAGGCAGAGTCAAGATTCAAAATAATCAGAACAATTCCTTTTTTTATTTTTATAATTTATTTTATTTTTGTTGTTGCAGTTGAGAATATACACAGCAGAACATACACCAATTCAACAACTTCTACATGTTCAATTCAGTTACATTTATTGAATTCTTCAAACCGTACAACTATTCTCACCTTCCTTTTCCAAGTTGTTCCTCCTCCATTGTGACTTTTTTATTTAAATCATGTACTACACTGAATTTATGTTTAAAATATAAGTTGCACAAGAGCATAACAGGGAATAGCTGATTTGGCAACAGTTCAAGCATTGCCCATGAACACAACCCGAGTCAACAAGATCATGCTAATACAATGAAAAGCCATACTAAGAGAATTTTATTGTTCAGACTGTGTCTGGAGGGTACATTCAATTCTGGGTACTACATTTTAAGAGGACCATTGAGACTAAATTATGTGCAGGGGAGGTTGGACAGGGTGGAAAATTCCATCATATGAAAACTGTTTGAAGGCATTGAATATGCTTGGCTAGAATAAAACACCAGAACAATGCATTGATGTGTCTTCAGTATGTAAGGAATTCTTGTTTCTAAATTGTGTAAAAGTTGATCCATGTGTTCAAAATCTAGACGGTGAGCCAAAGGGTAGAGGACAAATTTCAGTCCAATATAAGAGCTTTTTCATATTTCATATGGTCCAACAGTGAAATAGGTTGTCTTAATTAAAATGTTCAAACAGACGCTGAATGTCCAAGTATCAGGGCTAACGAAGAAGAGATGATATCAAAGGGCAATTTGAACTTAGATTCTAAGATTTTCTCTGGATGTTTAAATATTTAACCATTGTGTGGTCGCCTCACTGGGGAGTGATAGCTAGTGTTACCTCGCCTGCCCTTTCCATATTTCATAGCATCTTACCTCATGCTGAACTCTCTCTGAAGATTCTACTGTTAATTCTCACCCTAATCTGAAAGTGGAGAAGTCCCAGGAAACACAGCCACTGAGACCCCCGAGCTGCCTTGATTCCTGCCTCCTTTCCTTCCTACAAATTCTGTCCTACTCATCTTTTATGCTGCAAGACACCACAGTATCTTTCTGACAAATTCCTCTCTTGGTTCAAACTGGCCTGACTCAGCTTCTATAACTAACAAATAAAAGAATCTTAACTATGACCCCAGTCTAGTGCTTTTTACGATATTATCTCACCATAAGATAATTGAAGTTTCCTTAAATAGGGATTTTTGTCATAATTTTATACTGTGCTAATTTAAACATTAAAGCAATAGGACAGAGAACCAGGTTAGCCTCATGGTAACTCACCCTCAAGTACGTGATATCTGGAAGAACCCAAAGAAGAGTTTTATTTACATATTCATTTTGAAAGTACATATCCTGCAATAGCACATTTCATCGTTGTGCAAATACCAGTTTCTCTCTGGAGCGTCTCACTAATGGTGTGAGTTTTATATTTATCATGTTTGGCCTGGAGCCAAGGAAATGGCACAGCCACTAAAAGTTCACTTGTTACACAGCTGATCTGACAGTTAATTAATGGGCTTTATGAGGCTGGAGGGCAGGAGGCCTTCCTGAGCCAAGTTTAGGACCCAGTTGGATCTCAAAGGTCGGGTGCTTCGAACGAAGCTCAAACATCATGCTGTTAATTCCCCCAAACTCTTGGCAAAGCCCACCTTTCTGTTCTGAAAGTAACGGCCTCAAGTCTCTCATGAAAAAGTCGAGTTCGAGATCAAAACAATCTTTCATAACCTCGTTTTTAATGAGTGAAAGGAAAATGAACCAGAAACATGAGGATTAAATATCCCTTAAAAACTCCTTGGGATGTAAATGCTGAGAAGAAAGTGCTGGGCCAAACTGTGTATGGGATTTTATCAAACCTTGCAGAGGCGTACCTAAGGTATAGCAGGTATGGCAAGGACCCTGGGTGCCGCCTGGGATGGGGCTGGGGGAGGAAGCAATGAGCAGTTCCTATTGGCCATCACAGTTTCCGTCACCTGCTGTGAGAGATCATTTAGCAATTTAAAACTTATTACCATAGGTCCTATCTTCTGTAGGTATGCAGCTGCAATGTGGGAAACACAGAGAGAAGCTTCTGACAAATTCAGACATGTCTGGCTCAGTCTCTGTCTAATTGGTCTTCATTATGGTCCTTCAGGGGCTCTCGTAATGGAAAGAGCACCTGCGCTTTTCTGAAGGGCCGTTCCCACCTACAGACCATCATCTCTTGGAATGGACCAACCATAGCCATCGTAACATGTAGGTTCTTACTCTTGTTTTAAATCACTTCTTCTGCGAAATGAGTTTGCGGTTATAGATGTCTTGAAGGGCTCCAGGCTTATAAGAAAAAATGATTTTGTTTATCTGTTAATCTTTCACTAAGAACACAGCTCTTTCAAAGGGCTTTTTATAATGTATATAACATAAAAGAGGAATGCTAATTCAATCTGTTTCTTCAATGTGCAATGAATACTCCTCCATGTAAGACCATAGAGTTTTAATGCTAGAAGAAGCTGTAGCTAGACTCTGAATGTCCATTTTCCCCCACACCATGTCTACGTGTGTTTATTTTTTTCCCAACACCATAACAAACGTACACACATACACACAAGACATCGAATAACAAACCCTACAACTGTAGAGTCTCTTAATCTTCCACCGAATGACCCATCACCAGTTCCTCTGAATTGGAACTTAAACTGTTACCTGGTATTCCAATGTCCTCAGGCCACTTAGGAAATAAGCACAAAGGGAGATGTCTTAGTTTCCTAGTACTATGGTAACACAAATACCACAAGTGGGTGGCTTTAAAGAACAGAAATTTATTTCCTCATAGTTCAGAGGCTAAAAGTCCAAATCAGGTCTTGACCATGTCAAGTCCTTCCTTGTTGGTAGCCCCAGTTGTTCCTTGGCTCCTCGGTGTTCCTTGGCTTGCAGATGATCCTTGCATGGCGCCTGTCTTCCCCCCGTGTTGGTTCTAGTTGTTTTATAACTGAGAAGTGATTAGGTTTAGAATCTACCCTACATGGTTATGAACTCATTACCATAACAAAAAAACACCTATTTTCAAACAGGGTCATATTTACAGGTACAGGGGTTAGAATTTCAACACATATTTTGAGGGGACATAATTCAATCTATAACAAGAGGTCACAGTGATTGGAGCTGATGATTAAGGGGAGCCAGGAAAGCTATTACACAATGGGGGCCGGAACAGTATTCAGGGAAGCTGGAGGGTGTTCCTCTTAGGATATCTATTTGTACTGTCCCATGGTTACGGTTAACAAAGACTACATCAGCCATACAGGGGCAGCATCACCAAGGACTCAAACTAAAAGTTTGGGTCATCTTATCAAACAAAGAATTTCAACCAACTAAGCACTGGTAGTAAGAAGGGAAATGTGAAATGGGAAGTTATTCAACCAACCTTATCCCTGTGACTATTTGCAGAACAGACTGACAGCTTCACCAATATTTCCTTGCATGCTGCTAGTGTGTAACAATGTCTTCTCTTTTCCTGTTTAAATAGAAGTTACAAGTTTTTCAAGTAAAAAGAAAAAATTGACTTCTGGTGGAGCACGCACAGAAGTCTTCCCCACTCCCTCAAACACAGAAAAATATATTTACTTCTTCATTCATTCTCTCATTCAACAAATATTTATTCAGTGCCTATTATGTGGTGGACACAGTTCAACGTGCTGGTGATAGCAGGGAACAAAGCAGACAAAGTCTCTGCCCTCATGGAGATTGTCTTCCAGTAGAGGAAGACAGACAATATGCAATAAGTAGATAGTGTATTAGATGGGACAAATTCTACCTTTGCCAGGAGACCAGAAGAACTGGGTGGTGCCTGGATATGTATGTATGTATATATATATGTATATATATATATACACACACACATATTCATTCTATAGAAGAATCGTGATCAAAAGGGAGAAAATGCAGAACTTAATTTCAAATTCTCATGGAATCCAGACTTTCTGGAGCCACTGAGGCTAGATGAACCTCCAAAACTATTGTCCTGAGATAATCTTTAAACTTTAAACCAAAAATATCCCCTGAAGTTTTCTAAAAATGAAACAATAGTTTAGTTTAACTAATAAAGAATGTCTGCCTTGAGCATTGTGCTCCCTTAAGATCTATATGGGATCAAATGGACAACAGCAACTGGGAAGATTAGATAGGAAGTTTAGGGGGCTATGAGCTTATGTTAATGGAGGAGGAACAATTTGGAAAAAGAGGGTGAGAATGGTTGTACAACTTGAAGAATGTAATCAATGTCCCTGAAGTGTACATGTAGAAATAGTAGAATTGGTGTATGTCCTGCTGTGTATATTTACAACAACAATAAAAAATAAAATAAATTACAAAAAAAGCGAAGAAGAAAAATAGTATATTATGGGGCAGAGCTTTATGATGGGGATGCTATTTTAGATAGGGTGGTCAGGCAAGACGTCTCTGATAAGAAGACATTTGAACAGAGACTTGAATGATAGGAGGAGGCAACTTAGGTGCCTCTATGAAGAACATTCCAGGCAGAGAGAACAGGAAGGTCAAAGGCCTTGAGGTGGACGTGTACTTGGTTTGTCCGAGGAACAACAAGGGAAACTGTGAGGCTAAAGGGAAGTGAGTAATGGGGAGGGTGGTAGGAGATGAAATCAGAGAAATAGGAGCTGGATCATGTAGGGCCTTGTGGCCATAGCAAGTTTATTCTATAAAGCTAGTAAAACTTAATGCTAAAACCAAATAAGGGGAGTACGAGAAAGGCAAATTAAAGGATAATCTCAATCATGGACATTATAAAAACCATAAACATAATATTAGCAAACTAAATCCAGAGGTATATTTAAAAGGCCACTTTGGATTTATCCCAATAATGCAAGGATGGCTTAGGATGAAAAATATTTAAATGTAATTTAATACCTTATCAGGAGCCCTCGTGGCACAATGGTTAAGCCCTAGGCTGCTAACCAAAAGGTCGGCAGTTGGAGCCCATCAGCTGCTCCATGGCAGAAAAATGGGGAGGTCTACTTCTGTAAAGATTACAGCCTTGGAAACCTATGAGGCAGTTCTCCTCTGTCCCATAGGGTCACGGTGAGTTGGAATTGATTTGATGGCAATGGGTTTGGTTTTTGGTTTATCACTTTAACAGATTAAAGGAGAACATCATGTTATCTCAACAGTTGCAGATAAAGCGTTGCTAAAATTCAACACTAATACATGATTCTAAAAAATTATAATAAACTCGGATTAGAAGGAGGCTCCCTTAACCTGATAATAAATATTTACAAACAACACCCTAAATGAAGAAATGGTGGAGTCATTCCCTCTAAATCAAGAACGGGACAAGGATGTCCACTCAACATTAAACTCAATAATAAAAAGACAACTCATTTAAAAAATGGACAAAAGACTTAAACAGACATTTCTCCAAAGAATTATACAAATAGCCAATATTGTTAGATGCCATTGAATGGGTTTCAACTCATAGCAACCCTATGTACAACTGAAGGAAACACTGCCAGGTCCTGCACCATCCTCACAATCATTGCTATGTTTGAGGCCATCATTATAACCACTGTGTCAGTCCATCTCGTCCAGGGTCTCCCTCTTTTTTGCCGACCCTCTACTTGACCAAGCATGATGTCCTTCTCCAGGGACTGGTTCCTCCTGATAACATGTCCAAAGCACGTGAGATGAAGTCTCTCCATCCTCACTTCCAAGGAGCATTCTGTCTGTACTTCTTCCAAGACATATTTATTCATTCTTCTTTGTTCATAGTCCATGATATACTCAATATTCTTCGCCAGCACCATAACTGAAATGTATCAGTTCTTCTTTGGTTTTCCTTATCCATTGTCCAGCTTTCGCATGCACATGAGGGGATTGAAAATACTGTGGCTTGGTCAGGCACACCTTAGTCCTTAAAGTGACAAGTATGCAATATGTCATTTGATTTCTTCACTGCTGCTTCCATGGGCATTGATTGTGGATTCAAATAAAATCCTTGACAACTTCATTCTTTTCTCCATTTATCACGATGCTGCTTCTCAGTCCAGTTGTGAGGATTTTTGTTTTCTTTATGTTGAGCTGTAATCCATGCTGAAGGCTGTAGTCTTTGATCCTCATCACTAAGTGCTTAAAGTCCTCTTTGCCCTCAGCAATCAAGGTTGTGTCATCTGCATATCACAGATTGTTAATGAGTCTTCCTCCAATCCTGATGCCACGTTCTTCATATACTCCAACCTCTCCGATTATTTGCTCAGCATACAGACTGACTAAGTATGGTGAAAGGATACAACCCTGGCATGCATCTTTCCTGATTTTAAACCGTACGGTAACCCCTCGTTCTGTTCCTATGACTGCATGTCTATGTACACGTTCCTCATGAGCACAATTAAGTGTTCTGGAATTTCCATTCTTCACAATGTTATCCATAATTTGTTATGATCCACACAGCCAACTGCCTTTGCATAGTCAATAAAACACAGGTAAACATCTTTCTGGTATTCTCTGCTTTCAGCCAAGATCCATCTGACATCAGCGATGATATCCCTGGTTCCATGTCCTCTTCTGAATCTGGCTTGAATTCCCTGTCGATGTTCTGCTGCAACTGCTTTTGAATGATCTTCAGCAAAATTTTACTTGTGTATGGTATTAATGATATTGCTCAATAATTTCCACATTCTCTTGAATCACATGAAAAAATGTTAAGCCTCATTAATCATCACAGAAATGCCAATCAAAACCACAAGAGCATACCACCTTACACCCACTTAAAAAAAAAAAAGCTGTTTCCAGTGGACTCCAACTCATAGTGACCCCATGTATGTCAGAGTAGAACTGTGCTCCATAGTTTTCAATGGATGATTTTTCAGAAGTAGATTGCCAGGCCTTTCTTCTGAGACACCGTGTGGCTAACTGAAAGGTCAGTGGTTCGAACCCACCAGCTGCTCCATGAGAAAAAAGACTTGGCAATCTGCTCCCATAAAAATGACAGCTTAGGAAACCCTATGGGGCAGTTCTACTCTGTCATATAGGGTTGTTGTGAGTCTGAACCGACTCGCAAGCACACAACAAAAACACGGAGAGTACTAGCAAATGCATTAGGCAAAAAATAAAGAAAAGTGTGAGGTTTAGAAATGAAATGAAAAAAATATTATTTTCTGATAAAGAAAATGCATAGTTATTGGTGGATAATCTATTGGGACTAATAAAAGAATTCAGCAAGGTTGCTGATTGTAAGACCAACACACAAAATGCAGTAATGTCTCTGCCTATATGTCAACGATAACAAATTAGAAAGTAAAATAGAAAAAAGCACTCAACTCACAATAGCAGCAAAAACTATGAAAGACCTAAGAAATTAGCATCACATAAAATGTTGAAGATATTTACAGAAGAAAAACGATAAAGCTTTTCTGAAGAACATAAATAAAGATCTGAAAAATGAATAAGAAGACTCCAAATCATAAAGATGTCAACTGTGCCTAAATTAGCTATAAAAAAAAAAAAAAATTAGCTATACATGTAATTAAATTCCCACCAAAATCCCTGCAGAATTTGTTGAATTTCTGAATTGATTCTAAAATTCATATGGAAAACCAAAGTTGCATCAATTACCAAGATAATTTTGAAAAAGAATAACAATGGGGTGGACAGGTGGGTTGCCCTGCCAGATATCAAAACAAACCAGATCATTGCAGAAATTACAAAGGGTGGTCCGGACAGAGGGTTAAGGTCCCTGGGTGGCACAAGCAGTTTGCACTCAACAGCTAACCAAACGGTTGGCAGTTCAAACTCCCCCAGCAGTGCAGTAGCAGAAAGGCCTGAAAATCTGCTTCCTTACAGATTACAGCCAAGAAAGCCCTATGGCACAGTCCTACTCTGTAATACATGGGATCCCCACGAGTCTGAAGCCACTGGACAACAACAGGTTTGGTTTGGGTTTGGAGAGAGAAATAGGCAATGGAACAGAACAGCCCTACACAAACCAGTGTACAGGAGGGTGGAATAAATAAAGGTGACATTACAGATCTGTTTTTCTCTTATTCAGAAGTGATGGGAAAAAAAATTTTTTTTTCATATAAAAATATACCCCAATTATACAAAAATTAATTCCAAAAGAATTGAAGACCTCAACATGAAAAACCACTACATAAAAGCTACTGGACTACTTAGGAGATTATTTTTGTGACCGTTAGGAGTTTGCCAGGCCTAGTCGCCCTGATCTCTGGCTATCTCCCACATGTCTGAATTGCGCTGGTCCCCACGTTGGGAGTCTGGCTGGGAGAACGTAACCAGTTAATTCCCAGACTCCTTCGGAGCCAAAGTGCAGGCACGTGACCTCGGTCTGCCAATCAGAGACAGCAGGGACGCCTCCGACAGGAGAAAGTGGCTGAAACCTGTGGAGGTGGAAGGGGTGTGATCTGGGTTGGTGGAAGCTTCCCAAAGAAGCCGGTTCTGTAGCGTGACTCTCGAGGCAAATGAGGGGGCTGGCTGCTTCCTGATGGAGCCAGTTCAGTGCTAGGGTCTGGGAGCGTCCCTTTTATTTAGTCTCTGGCCTGTTTTTCCATCTGTCCCAAACGTTGTGGAGCTCCATACTGCTCCTGATAAATTTCTTTTCTAACTAGTCAGACTGAATTTCACTGTTGCAGCTATGAACAGTAACTGATACACAACCCCTCAGAACTGAAAACTTCTTTATGACAAAATATACCATAAATGAAGTTAGAGATAAAAAATAAGACTTGCAGATGTTCGCAGGGTATATAACAAAGGGATTGATATCTGTTAAAAAAACCTGTTGCTGTCCAGTTGATTCCAACTCATAGCGGCCCCAAAGGACAGAGTAGAACTGCCTCATAGGGTTTCCAAGGAGTGCCTGGTGGATTCGAACTGCCGTCCTTTTGATTAGCAGCCATAGCACTTAACCACTATGCCACCAGGGTTTCCAAGGGATTGGCAAGTGTATAGTTATTGTTTATCAAGTAATTTATATTCAATAGAGAAAGAACTCCAATAAATAATGACAAGCAACCCAATTTTGGGGTGGTGGGGAGGAAGAAGTGGGAACGGACAATTTACAGAAGAAGAAATCCAATTATCTTTATTATATATATATATATATTCCTGATTTTTTTAATTTACATAAATAGAATTCGGGTGTTCATATTCTATAAATTTTTTCACCCCAAATAAGCATATATGATAGTTCAACCACATCTTGAGTACAAAAATTTATAGAATACGAACACCTCAGTTCTATTTATATAAAACTTTTAAATAAGAAAAAACAATAGTGTGCTAGTTTTGAAGATATAAAAACAGGCAAACAGCACAAAAGGGGGGAAGCTGGAAGCTCGCACCGCAAACTCAATATAGTGTGGCACCTGGAGTACAGAGAGGGAAAGGGGATCTAAGATTTAGATATATTTCATATCTAAAAGATAAAATACTAACAGTTGTTAATGACCTGATATGGATCCTTCTCCATTTCCTACACTTACATAAGAATTATAATTTTTGAAATGTTCTCTTTCTCTCTTTTATAAAATGTGAGAAAGATACACTGACCATTTAATCTACACATTATAGGATGCTGAGATAACAGCTTGACAGAAATAAGGGCATATTCTCTGTGTATAAATTACAGGGGAAAACTCCATGTTAGAGTCCCCCAAAAATGTGCTTAAGAAAAATAAGCCAATTTCTGTGCCTCTATTCCTAAGCCAAAATACAACATTGAGTATATCCCACCTGACCTTAGAGGCCATCTCAAGAACAGATTTGACTCATTGAACACTAATGACCAAACATCATACAGGAAGAAAGCAAAAGGTCACTAAAAAGACAAGAGAGAAAGAAAAGACCAAAATGGTTGTCGGAAGTGACTCTGAAACTTGCTCTTGAAAGCAGAGTAGCTAAAGCAAATGAGAGAAATGATGAAGTAAAAGAGCTGAACAGAAGATTTCAAATGGCGGCTCGAGAAGACAAAGTAAAATATTATAATGAAATGTGCAAAGACCTGGAGTTAGAAAACAAAGAGGGAAGAACACTGTTGGCATTTCTCAAGCTAAAAAAACTAAAGAAAAAATTCAAGCCTGGAGTTGCAATTTCAAAGAATTCTCTGGACAAAATATTGAATGATGCAGGAAGCATCAAAAGAAGGTGGGAGGAATACACAGAGTCACTGTAACAAAAAGAAATGATCAACGTTCAACCATTTCAGGAGGTAGCATACGGATCAAGAACCAATGGTATTGAAGGAAGATGTCCAAGCTGCACTGAAGGCATTGGTGAAAAAGATGGGTAAAGTAATTGATGGAATAGCAATTGGGATGTTTCAACAAATGGATGCAGTGCTGGAAGTACTCACTTGTCTATGCCAAGAAATTTGGAAGACAGCTACATGGTCAACCGACTGGAAGAGATCTATATTTGTGCCCATTCCAGAGAAAAGTGATCCAACAGAATGTGGAAATCATCAAACAATATCATTAATATTACGCTCGAGTAAAATTTTGCTGAAGTGGTTGCAGCAATACATTGACAGGGAACTGCCAGAATTTCAAGCCGGATTCAGAAGAGGACATGGAATGAGGAATGTCATTGCTGATGTCAGATCTTGGTTGAAAGCAGAGAATACCAGAAAGATGTTTACCTGTGTTTTATTGACTATGCAAAGGCACTCAGCTGTGTAGATCATAACAAATTATGGATAACATTGTGAAGAATGGGAATTCCAGAACACTTAATTGTGCCCATGAGGAACCTGTAGGCAGTTGTTCTAAGGGAACCAAGAGACAGTCAATCTAAGAGAACAAGGGGGTACTGTGTGGTATAAACTCAGAAAACTTTTGTGTCAGGGTTGCATCCTTTCTCTATAATTTTTCAGTCTGTATGCTGAGCAAGTAATCTGAGAAGCTAGAGTATTTCAAGAAGAATGCAGCATCAGGATTGGAGGAAGACTCATTAACAACCTGCAATATGCAGATGACACAACCTTGCTTGCTGAAAGCGAAGAGGACTTGAAGCACTTACTGATGAAGATCAAAACCTACAGCCTTCAGCATGGATTACACCTCAAAGTAAAGAAAACAAAAACCCTCACAACTGGACTGATAAACAACATCATGATAAACAGAGAAAAGATCGAAGTTGTCAAGGATTTCATTTTACTGGGATCCACAATCAACACCCGTGGAAACAGGAGTTAAGAAATCAAAGGATGCATTATTGCACTGGGCAAATCTGCTGCAAAAGATGTCTTTAAAATGTTGAAAAACAAAGATGTCACTTTGAAAACTAAGTGGTGCCTGACTCAAGCCATGCTATTTTCAATTGCCTCATATGCATAGGAAAGCTGGGCAATGAATAAGGAAGACTGAAGAAGAATTGATACCTCTGAATTATGGTATTGGTGAAGAATATTGAATATACCATGGACTGCCAGAAGAAGGAACAAGTCCGTCTTGGAAGAAGTACAGCCAGAGTGCTCCTTGGAAGCAAGGATGACTAGACTTCATCTCATGTACCTTTGGACATGTTGTCAGGAGGGACCACTCCCTGGAGAAGGACATCATGCTTGGTAAGGTAGAGGGTCAGCGAAAAAGAGGAAGACCCTCAACCAGATGGACTGATACAGAGGCTGCAACAATGGGCTCAAACATAGCAATGATTGTGAGGATGGCTCAGGACCAGGCAATGTTTCTTTCTGTTGTACGTAAGGTTGCTATGTCAGAACCTAACAGCAACAACAACATTCCTAATTCATTTTAAAATTATACATGCATTTTATTCCATGAAATAAAGATAAAAGATTACAATGATTCACTTATAGTGATTTTAGGGCTTAAGAAAGCAATGGTTGCTTTTCTCCTGCATCGCCATGTTCTTTAGAATAAGTCTGTGTGCTCCTGTGGAGTGACAATTTTGACTCACACCTGTCATTCACAGGCTGAGCCACAGGATGCCACTGTTGCATTTTTGGTATAATAGACTTTAACTTAAGCTGAGGTGAAGAAAGAAAGGAAAAAAAAAAAAGAAAATCTCTCTTATAAACAGACACATGACAACTACACAAGGTTGAAGATTCAAAGCTGGTCTTACAAGTTATGACTAATTTTTAAAATTCCTCTAAATTGCAGTTGAACATCACATGCTGAAATCACATGAGTCTTTTAGTACGTTCCAGTATCATACCAAAATTAATTATTCTGGAACACTTTAAAAAAACACACGCACCCACAAATGCTTTTTAAAGCAAAGCCCTCTGGGGGTTAAATTCTCAGAAGAGGTTTCTACTTCAACTCTGTGAAGTCAGCTGCTGTATTTTCAGACTTATGGGATCTCTGATACATTCCTTGCTAAAACTGATAGATGATATATTGTCTAGTATTTAAACCTATCTAAAAATATTTGTCTTTTCATGCGGCCACTATATCATTGTGAAGTTTTGAGTAAATCAAATATGATTAGATACATTACATGCAATTCTGATTGAACTGCACCTAATAGTTATACCTGGCACTTCAACATTTCTTTCTTCTCAGTCTCCCTCACAACTAATTAAGGGTTTATAAGTTACCAATCATGGGTCCTAGATGAACCTAGATGCATAAATAAAATGTGTAGAATGGTGGTCCCAAAGTAGAATACATCCTATTAAAATATGACCATATTCATGAATGCTGGTATACACACAGAGGTCCCTGGCTGGTGCAAACTGTGTTCAACAACTGACATGAAGGTTGGTGGTTTGAACCCACCGAGTGGCATCGTGGAAGAAAGGCCTGGCAATTTGCTTCCTTAAAGATTGTTGTTGTTAGGTGCTGTCCAGTTGGTTCTGACTCATAGTGACCCTGTGTACAATAGAACAAAGCACTGCCTGGTACTGTGCCATCCTCACAAATGTCATGCTTGAGCCCATTGTTGCAGCCGCTGTGTCAACCCATCTAGTCGAGCGCCTTTCCCTTTTTCACTGACCCACTACTTTCCCAAGCATGATGTCCTTCTCCAGGAATTGGTCCCTCCTGATAACATGTCCAAAGCATGCGAGATGAAGTCTTGCCATTCTTGCTTCTAAGGAGCATTCTGGCTGTACTTCCAAGACAGATTTTTTCATTCTTCTGCCAGTCCGTGGTATGTATATTCAATATTCTTCACCAACACCATAATTCAAAGGCATCAATTCTTCTTCCACCTTCCTTATTTATTGTCCAGCTTTCATATGCTTATGAAGCAATTGAAAATACCATAGCTTGGGTCAGTTGTATCTTAGTCCTAAAAGTGACATCTTTGCTTTTTAACACTTTAAAGAGGACTTTTGCAGCAGATTTGGCCAATGTAATGTGTCTTTTGATTTATTTACTGCTGCTTCCATGGGTGTTGATTGTGGATCCAAGTAAAATGAAATCCTTGACAACTTCAATATCTCCATTTATCATAATGTTGCTTATTGGTCCAGTTGTTAGATTTTTCTTTTCTTTATGTTGAGGTGCAATCCATACGTCATCAGCAAGTGCTTCAGGTCCTCTCCACTTTCAGCAAGCAAGGTTGTGTCATCTGCATATCACAGGTTGTTAGTGAGTCTTCGTCCATATAGTCCAGCTTCTCAGATTATTTGCTCAGCATACAGATTGAATAAGTATGATGAAAGGATACAACCGTGACGCAAACCTTTCCTGATTTTAAACCTCTCAGTATCCCTTTGTTCTGTTCCAACGTCTGCCTTTTAATCTATGTGTAGGTTCCTCAGGAACACAATTAAGTGTTCTGGAATTCCCCTTCTTCACGTTGTTATTCATAATTTGTTATGATCCACACAGTCGAATGCCTTTGCATAGCCAATAAAGCACAGGTAAACACCTTTCTGATAGTCTCTGCTTTCATCTGACATTAACAATGATATCCCTTGATCCATGTCCTCTTCTGAATCCAGCTTGAATTTCTGGGAGTTCCCTGTCAATGTATTGCTGCAACCTCTTTTGAATTTTCTTCAGCAAAATTTTACTTGTGTGTAATATTAATGATATTTTTGATAATTTCCTCATTCTGTTGGATCACCTTTCTTCAGAATGTGTACAAATATGAACCTCTTCCAGTCCATTGGCCAGGTTGCTGTCTTCCAAATTTCACGGCACAGACAAGTGAGCACCTCCAGCGCTCCATCCATTTGTTGAAACATCTCAACTGGTATTCTGTCAACTCCTGGAGCCTTGCTGTTTGGCAATGCTTTCAGTGCAGCTCAGACCTCTTCCTGCTGGCATTTGAAATACCAGTGGCAAAGCTTCCAGTATCACAGCAACACACAAACTGACAGGTGCATGGTGGTGGTAAAGATTACAACTGAGAAAACTCTATGGAGCAGTTCTACTCTATAACAGATGAGGTCACCCTGAATTGGAATCTACTCAACAGCAGTGGGTTTGTTTTTTCCTTTTTCTTTTTGCCTTGTGTATGCATGTAGGAAATAAATTGTTCCCTCCAAGAAATTCCATATAATTAAGGACATATAACATATTCATGTGAAAAAGAAAACAATACCCTATGTGATGGATTAAATTGAATCTCCAAAAACTGTGTATTGAATTCCTGGTCCTTGGGCCTGTGGATGTGATCCTATTAGGAAGCAGGGTTTCTCTTTTGCTATGTTAATGAAATCATACCAATGTAGGGTAGGTTCTAAAGCTAATCACCTCTGAGTTACAAAAAGAGCAGAATAGACTCAGAGACACACACGCAGGAAGACAGGCAACAGATGAGGATTGTCTACAAGCAAAGGAATACCAGGGATTTCTTGCAGACACCAGAAACTAGGAGAGAGGCTCACAGAAGGAATCAACATGGCCGAGACCCTGATTTGAACTTGTGGCCTCCAGAACTATGAGAAAATAAATTTCAGTTCCTTAAAGCCACTCACTTGTAGTTTTTGTGTTTCAGCAGCATTAGGAACTAAAACTCCGTAGGAAAATGAAGTGTCAAAATATTCAAAAGTTCTCGGTTCAGACAGGAGAGTTCCCGAAGGTTGGAGCAGCCAGGATAGGCTGGGGAGTAGGCAGAACTAGAGATGGCAGACTGCATGCCCTCTCTTCAGAGTGTACCAGTCCTCTGCTTTGCCCAGCCAGGCTGGTCTCCTTCCTCTCTTGATTCAGCTGCCTCCTGTCTTCTGCAGATTTTCATAGCTCTTTGAACATGTATTTAGCTATAACTCTCAAAAATTGTTCATTTAACTGGAATAGACATTTCACCAAAAAAAAAAAAAAAAAGATATACAAATGGCCAAAAAGCACATGAAAAGATGCTCAACATCATTAGTCATTAGGGAAATGAAAATCAAAACCACAATGAGATACCACTTTACATCCACTGGAATGGCTATTATCAAAAAAGGGGAAATAACAAGGGTTGACAAGGATGTGGAGAAATTGGAGCCATTGTCCACTGTTGCTGGAGATGTAAAATGGTGCAGCGGCTGTGGAAAACAGTTTGGCAGTTCCTCAAAAAGTTAAACATAGAATTGCATTATGACCCAGCAATTCCACTCCTAAATATATACCCAAAAGAATTGAAAGAAGGAACTCAAACAAATACTTGTACACCAACGTTCATTGCAGCATTATTCACAATAGCCAATAAGGTGGAAACAATACAAGTGTCTGTCAACAGATGAATGGATAAACAAAATGTGGTCTATACACACAGTAGACTATTATTCAGTCGTAAAAAGTAATGATGTGCTAATACATGTTACGGCGTTGAAAAACCAAAAAAAAACCAAACCCACTGCGGTCGAGTCGATTCCGACTCATAGCGACCCTATAGGACAGAATAGAACTGCCCAGTGGAGTTTCCAAAGAGCGCCTGGCGATTTGAACTGCCGACATTTTGGTTAGCAGCTGTAGCACTTAACCACTATGCCACCAGGGTTTCCACGGCCTGAAAAAAAGTATGTTAAGTGAAAGGAGCCAGACACGAAAAGATAAATATTGTATGATTCTACTTATATGAAATATCTTGTTGTTGTCAGGTGTTGTCGAGTCAATTTCGACTCACAACGACCCCATGTGACAGAGTAGAACTGTCTCATAGGATTTCCTCGGCTGTAATCTTTATAGAAGCAAATCACCAGGTCTTTCTCCTAAGGAGCCACTGGGTAGGCTCAAACTGCCAACATTTTGGTTAGCAGCCAAGCGCTTAACCATTTGCGCCACTAGGGCCTCTTATGAAATATCTAGAATAGGCAAATTTATAGAGACAGAAAGTAGATTAGAGGATACCAGGGGCTGGGGAGAATGATCAGTTATTGTTTAACAGGTGGAGAGCTCGTTTGGGGTGATGAAAAGCTTTGGAAGTAGATAGTAGGTTGCACAAGAGTGTGAATGTAATTGATGCCATTGAATTATACACTTAAATAGTTAAAATGGCATATTTTATGATATATATCATATATATATAGCCACAATAAAATTTTTTTTTAATTATTCATTTATTTATTCAACATATACTAGGCAGAAAACAAGACTAACATGGCCCCTGCCCTTAGAACTTATGATCTAATACACATGTTGCACTTATTTGCGTACTTTCTATCTTCTGTAGGACTGTGAGCTACTCAGTATCCCCAGCATGGAGGATGGAGCAGGTTGTGAATAAATGCTAGTTAAATGAATGATGTGCCCACAGGGGGTAGAGTAAGGAAGGTCAGAAGTCAGCACAGTTGTCCATTCAAGAGGTGCTAGGAGCTTGGATTAGAGTGACGGAAGTGGTGGTGGAGAAAGGACAGTTAAATAAGAAGGCAAAAGACCAAAGGGTCTTGAGATTCCCTGCAAGCAGTCAGGGACAGGGCAGAGCCAAAAACTACTCCAAGGATGGTGCTATTCAGTGGATTTGTTGGTGTGTCTCTTTTCCTCACTAACTTGTGGCACCAGCAATCTTTTTGTTTTACAGAATTAATGATATGCCAGCCTAGTTATTGTGAAATAAACTCTTCTACTCTGAAGCAAATAGTGATCCGGCAATAAAAAGGCTCCTCCAAAGATCAACGTGGTATCCTCAGTCCATTCTACTTGTCATCCTCAGTGATGAAATGACCAGGTCACACTCGGTGTATGAGTCACAATGCTTCCATCCCAGCTCTTCACACAGCAGTGGGGCTGCAAGGTCTCGGTTAATTTAGAGTTAGAGCAACTCTTAGGGGGTCAGCGTGACTCATAGGACTGTGGCCTTTGAAAAGTGGTAGTGGACTGAGTGCGCTACAGGGTAATAAATTTTTTAACTTAACTAGAAGAGCTCAAGTCTTCCTTCAGAATACTGGTTGCCTAAGCAACGGAGAGGTCAAAGCAGCAATAAATTATTGCTAGTCTCATCAAAATAGAGCTGTTATCATTTTATAAACATGGAGATAGCACCGTAGTTGTTGGCTGCCAAATATAATTCAGTATGAAGAGATTATCTATAAGTTCATATCAGAGGAAAACAGAAGACCAAGTCCCAGGTCCAAGGTCAAGAAGACCAAGGTCCTAACCCAGGACAGTTTAGAAAACAGAAGACAGAGGTCCAAATCTCAGCCCTGCCTTTCACTAATGGTGGGAACTCGGTTAGCCAGCTCGCTTTCTCTCTCTGAACTTCAGTTCTCCCTGGTTAGAGGAGAGGATGTTGGAAGGATCCACAGGACTGATATCCATGAATGTTCTCTAAAAATAGCCAAACATTCTACAAAGAAAGGAACGGCTACCTCTGAAAGATGGAAAGCAAAATTAGTCAGGTAAGATCACCAATAAAGCTAAAGTATTTTAAGTAAGACATACCTCTCAACTGGCAGTTTAGATGAGTGAAATGATCTGAATAAAGAAACCACATATATAACAACTTTAGAGATCATTTTATGTTAACACTCATACTGACCGTCAGAGATACCAGTGTTCTGAGTCACAATACTTCAATTTTTCTTTGGGAAACCACTCCTCCACCACCCCCAGAATATATGGGGATAGTATTTCCTCCCAGATGGGGGCGAGGGTTGGGGTGGGATTCCATCTCCCATCCTGGATGAAGTGATTGATTGAACACCGGGTCCATTCAGAAGCAATGAAAGTCAGCCCCTGGGATTCCTCTGTGGGAACTTCTGTCTGCTGGACTTGAGTTTGGTGGGCTGTAGACTCAGTCCTTAGCTAGCATTATCATATATAGAGAGAGTGTGACTGAGAATGAAGCCTGCTCAGTGAACAGCAGAGTCCTGGAAGAGATACAGAGATTAGACCATCTGTGCAAAAGAACTGAGTCATGCCTGATGCTAAAACCACAGTTATGTACACCATTTAAAAAAAAAACAAACAGTTACCCGCAAGTTGATTCCAACTCATGGTGACCACATGTGTTTCAGAGGGCTTTCATGGGGTACTCCATAGGGCTTTCATAGCTGTGACCTTTCTGAAGTAGATTGCCAGGCCTTTCTTCCAAGGCACCTCTAGGTGGACTCAAACCTCCAACTTTTCAGTTAGTAGCCAAGTGCTTAAGAATTTGCACTCCCAGGGTTAAATTCTCTTTATTCTTCAGCCTATTGAAGCTGGACTCTCTAGTTGCAATGGGAAGGAAGAGTCTTGATTAATATTCCACAATCTGGGGAGCCCAATAACCCTGCCCTTCCCAATATGGGGACACATCCCGTCTTTTCCTCCAGCTTCTATTTCTACTCCCCACTCCATGAGCAATTCCCTCAAGAAGAAAAGAAGCCAGGAACCACGCTATCTTGAAGTACTTCCATCTCTTACCTGCAATGCTGGCGACATACTTGGAATGAGTAAAGAAAACTCACAGTGAGTACAAACACAAATGAACACCTCAATATTTCAATCCGCATATATCTTTCTCTCTACTGCTATGGTATAATCAGTAATTTTTCTTTTCTTCTTTCCCTATCCATTTCCTCAACCTACCCAGTAGTCTCATTCTTCAGACGATTTAACACATGAATCATTTACTTTGAAGTCACAAAATGAACCCTATGGGACGGTTCTACTCTGTCCTATAGGGTCATTATGAGTCGGAATTGACTAGACAGCAATGGGTTTTTGGTTTCCCCGTGGGAGGAGCACTGGTGACACCATGGTTAAGCGCTCAGCTGCAAACCGAAACGTCAGTGGTTTGAACCCACCAGCTGCTCCTCAAGAGAAAGACCTAGAGATCTGCTTCAGTAAAGATTACAGCCAAGAAAACCCTATGGGGCAGTTCTACTATGTCCTACGGGGCCACTATGATTCGGAATCAGCTCCACAGCACCCAACAGCAGTGCCTCGTGGAAAGCTCAGACATGATGAACAAGAATCTGGAGCTGGGAAAGAGTAATTGAGGGGGCCTGGATTCAGAGGACAAAAGGAAGAAAAAGTATTTTAAAGTTGAAGATACTGATAATGCTTCTGAGAAAGGGAGCCATTCAGGAGGAGGAAGCACTGGTGAATAAAAAAATAGGTACCAAGAAATTTGAGATAACAGCGGGGCAATCAGGTGGAGAGATCTACAGGCATAGAATTCTGGAGAAGAAGATTCCAGAGTCCATTAAATCATAGAATGTTTTTGTTAAATAATGCCTGAGAAATGATCTAATCTGAAATGGGTATTGTCTTTGATCTGTTTTAAATAAAATTAAACCAAATCCTAAAGCCTCAATTTCACCATTTAACAAATGAGATGACAAAGTCAACAGTTCTAACAATATGCAGGGTTTAGGGACGCCCCCTTGGTAAAGTAGAAGGTCAACGAAAAAGAGGGAGACACTTAACAAGATGGATTGATACAGCAGCTGCAAAATTGGGTTCAAACATAGTAATCATTATGAGGATGGCGCAGGACCAGGCAATGTCTCTTTTTGTTATATGTAAGGTCACCATGAGTTAGACTAGACTCTAGGGCACCTAACAACAACAACAACAAAGGGGTGCCCCCGAGGCCCTTAGGGTCTACCTAGGAAGGAGGAGGCCTCTGGAGTCCATACTCCTGCCCCGACCAACCAGAGGAGCTCAGCTCCTATCTGCTTCATGAGTTATGATTACTCATAAGATTTTTAAAAAGAAACATCTAATTAAGTTTGGAAACCCACGGGATAGATGAGTTTTCACTTCTCTTGTGAATATGATTTCTTCCTTTTTTGAGCCAAATCTGCTCCCCCCTGTAACTTTGATTTATTACTGATGCTCTTTTCAGATGCCCTCCCTGTTGTTGTTCACCAAGACCCAGAATCCAGACCTCTGCTCTTTTTACTGTACAGAGACACAGGGAGGACGGCCAGGCGAAGCCAGAGGCAAATTGAAATTTTGCTACCACAAACCACGGAACATCAGGAGCCACTAGGAGTTGGAAAAGGCAAGGAAGCATTCTCCTCTAGAGCCTTCAGAGGGAGCATGGCCTTGCCAACACCTTGATATTGGACTTCTGGCCTCGAGACCTGTGAAACAATAAATTTCTGTTGTCTTAAGCCACAGAGTTTGTGGTAATTTGTAATGGACTCCCTGGGTGGTACAAATGGTTAACCTGCTCAGCTGTTTACTGAAAGATTGGAGGTTTGAGGCCTCAGAAGAAAGTCCCTGCAATCTACTTCTGAAAAATCAGCCACTGAAAACCCTATGGAGCATAGTTCTATTCTGACACGCATGGGGTCGCCATGAGTTGGAGCTGACTCAATAGCAGCTCCTTGGTTGTTTAGGAAATGGATACACCTGATCACCTGCACAACTGAGTGAGGACTGTGTCAATGGATACCTGAAAAGAGGGGGCAGCAACAGGATTGCTCTCTCATACCTGCTCAGAAACCTCAGCTGCAAGCTGTAATAAAGTTACAGTCATAAGTACAGTATAGGTTTTCCTACATTCTCCATAGCACTTATCACTCTTTAACACACAATATGTTGTAAATTTATCTTGCTTATTTTCTACAGCCCCTCTCCATGCAATGGTCATGCTAGAAGCTTCATGAAGACGGTTTCTTTTCTTTCCTTTTCCTTTCCCCTTCCTTCCTTCCCCTCCTTTTTCTCTTCCTCTCTCCCTCCCTCCTTCTTTTCTTTCTTTCTTTGAAACATCATCGGTGACTAGTCAGTATCTAACACTTAACGGACACTCAATAAATACTTGGTGAATCAATAAATGAAAGCATGATAGAAAAAAACTCGTACTTTAAGGCACAAGATGGCATGAGAGCATCCAGGGGGTGAGTGCAGACAAAGAATTCCCAGGAGTGAGCTCTGGAGCACCCCACCATTCAGAAGCGATGGAGACAAGGGAGGAGGAAGTGGGAGAATGAGGGGGGACAGACCAAGTAAGAAGAGGCCCAGGATATAATGGTGTTTTGGAAGCTTGGTAAAAAGTGTTTCAGGGGAGAGAGAGGGTTATCGGTGTCCAATAGATACAACAAGCAGAATGAGGACTTAGAGTTTAGCAACATGGGAGTCACTGACGACCTTGACAGAAGAAATTTTGGTGAAGTGTTGCAGGCAAGGCTTACCAATCAAATGCGCAGAAAGTCATCTGGGAAAAAAACACAGTAAGATGATAATGGAAATACTAATGTCATTATTGTCTTTTTGCTTGACTGTATCTCCTTTAATGTAATGAAATATGTGGCCTTTTTAAAAAAATTTTTTTTATTGTGCTTTAAGTGGAAGTTTACAAAACAAGTCAATCTCATACAAAAATTTATATACACCTTGCTATAGGGTCGCTATGAGTCGGAACTGACTCGACGGCAACGGGTTATATACTCCTAGTTGCTCTCCCCCTAGTGAGGCAGCACACTCCTCTCCACCCTCTATTTTTGTGTCCATTCAGCCAGCTTCTGACTCCCTCTGCCCTCTCATCTCCCCTCCACACAGGAGATGCCCACATAGTCTCATGTGTCTACCTGATCCAAGAAGCTAACTCTTCACCAGTGTCATTTTCTATCCCATAGTACAGTCCAACCCCTGTCTGAAGAGTTGACTTTGGGAATGGTTCCTGTCCTGGGCTAACAGAAGGCCTGGGGACCATTACCTCCGGGGCCCTTCTAGTCTCAGTCAGACCATTAAGTCTGGACTTTTTACGAGAATTTGAGGTCTGCATCCCACTGCTCTCCAGCTCCCTCAGGGGTTCTCTGTTGTGTTCCCTGTCAGGGCAGTCATCTGTTGTAGCCGGGCACCATCTAGTTCTTCTGGTCTCAGGCTGATGTAGTCTCTGTTTTATGTGGCCCTTTCTGTCCCTTGGGCTCAGGATTACCTTGTATCTTTGGTGTTCTTCATTCTCCTTTGCTCCAGGTGGGTTGAGACCCATTGATGCATCTTAGATGACTGCTTCCTACCGTTTAAGACCCCAGATGCCACTCTCCAAAGTGGATGCAGATTGTTTTCTTAACAGGTTTTATTATGCCAATTGACCTAGATGTCGCTTGAAACCATGGTCTCCAAACCCCTGCCCCTGCTATGCTGGCCTTCGAAGCATTCAGTTTTTTCAGAAAACTTCTTTGCTTTTGGTTTAGTCCAGTTGTGCTGACCTCTCCTGTATTTCTGTGTTGTCTTTCCCTTCACCTAAAATAGTTCTTGTCTACTATCTAATTAGTGAACACCCTTCTCCCTCCCTCCCTCCTTCCTCACTCTCGGAACCATCAAATAATATTTTCTTCTCTGTTTAAACTATTTCTTGAGTTTTTATAATAACAGTCTATACAATATTTGTCCTTTTGCAACTGACTAATTTCAGCATAATGTCTTCCAGATTCCTCCAATTTATGAAATGTTTCACAGATTCATCATTATTCTTTATTGATGTGTAGTATTCCATTGTGTGAATATACCATAATTTACTTATCCATTCATCCATTGATGGGCACCTTGGTTGCTTCCCTTTTTTTGCTATTGTAAACAGCACTGCAATGAACATAGGTGTGCATATATCTGTTTGTGTAAAGGCTCTTATTTCTCTAGAATAGGAGTGGGATTGCTGGATTGTATGGTATCTATTTCTAGCTTTTTAAAGAAGTGCTAAATCGATTTCCAAAGTGATTGTACCGTTTTACATTCCCACCAGTGGTATAAGTGTCCCAGTATCTCCACAACCTCTCCAACATTTATTATTTTGTGGGTTTTGGATTAATGCCAGCCTTGTTGGAGTGAGGTGGAATCTCATTGTAGTTTTTATGTGGCCATTTTTATAAAAAGAAAATAATCTTAAACAATGCATGATAAAAGAGAACAAAATTATCTGGAATTTTTCAGTATTTAAAATTTTTTTTCCTAATTTATTATTAACCTGCTTTGCTTACCGCCCAATGTTTCCCTCAACTTTTAGAACTGGGAAAAACTGAATACTACAAACTACCAATTCATGTTTTTAAGGTTTTTGTGCATAATTTAAAACATCTTTTAAATTCATTTAACCAATACCCTATTGTAAGACTTTTGAGTTGTTTCCAATTAAACTCCTATTGTTGCAAGTTTTGATTGCTACCAAACTGGCCCCAATAAACTAACACACAGCCAGAATAATTGGATGAAAATAAATTACGAAGGAAGAGGGAAACAACTGAAGAAATTCTGGAAAAGCAGACAAAATTGCTTAAAGACTTAAAAGGGTTAAAAATGCTCCTTGCTGTAAAAAATTTGCCAGTATTTAGGGGGAAAAAAAACCCCAGTGATTAGAGATTATTCATTTTCAACCAAATTATTATTATTATTTAAAAAAAAAAAAACTAGTGGCATTAGAAATTATTAATTATAGACTCAACTAACTTGTTTTCAGCAAAATCATGTGGCCTCTTCCAGGTCAGTGCTTATGTAGCCACTTAGGAACTTGATGTGTTACCATAGTGTGTGAGCTTCCAGTGGTGTAAACTGAAGGAGTGCTTACTGATCCTAATATTTTGCAAGACTGCTCTCTTAAGTCCAGCCCTGACTGGTAGTGGCTCTGATATATCCCTGACAGAGTCCACCAGCCATGTAATCAATGGGCATCGCCTCACATCAGCACTCAAATTCAGTAGCTGACTGAGTGTCATTCACGGTCTCATTCATCAGTGCATTCAGCCTTTTCTCCTCCATGTTGATTCCAGCAAGTCCCACGGTGGCCAGCGCAGAAAGGGATGGGAAGGGAGTTGTCTGGGCTCTGGCATCCAAAACATGCCTGTTACATAACAGAAAGGGAGATCCACCCCGAAAATATTTTGTTTCCTTCTGCCCCAACCCCATCCTCAAAATAGTAAGAGGAATCTTCATATTTTTCAAATGGAAATGAGCCAAAGCAGCCATTTTCCAAGCAACTACATAGTTGATCTGGACTTTGACCAAACTTAAACTGTCTTTGTCCAGTCCACTGAGCCATGACCAATTTTCGTTTCAGAGTGAGAAATAAAAACTAGACTCAGCTTCATGTGTGCTCATACAGCTACCCTCTGAATTCTCATCTCCCAGGATGGCTAATTCACTTCTGGCACCTAAAGTTGCTGGTCTACTCTTTAGAGTTACAACATTTAATTCATTCCAGCAAACATTCTTTATCTCCACTGGCAGGAATAAAGATGAGAAACCAGCCCAAGTGAGATCCTGAGCACCTACTCTACCCTATAAGGGAACTGAAGCCTGTTTTACCTCTTTCCTAGACAGCACATTATTTTTACTTTGTATGCTTTGGCTGATAAGTGGTGAAGAAACTGAAGTTGTCAAGGACTTCATTCTGTGTGGATCCACAATCAACACCCATGGAAGCAGCAGTCAAGAAATAAAATTACACGTTGCACTGGCAAAATCTACTGCAAAAGACCTCTTTAAAGTGTTAAAAAGCAAAGATGTCATTTTTATGACTAAGGTGCTCCTGACCCAGGACATAGTCTGGCAATGAAAAAGGAAGACTGAAGGAGAATTGACGCATTTGAATTGTGGTGTTCATAAAGAATATTGAATATATCATGGACTACCAGAATGCTCCTTTAAAGTGAGGACAGCGAGACTTCGTCTTGCTTACTTTGAGCACATCATCAGTAAGGACCAATCACTAGAAAAGGATAGCAGGTTTTTGGTAGAGGATCGGTAAAAATGAGAAAAACTCTCCATGAGTTGGTGGCTGCAACAACAGGCTCAAGTATACCAGAGATTGTGAGGATGGTGCAGGACTGGGCAATGTTTCATTCTGTTGTACTTAGGGTCACTATGAGTTAGAACCAACTCAGTGGCAACAAACAGCACGTTTTGCCTGAACCATAAATTTTTCAGAAATCATGACACCTCACTCCAAATTTTCTCAGCAAGCATCTACCACAAAGGACATCCTCCTACTCAACTACAATACCATTATCACACCTAAGAAAAGGAACAATAATTAAATAATATCTCATGTACAGCCCATATTCAAATTTCCACAAGAATCTCCTAAAAGTCTTCTACAGCTTTAAAATTTTTTATCATAAATTAAGCTTCATACATTGCCTTTGGTTATCATGTCTCTTGAGTCGCTTATAAAAAGACTTAGGCTGACTTACGCTGGGTTCTCTAGAGATGCAAAACCAGTGAGGTGTATAAGTATATATAGAGATTTATATCCAGGAAATGACTCACATGGTTGTAGAGGCTGGAAAGTCCAAAGTGTGTGGGTCAGACTGCAGGCTTTTCCTGACTTATGTAGCTGTAGGGGCTGGGGAACCCAAGATTGGCAGGTAAGACAGCAGGGCTCTGGCTCACAGGCTGCAGAGGCCAATGAATCCCAAGGTCAGCAGGTAAGCTGGTAGCTTAAGTCCCCAAAACCAGAGGTCAGATGAACAGGAGCCAGCTGTGGGATCCACCGTGAGTAAAAGCCAGCGAGCTTTGCCAGAAAGTCCACCTATATTGGATTCAGGCCACACCCCCAAGGAAACTCCCTTTCAACTGATTGACTGCTCATAACAGAGCTCATCATGGAGGTGATTACATTATATCAAATTTTATTATCCAGGTGACTGCATCATTACATAGCTGCCAAACTACATCATAACTGCCAAACCACTGAGAATCATGGCCCAGCCAAGTTGACACACAACCTTAACCATCACAACCTAGACTAGTCCCCCTGCCTTTTTTGGTTTTGTCTATTTTTTATTACTTGGATTTTTAAAAGTCTAGATCAATTGTCTTGTAGAATGTCCCACATGCTGGATTTGCCTGATTATTCCCTAATGATTAGATTCATGTTAACACCTGGGGCAAGAATGCTATACAGGAGATGGTGTGTACTAACTGCCTCAGTCAGAAAGTAGGTGACGTTAGGCTCTTTCCAGGCTAAGTTTGATCACTTTGGTAGCCAACTTATTTTTTAAAAATAAAATGAACAAACCACAAACAAATCTACATTTCCTAATTGCTTAGGTATGTGGTGAAAGCCCAGTGTATCTTTCAACACAACCTTCCTGAGGAGCAGGTTTCATGGTTGTTAATTCAGCCAGAAGTCACAAGCCTTCTTTATTACTGTGACAGGTATGTTTAGAAAGCCTCTGACTTAATATTGGTTATCTTTTGTAGACTCTGGAATTTTCTTTACACAAAACAAAACAAAACACCACCTTGGAAACAAAAACTGAATCTTCACAAGCTATGAGTTCATAAGGGTGGTTCCAAACTGAGCAGAATTTCTGAGGAAGGGGGCAGTGGGGTTGCAAATTGGGCATGGGGTTTTCTTTGGGGACAGTCACCTCACCAGGCACACCTCGATGACATGAAGGTGTCCTTGCACCACTGCAGGTCAAGACCAGCCCAGAGCGCCACGGTCAGGCAAATCACTTAAACTCATGATAATAAACAGGCCTGACCTGGAATCCTTCCTGCCACCTGAGCTCCCCCACCCCCCAGAGCAGCCTGGGGGCTGGGGCTGGGTCCTCTTTGTCTTGGGACTCCCAGCCCATGGCACATTGCCTAGCACTATGCAGGGGCTAAGGCATTTGCTATGATTCCTTGTGCACCCACTGACCCTGGTCCTATGGTGTGATTTCTGTGGCTAGAAGTTGCTCTTCCTGTCTGGCTGGAGCTGCAGAAAATCCCAATTTTGGGCTTGATCCTTTAGTTTGAGGATCCTGGTAAAACACTGTTGTTGCTGGTTGCCATCCAGCAGATTCTGACTCATGTCCACCCCATGTGTGTAGACTGGAACTGCTCCATAGGGTTTTCAAGGCTGTGACCTTTTGGAAACAGATCACCAGGAAAAAACGGATCACCAGGCCTTTCTGAGGAGGCACCTCTGGGTGTGTTCCACCCACCAAGCTTTTGGTTAGCAGCCAAGTTCTTAACCACTGTGCCACCAGGGCTCCAAAACGAAACAGGTGAAATTATTTTTAGTAATATATTTTCATTAATCCAATATATCAAAAGCATCATTTCAACATGTGATTGATATTAAAACTTAATGAGATATTTTGCATTCTCTTTTTTTGTACAAGTCTTAGAAATCTGATGTGTACAGCACTTCTCACATTTCAAGTGCTTGGTAACAACGTATCGACAGCGGCTACCATATTGCATAGCAGGTATAGACAGAATGAGCTGTTCCATTGAGTCGGGGCTGGGTTGCTGAAGTTTCCATCTTTCTATTAGAAAGAATTGGGGGTGGAGGTTGAAGGAAGTGGGATTTTTTTTTTTAGTGTCCTTTGAAATGGCTAGCATCCTCTCCTTGTTGAAATTTCAGGCTAAAAAGCATTTCGCAGAAAGGGAAGTAATTTGTCTGAGTAAGTCTGAGTGTGTCTTACGATTTTGAATTTTCTCAGTGTTTTCTGCATTATGATCTGTGATACAGACGGAATGTTTACTGTAGCCATTTCCAGACTTTAAGTATCTTTTCCTAAATGCAGACCTACTTTTGTCAAACTTGACAGGTATTTCAGTCCACACAGTGTATTATTGTTGTTGTATGCCATCAAGTGGATTCTGACTCACAGTGACACTATAGGACAGAGTAGAACTGACCCATAGGGTTTCCAAGGCTGGAATCTTCATGGAAGCAGATAGCCAGGTCTTCGCTCCCAAGGAGCAGGTGGTGGGTTTGAACCATTGACCTTTCAGTTAGTAGCCGAGCTCTTAACCACTGCACTACCAGGGCTCCTTAGTGTCTTATCAGCACCTCTTACTTTGAGGAGATGCACTTCTGTTAAGAAAAGGGGCTGAACATTCAATCAGTAATAGTTCCATAAATATTCTCAAGTGTATAAATAAAACTGCTTTTAAGTGAACTATGTTTTTGCTTCTGGCAGCAGCAACTTCAGCAACTGTTCTTTGGGGAAATACCCTCAATAAATATTAAATTATGAAAAGAGTTGTGTGAGCTCGAGTCACGGGAGACTGGCCTTATTTAAAATCTTTTATCAGCTGCCATTTTTTCCCCCAAGGTAATAAACTGCCTTAATAATTGAACTTGAGATTCACCTTTCAATTATGTATCAAATTGCAGAAGCAAAGGACAGATAGGTAACTGTGAGGCTATGGTTGATCATGTTGAAAGTAAGACATGCTTTGTTCTGCCGTTTGCGGGCACAAGAGCTTCATATCCTTTGTAAGCCTCCCTGGCAGTGTCAGGGAACATGTAAGTCTCAAAGCAGCTCAGGATTGTTCCCAGGGAGAGAGAGAAAGAGGGATACAGGTGGCAAGAAAGGAGGAGACAGAAAGAGAAAGAAAGGGGTAGATGGAAAGAGAGTGATTGAGATTCTACTTTTACAGCATCTTCCCTTGTTTTCTTACCCTATGTGAAAAAAAGGTCTTCATGTGATGGAATGAATTAAAGACCAGGCCTTTGTTGGTTTTCCTTGGCTTTGACTCAGAAAGAAGCTAAGCTGAGTGGTGGTAAATAACTATATAATTGAAATTGCCTTGCTTTGTGTTACTTTAGGAAGCTGATTTTGTAGGGGCTTCAGATTTATTGAGATTACACTCCAGTGTGTAAATCACTTTGTAAAAGTAAATCAGGCAGTTTTCCATAATTCCTCTAGGCCGCTAGGGTATATACAATTTAATACGCTAAAGCAATAATTTACTATTAGTGGAACTCTTGGGGTGACTTTTTCCTGGGGAATCGTCTTCTCATCGGGGACTCTGATTCATTATGCTACCTTAAAGGAGCCTCCCTGTTTTCTGTCTGCTCTTGTAGCACTTTGTTTGTGTCAGAAAGGGGGCTATTTGGGCAGGGTCCGGGTTTGGCAAGTTGAGGATCAGTTCTTGTGTTTCTGGAATGGGCTAACAGTAACCAGTTGTCATGGAGTCAATTCTAATTCATGGCAGCCGTATGTGTGTCAGTGTAGAACTGTGCTCCATAAGGCTTTCAATGGCTGAGACCTTTCTGAAGTAGACGAGCAGTCCTTTCTCCCAAGGCACCTCTGGCTGTGTTGAAATTGCCAACCTTTTGGCTAGTAGTGGGGCACTTTATGGTTGCACCACCCAGGAACTCCCAGAAAGGGAGAGGCATTATCTATTCTCAGTAATGACAAGGATACACCCCATGAAGGACGTGCATCTGTCTATGGGTTCTATTGGCAGTATTTCTTCCCATCAGCTATACAGGCTTCACTTAGCACTTTGAACACAGGCCAGCAAACTACCCTGGCATGCAGATTCATTATGAGATTATGAACATCAAACATTTCTCTGAGAAGCATTAAATTGTGTTTTTGATTCATTTAGGACATGGCGGTATTTTAAATGTTCTCATCTTTCTGATTGGTCATTTAATCATCAACTGCTAAAATGAAGAAGTAGAATTTGGGAGGAGAATAGTTAAACTTCTATAAAATGGTGCATTGAAATTAAGAAGACCCATTTTAGAATTGGTGGCTTAAGCTGACTTAAAATGTAATTACTTTTAGCCTTTGTAATTTTTTTTTCCTCTTTCATGGACGAAGACAAGAATTCCACAAACAATGCCTTTCAGTGGAACCCAATATTGAAGAGAGGATTGGGGTGGTTCAAGATGAAATTAAATCACACGCTTGAGTAGGCCGCATTATTATCGACCTCCAAGAACATTCTCAGAGTTTCTAGTCTCTAGTTTCCATCTACAAAATGGTGCCGTCCTCTGCATTGGTAGCCAGTGGTTTCCTTGCCACACTAACAACCAATTTCGTAAGAGCTTCGTAATCTTTCTTCTACACCTACATTTCTGTTTCATTATTAAGTCAGCTGAATTTAGAAAATCTTTCTCCTAGGCCTCGTTTTTCTCTTCTCACAGCTCTAGTGTTTTACTTTTGAATCTAATTTCTTGTTTTCTAGCAGTTTCTCATTGTGTAATTCAAAGGGGGAAGGTTAAGAAAAGAGGACTTCTCAGGACTGCACACTTACATTCCCCGTGAGGTCAGGATTTATGTTCTTATTTAATAGGCCCGGTGACACAACAGGTAAGCTCTTGGCTGCTAACCAAAAGGTCAGCAGTTCGAAACCACCAGCCACTCCACAGGAGAAAGATGTGGCAGTCTGCTTCCATAAAGATTTACAGCCTTGGGAACACTATGGGGCAGTTCTATGGGGTCATTATAAGTCAAAATCAACTCGAAGACACCTAATAAGAAGATATGTTTCTTTACGCAATAGTAGAGGAGTCAGTAAGAGCTGTGAATAAATCTGAGTTTTTTTTAGAACTTTGGGCTTCATTACAGTGGAGATATTTAAGAAGGAGCAAAAGTTCCAGTAAATGATGACAAACCCATGTGCTTTGATTTGTAAATTTTCCAAAATACTCCCTCAGCCTAGGAATATTCTGGAAATCCTGCCCATCCCGCCCCCTTTCAAAAGCCATTCAAACCTGGGACCAGGCTGTTGACAGAAGGCCTGCCCAGAGCTCTCCTCCTCCTGCTGACTCTGTTAGGGTCCCATGAAGAAGGTGAGAGGCCTAGGTAAGGAAAAGATGCCCGCTCCTCGAGAATGCTCTCCTGATAGATGAACCAGAAAACAGGAGAGGTATCAGCCACACAGCCACCAAGATGAGAGGAGATGCAAGAAAACAGACACAGCCAAAGGGAGGTAATAGGGAGGTCATAGGTGTTTACACTTCCAGGTTTGTTGGTGTATGTGTGTGTATGTGGGGGAGGGGGGAAGACACATAACTTATGGATACTGCCAGATGGAAAATCTAATCACCATCCTTGGCAACAAGGTATTCAAACCTAAACATAGAACCCTTGCATCTATTGAGGGCTGTTCGCAAGTGATCCCTGAACGTGTTCCCTTAGCCTCTCGCTCTACTATGATATGCCTTATCTTTGGGGACCGTGAACCCACTGGTCCCAGACTGCTCATAAAGGGCCTCAAGTTACGCTCTTTTGAGTTTCAGCTCCACTGCTTACTGACATCAGTTTCCTCATGTATAAAATGGGTATAATATTAGTTCCTCCCTCATGAAATGAGAAAATATGTGTAACAGACTTATCATGATGCCTTGTACCTCTAGGAAGCACTAAGCAAATTGCTAGTTATTATTATGCTTCCTCCTTAGCCTTTGTCAGTTGATAACCACAGAAATTTAAATGGGAATCTTCTTTATAAAAAATAGAGGCTCTGTGACCAGGAATTTTTTTTTTTTAATTATTATTACATCCTTTATTCTTAGTCAAAGACAACAGAATTGGGAATTTAACAAAACATCAAATGACCAGGAATTCCAGGGCAAAGTTTTGGAAAGTTTTAAAACTTTGCCAGTTATAAGTACAATGTCTTTAAGACGTGTAATGATTTGGTAATTCCTTAGAAGAAAATCATAATTTTAAAACAAATTATGAAAAGGGAAATGCGAGATACCCAATGTATGTGTTTTATTTTAATTTTTAAAATTTATTTTGTTGTCGTTGAAAATATGCACAGCAGAACATATGCCAATTCAACAGTTTCTACTTGTACACTTCAGTGACATTGATTATGTTCTTTGAGTTGTGCAGCCATTCTTACCCTCCTTTTCTGAGTTGTTCTTCTCCCATTAACATAAACTAACTGCCCCCCAAACTTCCTGTCTAACCTTTTGAGTTGCTGTTGTCAATTTGATCCCATATAGATAGCTCTCTCTTAAAAGAGCATAGTGCTTAAGGCAGACTTTCTTTTACCAGTTAAGCTAAATTATTGTTTGGTTTTAAGACTTCAGGGGATATTTTTTGGTTTAAGCCAATGCGTGTGTTTTATATATAAAATAAGAAGTAAAGAAAACTGAACACTATCATAACTTTCACTTTAAAAAAGATCAGTTTGTTCTGAAAAATGCCCAGCTCTGTATTTCTCAGTCTCCTGGATGCTAAGAATCACCTGGTATTAGTTACAGATACAGATTCCATGGCCAGGGCCAATCCCCTGCAGGCTTTGATTCTCCTGGACTATGTCAAGGAGCTCTGGTGGTACAGTGGTTAAAAGCCTCAGCTACTAACCGAAATGTCAGTGGTTCAAACTCACCACAGGATAAAGATGTAGCAGTCTGCTTCTGTAAAGATTACAGCTTTGAGAAGCCTTATTGGCAGTTCTACTCTGTTCAGTAGGGTCACTATGAGTTGGAGTTGACTCAATGGCAATGTTTTTTTGTTTGTTTAATGGGGATGTGCACTTTTAGCAAGTGTTCTAGATGAGGAGTCTCATCAGGGCCATTTGGGGAGCTTATCTAGGTGGTGGGACTTACCCTAATGCCCAAAGCCCAAGATGTCAGGAGGGTGAGAGCCTCCTCTGTGATCCCCAGACTGAAAAAAAAAAAAAAAACCTCTTTCTGCCCAGTTGATTCTGACTCATAGTGACCCTATAGGACAGAGTAGGACTGCTCCATGGGGTTTCCAAGGAGCACCTGGTGGATTCGAACCACTGACATTTTGGTTAGCAGCCGAACATTTAACCACTATGCAACCAGGGTTTCCAGTGCTCAGACTAGGTAGTATGATTTCCAGCAATCCTTTGTTCCCACTTTCTCTATTTTTTCTTTAAAGTGATGTTTTTCTGATTTTAGAAGTCACACATATTTATGGCAAGAAATATGGAAAATAAAACCAAAACCAAGCCCATTGCCATCAACTTGATCCTGACTCCTAGCAACCCTACAGAACAGAGTAGAACTGCCTCATAGGGTTTCCAAGGCTGTAAATCTTTACGGAAGCAGACTTGCACATTATTCTTCTGTAGAGAGGCTGGTGGGTTTGAACTGCTGACATTTTGGTTAGCAGATGAGCGCTTAACCACTGTGCCACCAGGACTCCACATAAAAAATATAAATATGGTAATATGAAAAATACAAATACAAAGAAAATTTTTAAAGTAACTCATAATCCAGAAATATTGCTGACAATATTTTATTGTATTTTCTTCATCTTAAAAAAAAAACGCATTTTATTTTTCTAAAATGAGAATATGCTGTATCTGTTACTTATAGCCTGCTTTTTTACTTAACAATATATTATAAACTTTTCCCATATAATCAAAATGTGTTTTATGACACCACTTTATGGTTATATACTATTCCATCTTATGGGTGGTCCATCATTTATTTAGCCATGTCAGAGTTTCCCATTTCTTCCTATTTTAAGCAATACCTTGATGACTGTATTTGTGTCCATCCTGATTCACACCCTTCCTGCCTTTCTCTTTTCTTTCTGCATATTGAAGGTGGAAGCATTCCTTGGGAGGGAAGTTGCATGGCTGAGCTTACTACATGATTCTCTCACCAGTCTTTGACTCAAATGTAGAAGTGATATGGGGAATTCCAAATAATTGATGTCACTTATTTTACAGATGAAATTAAAACCTAGAGAAGCCAAGAAATTTGCAAAAAGTCTCACAGCTAATGAGTGTCAAAGCACAAAGTGGAACCCAAGAGTGCTGAGAGCTCTGTTCAAGGCTCTTTCCACTCCACTAGGTCGCTTCCCCCACTACTCATCTGTCAGTGTGTTGTACCATGGTGGCATGTGTGTTGCTGTGATGCTGGAAGCTATGTCACCAGTATTTCAAATACTAGCAGGGTCATCCTTGGTGGACTGGTTTCAGTGGACCTTCCAGACTAAGACAGACTAGGAAGAAGGACGTGGCCACCTACCTCTAAAAAAAAAAAAAATTGGCCGGTGGAACACTTACGAACAGCTGCAGAACATTGCCTGATATAGTGCTGGAAGGTGAGCCCCTCAGGTTGGAAGGCACTCAAAATACAACTCGGGAAGAGCTGCCTTCTCAAAGTAGAGTCAACCTTAACGAAATGGATGGAGTTGAGTTTTTGGAACCTTCATTTGCTGATGCACCATGACTCAAAATGAGAAGAAACAGCTGCAAACATCCATTAATAGTTGGAATGTGGAATGCATGAAGTACAAATCTAGGAAAATTGGAAATAATCAAAAATTAAATGGAACACATAAAGATTGATATCCTTGGCATTAGTGAGCTGAAATGGGCTGGTTTTGGCCATTTTGAATCAGACAATCATATGGTCTACTATGCCAGGAATGAGAAATTGAAGAGGAATGGCATCACATTCATTGCCAAAAAGAACATTTCAAGTACAACACTGTCAGTGATAGGATGATATCCATACGACTACAAGGAAGACCACATAATACAACTACTATTCAAATTTATGCACCAACCACTAATGCCAAAGATGAAACTGAAGATTCTTACCAACTTCTGCAGTCTGAAATTGATCAAACATGCAATCGAGATGCATTCATAATTACTGGTGATTGGAATGTGAAGTTGGAAGCAAAGAAGAAGAATCAGTAGGTTGAAAATATGGTGTTGGTGATAGGAAAAATGCTGGAGATTGCATGATAGAATTTTGCAAGACCACCAACTTCTTCATTGTGAGTATCTTTTTTACCAACAAGAGCAGTGACTATACACATGGACCTCACTGGATGGAATACACAGGAATCAAATCAATTACAGCTGTGAAAAGAGATGATGGAGAAGCTCAATATCATCTGTCAAAAAAAGGCAAGGTGCCAATTGCAAAACATATTTCAGTTCAAGTTGAACCTGAAGAAAATTAAAACAAGTCCATGAGAGCCAAAGTACAGCCCTAAGTATATCCCACCAGAATTTAGAGACCATCTCAAGATGAGATTTGACACATTGAACACTAATGACTAAATACCAGATAACTTGCAGAAGGACATCATACATGAAGAAAGCAAAAGGTCTTTAAAAAGACAGGAAAGAAAGAAAAGACCATAATGGATGTCAGAAGAGACACTGAAACTTGCTCTTGAACATAGAGTAGCTAAAGAAAAAGGAAGAATGATGGAGTAAAAGAGCTGAACAGAAGAACTCAAAAGGTGTCTTGAGAAGACAAAGTAAAGCTTAATAATAAGATGTGCAAAGATCTGGAGTTAGAAAACAAAAAGGGAAGAACGCACTCAGTATTTCTCAAGCTGAAAGAACTGATGAAAAATTCAAGCCTTGAGTTGCAATTTTGAAGGATTTTATGGGCAAAATATTGAACGATGCAGGATGCATCAAAAGAAGATGGAAAGAATACACAGAGTTACAGTACCAAAAGGAATTTGTCGATGTTCAACCATATCAGGAGGTAGCATATGATCAAGAACCGATGGTATGGAAGGAAGGAGTCCAAGCTGCACTGAAGGCATTGGAGAAAAACAAGACTCCGGGAGTTGACGGAATACAAATTGAGATGTTTCAACAAACAATTGCAACAGTGAAAACCCCCACTAGTCTGTGCCAAGAAATTGGGAAGATAGCTCCTGGTCAACTGACTGGAAGAGATCTATATTTGTGCCCGTTCCACAGAAAGGTGATCCAAAAGAATGTGGAAATCACCAAACAATATCATTAGTACCACACACAAGTAAAATTTTGCTGAAGATATTCTAAAAAGGTTGCTGCAATACATCGATAGGGAACTGCCAGAAATTCAGGCTGGATTCAGAAGAGGACATGGATCAAGGGACATTGCCGATGTCAGATGGATCTTGGCTGAAAGTAGAGAATACTAGAAAGATGTTTACCTCTGTTTTACTGACTAAGCTAAGGCATTCAACTGTGAGGATCATAACAGATTATGGATAACATTGTGAATAATGAGAATTCCAGAACACTTAATGGTGCTCATTAGGAACCTGAACATAGACCAAGAGGCAGTCATTCAAAAGAAGGGGATAATGATTGGTTTAAAATCAGAAAAACGTATGAGTCGAGGTTGTACCCTTCCATTATATTTATTCCATCTGTATGCTGAGCAAATAATTCAAGAAATCAGACTATATAAACAAGAACAAGGCATCAGAATTGGAGGAAGACTCATTAACAGCCTTGGATATGAAGATGACACGATCTTCCTTGCTGAAAGCGAAGGGGACTTGAGGCGCTTACTGACAAAGATCAAAGATCATAGTCTTCAGTATGGATTACACCTCAACATAAAGAAAACAAAAATCCTTACAACTGGGCCAATAAGCAACATCATGATAAAGAGAGAGAATATTGAAATTGTCAAGGATTTTATTTTACTTGGATCCACCATCAATGCCCATGGAAGCAGCAGTTAAGATATCAAATGACATATTGCATTGAGCAAATCTGCTGCAAAAGACCTCTTTAAAGTGTTAAAAAGCAAAGATATCATTTTGAGGACTAAAGCGCACCTCACCCAAGCCATAGTATATTTAATCACCTCATGTACATGGGAAAGCTGGACAATAAATAAGGAAGACTGAAGAGAAATTGATGCCTTTGAATTGTGGTGCTGGCAAAGAATATTGAATATAACATAGACTGCCAGAAGAATGAACAAATCTGTCTTGGAGGAAGTAACAGCCAGAATGCTCCTTAGAAGTGGGGACTGGGAGACTTTGTCTTACGTATTTTGGACTTGTTATCAGAAGGGACCAGTCTCTGGAGAAGGACGTTATACTTGGCAAAGTAGAAGATCAGTGAAAAAGAGGAAGACCCTCAGCAAGATGGATTGACACAGTGGCTGCAACAATCAGCTCAAACATAGCAATGATTGTGAGGATGTCACAGGACTGGGCGTTGTTTCATACTATTGTACATAGGGTTGCTATGAATTGGAAGCGACTCGACAGCACCTAACAACAGGCTACCTCCCAATACTCCCTTAAAAATGAAACTTCAGATTTATAGAAAAGCAAAGCACACACATACACATGGATACACACACACATATATACACAAACATATATATATGGAGCACTCGTGGCTCAATGGTTAAGAGCTACAGCTGCTTACCAAAAGATGCTCCTTGGAAACCCTATGGGGCAGTTCTACTCTGTCCTATAGGGCCGTGATGAGTCAGAACTGACTGGACGGCACCTAACAACAACGACACACACACACACATGCATATATATACATTAAAAACCAAACCAAACCCATTGTTCTCAAGTCAATCCCAACTCATAATAACCATATTTTAATTTAGGAGAAACTAAATGTAATTTACAATCATGTTGTTGTTCTTAGGTGCCATTGAGTTGATTCCGACTTACAGCAACCCTATGTGACAGAGTAGAACTGCCCTGTAGTTCTAAAGTTTAAAAAAGATCAACTGGTTCTGAAAACGTCCAGATCTGTGTTTTTCAACCTTCTGGATGCTAAGAATCACCTGGTTTCCTAGGCTGTAATCTTAACGGAAGGAGATCAGCAGGTCTTTCTTCCACGGAGCTGCTGAGTAGATTCGAACCACCAAACGTTTGGTTAATTAAGAGCTGAGTGCGTAACTGTTTGTACCACCAGGGCTCCTTCATTACATTGTTACTAAAAAGCAAAAATAAAAAACAGATCTCACTGTTTTCGTGTTTTTAGATCATATAACATTATAGCATGAAATAATTGTATGCTTACCATTCATCTCCCTGAAAAATTTCCAGATGAAATAGATGGGTTGAATTGTACCCCCCAAAAAACATTTGTTGAAGTCCTAACGCCTGGTACCTGTGAATGTGACCTTCTTTGGAAATAAATAGGGTCTTTGAAAATGTAATTAGCTGAATTAACCTGTGGTCATAATGGACTAGGGTGGGCCCTTGTCAAAATGACAGTGTCCTTTTAAGAGGAGGAGAAGAGATACAGAGACACAGGCTCAGAGGGAAGACAGCCATATGGAGATGGAGGGAGAGATTTGAGTGATGCTGTCACAAGCTAAGGAGCACCTGGGGCTACCAGATACTGTATGAGACAAGGAAGGATCTTCCTCTAGAAACTTCAGAGGGAACATGGTCTTGCTGACACCCTAAGCTCAGACTTTCAGCCTCCAGAACTGTGAGAAAATAAATTTCTGTTGTTTTAAGCCACCCACTTTTATAATAATTTGTTGTGCCAGCCCTAGGACATTGTTAGAAGTCCCTGGATGGCACAGATGGTTAATATTCAACTCTGAAACCCTGGCAGCGTAGTGGTTAAGTGACACGGCTGCTAGCCCAAGGGTCGGCAGTTTGAATCTGCCAGGTGCTCCTTGGAAACTCCATGGGGCAGTTCTACTCTATCCTATAGGGTCGCTGTGAGTCGGAATCAACTCGACGGCACTGGGTTTGGTTTGGTTTTTTGGTTTTATTAGCTAAAAGGTTAGTGATTCGAACTTACCCACAGGTACCTTGGAAGACAGGCCCGGCAATACACTTCTGAAAGGTTACAGTCTTGAAAACCCTATGGTGTAGCTGTGCTCTGCACACATGGGGTTGCCACAAGTCAGAATTAACTCAAAGGCAACTAACAACGGGACCCTCATACACAGAGATACAGACAGGAAAGCGCCCATTAAAGCACAGAAACCCTGGGTCTCCAACTGCTTAATGAAGGCAAAGAGCCATTCTGTGTTGACTGCAGTGGAACCCAGGCATCTAATCACTCATCTGACCTCCCTCCCACCAATTCTTGGGAGACGTGAGAAGATGCTACAATAACAGCTTGTCAGAAAACCACTGACACAATAGAAGAGCTGAACCCTGGTGGTTTATCATGTCAATGTCTTTAACATTGCTGTCCCAGGCTTGGGGGCTATAACAACCACAAAAGCAGGTTTCAAAGCCCGAGATGAGAACCTCCCATAATTGAGACACACCCAGTGTTTAAGAGGTACAGGACGTAAGAGTCAGGAAGTGGCCAACAACCCTCAGGTGTCATTAGCATCAACCTGTCACATCAAAAGTAAACTCGCTGTGGCTGAGGTTCTACGTGGGAGTTCCTAGCCCCTTCGCCTTAGTCTCAGCAGCCACAGTTCCATGCTGGGGAATTTCCCAAATAATCCCAGAACCCCTCAGGCTTGCCCTTCCATCTGGCTTGGAGTGAGTTGCATAATCAGCACCGATAGGACTTCAGCAGGATAGACATGCCTGCTGACATCACTTTGTGGGTGTCTTCAGAGACTTTGCCTCAATTTGGTTGGTATTGTTGCATCGGGGAAACAAACCAGTACTTACAGACTTGGAGTCGACAGCTCTGAGGATGTCTGAATTGCTTCTAGGTCTTTGCAAACAGTTATTGCAAGCCTGGTATTTTTCAAATACTTAATAATACAGTAGTACTTTACATAATTGCCTTTCCTAACATTCGTAGAAAGCTATAAATAGTCCTCTTAGTGTGCACAGCAGTACTTATATTCCAGATGTTCCCGTGGTGAAAGGACTTGAGCTATAATTTCCACCTATTTCAGAGCCACTGAAACACCTAAACTTGACAAGCACATTCTTTTCTTTGCCCTCCTACAGATTCTCACAAGCCCATCCTCCAAGACAATACTCAGGATGACCATCTGCCTACGCTCTTGGGCTCCTGGATGCCTGTAGCGATTGGTCAGGCTTCCCACTCCCTCTGAAATAAACCTTCTTGGAAAAGTCCCCTAAGCTTTGCTCCAGGCGAGGTGTGTGTCTCATGTGTCCCATGCTTCTTTGTTTTGTTCTTTTTTTAATTGTGGTAAATATGTTTGTAACAAAACATTTGCTATCTCAACATTCTTCACTGTGCAATTTAGTGATATTAGTTGTATCCATCATGTTGTGCAGCCATCACCATTATCCATTATCCTCGACAGAAGCTCAGTGTGTCCTAAGCATTGAGTCCCCTATCCCCCTCTGTTTCTGTTTTAAAGACTATTGAAAGTGGGAGGGGTATAGTATGTGTATGATGCCTGCCAGCTTGTTTTTTATTAGGGTTTGCTTTTCTTTTTTTTTATTGTACTTTAGATGAAGGTTTACAAAACAAACTAGCTTCTCATTAAACAGTATACATATTGTTTTATGACATTGTTTAACAACCCCAAGACATGTTAACACTCTCCCTTCTCAACCTTGGATTCCCTATTACCAGCTTTCCTGTCCCCTCCTGCCTTCTAGTCCCTGCCCCTGGGCTGGTGTGCCCCTTTAGTCTCGTTTTGTTTTATGGGCCTATCTAATCTTTGGATGTGGGGTGAACCTCAGGAGTGACTTCATTACTGAGCTAAAAGGGTGTCCGGGGGCCATACTCTCAGGATGTCTCCAGTCTGTCAGGCCAGTAAGTCTAGTCTTTTGTGTGCGTGTGTGTGTGAATTAGAATTTTGTTCTACATTTTTCCCCAGCTCTGTCTGGAACCCTCTATTGTGATCCCTGTCAGAACAGTCAGTGGTGGTAGCTGGGCACCATCAGTTGTACTGGGCTTAGACTAGTGGAAGCCGTGGTAGTTGTGGTCCATTAGTCCTTTGGACTAAACTTTCCCTTGTATCTTTAGTTTTCTTCATTCTTCCTTGCTCTTGAAGGGGTAAGACCAGTGGAGTATCTTAGATGGTTGCTCACAGGCTTTTAAGACCCCAGACAATACTCACCAAAGTAGAATGTAGAACATTTTCTTTATAAACTAACTCCGATTTGCTTTTCTTGATCATGGTATTTTCCTGCCTAGCTACAAAACCACTGACTTGTAAACCTAGCAAAGCGCCTTCCTCCACAATTTGGAGTAGAACCTTGACTGATAATTATTTTGAGGTACTTTTTAGGCTGAACTAAAAAAGCAATGTTATTTCAGGAGACTCATTGTCTCTAGAACCAGAACTGTATTTTGTATCCTCTTGGCCTGAATTTGCATCCCTCAATGTTAAAAGCTATGGCTGCTAACCAAAAGGTTGGTGGCTCAAATCCACCAGGTGTTCTTTGGAAACCCTATGGTACAGTTCTACTCTGTCCTATAGGGTTGCTATGAGTCGGAGTTGATGTGATGGCAATGGATTTGGCCTTTTGTTTGTTTAATGCATTCTAAATCTCATCTTCTAAGGCACCGTGCACCTGACTGTTCCCGACCCTGGGCATGTCATTGGAGACGGTGCAGGTGGGATAGGGAGAAACTTCTTAGCCTCATCCACAAGCCCTATGGGTTGGATAGAAGGGCTGCTCTAGTAAGCTTCTGGAGACCATTAGGAACTCTCTGGAACCACTCATCCTTGGGATCTGCTGAATTCCTCAGCCGTGGAAACTGAGGGGGTCCATAGCAGGACAATAAACATTTCAGTGGCCCCCACTGGAAAAGCTCACCCACACTCCAAGGCAGGAGACTTTAAATGGGAGTGCCACACCACCACAGAGGCCCCAAAACTTCCCTAAAGAGGTACACAGGCTAGGGGTAATGAAAACAAACTTCCAGGCCCCCAATTTCCTTGGGAATCTTGCATGATACTATTCTGCCTGAGGATGGAGTAGGCTCCCTTTGCCAACCTCCCCATCATAGCTGCCCTTCTCCTTCCCTACAGGAGGAAAGCACATTGGTGCTCCTGGATGTAAAGACCTGGAGTGGAGTACCAGACAAAGCAGTTTGACACATGGGTGTTTAATCATGGCATCATAAACTTGAGGTAGTGCTTCGTGTTCTCCAATGTCTGCACAAGTTTCTGCTCAGGAGAAGCACAGCTTCAGAGATGGAGTGAGGACTATTTTCATTTAAGCACCTTTACCCCTCAACTCTTGACAAAGAGTGCTTGGCCCCTGAAGACGCAGCAAGAAGAGCACGAGGGAGAAGCCCAGGCCATGGGGCAAAGCTTCTTTGATGGAGATGTTATTTTGGAGACACGTATTCACACTTAATGAAGGCTGATTTTTTTTTCTCAAAGAAAGCCGAAGTCTAATTTGGCTGACTGGTTGGATAATGAAGACTGACTTTGCTAATTCGTTTATATGAGAGACATTTTCCATACATTAAGTGCGCTACGTTAGTAGGTCCAATGTCTTGAATAAAATAAATTTAAAGCCCTTGATAAGGCAAAAGCAGTTCATCAAAACTTGGCAAAGTCGTGCCCAGCCACAACTGATGACTGCCCTGACAGGGAGCACAACAGAGAACCCCTGAGGGAGCAGAAGATCAGTGGGATGCAGACCCCAAATTCTCATAAAAAGACCAGACTTAATGGTCTGACTGAGGCTAGAAGAATCCCGGCGGTCATGGTCCCCAAACCTTCTGTTGGCCCAGGACAGGAACTATTCCCGAAGACAACTCATCAGACATGGAAGGGACTAGACAATGGGTTGGAGAGAGATGCTGATGAAGAGTGAGCTACTTGTATCAGGTGGACACTTGAGACTATGTTGGCATCTCCTGTCTGGAGGGGAGATAGGAGGGTAGAGAGGGTTAGAAACTGGCAAAATTGTCACAAAAGGAGAGACTGGAAGGAGGAAGCGGGCTGACTCATTAGAGGGAGAGTAAGTGGGAGTATGGAGTAAGGTGTATATAAGCTTATATGTGACAGACTGACTTGATTTTAAACTTTCACTTCCAGCACAATAAAAATTACTCTAAAAAATTGGCGAAGGCATGATAAAATAAACAGTGTTTTGATTTTCCTGACCCTTTCTGGTAGTATTAAAAAAAAAAAAATGCTTGTCCAAGTAAGAGTAATGGGAATAATTAATTGTCACTTGCTAAGTATATTTTTCAAAAATTGAGAAGCTAAATGACTCTAATGACTAAATTACAAATCTTGTTGCAATTCAGATGTCCCCCTTCTTTGCTTTTAATAAAAATTGAGAGAACTAATTGAGCCTTCAGCTGATAGATTACTAAAAATAATTTTTGATAATGGATTATTATATGATTTGGGGGAATATCCCTTGGAAGGTGTTCAAAGAATTGAGTGACGCTGTAACAAAACTCCTACCATTTACATAAGGGAACAGAGATTTTTAGAACTTACATATGTAAACATGAAAGCTAGGAACAGAATTAAAGCTGAACCCTGTCTTATATTCTACCGGTAAGTAATATTCATGCACAAATTAATTCTTTCCTTCACAGAGGCAATTCAAGTAACGTTTTGCTTTTATATATAATGCTGTGTTTTTACAAAAATAATGCGTGCCTTCTGTTTGTTTGCCAACTGCTCCCTGCACCTGTGAGGTATTTTTGTAAGTGCCACTATGCCAACTTTTTTTTCCAACATGTTGCTGTAAAAAATATTTAGTATAGCAGGTTTATGAAAATGCTTTGTGGGGGGAGAGAGTGGTTGGCAAACAAATTTAGAAAGTGCGTGTTATTTTCGTAAAATACAGTAGTCATATATTCTGTTGCTGCTGAGTCAATTCCATCTCATAGTGACCCTGTAAGACAGAGTAGAACTGTCCCATAGGGTTTCTGATGCTGTAAATCTTTACAGAAACAGACCGCCACATCTTTCTCCTGTGGAGTCGCTGGTGGGTTCAAACTGCCAGCCTCTGGGTTAGCAGCCATGCACTTAACCACTGTGGCACAGGGCTCCTTGCAATAATCATATTTAAAATACATTTATATTGCCTTGATCAATTGTGAACTAATAATAATTATAGTGATAACTCAATATATTTAAAATTATCACCTAGTACCTTATGGTCAATGGAAATTTAAACAATTTAAAATTCCAACCTATACGCGTATTTCTGTCTCAGAGAAACATGATCAATTCATACCTTCAAGCATGCAAAGATTACATCAGGATAAAATTCTGTGGGAGAAGTAGAGTGGAAATACAGGTTCAAGAAGAAAAAGGAGGGGGCGGAGCCAAGATGGCGGACTAGGCAGACGCTACCTCGGATCCCTCTTACAACAAAGACACGGAAAAACAAGTGAATCGATCACATACATAACAATTTACGAACCCTGAACAACAAACACAGGTTTAGAGACGGAGAACAAACTAATACGGGGAAGCAGCGATTGTTTCCAGAGCCTGGAGCCAGCGTACCAGTCAGGTACGGCACAAGCACAGAGACCTGCTCCACCCTCCTGAACTAACCCCGGGAGGGGGACCAGCCGGTTCCACGGGCGGCGTGGGGCGCAGCCAGTAGGAGAAGTCCCCGGGAGGTAGTGACTGGTCTTGGAGCAGAAAGAGCAGCATCCGAGCCGGGGAACCGTCCCGCAGGGATTTGGACTGGACGCAGGTACGCCATAAACACGGAGAGTTGCTCCACCCCCCTGAACTAACCCCGGGAAGGGGACCAGCTGGGTCGCGCGGGCGGCGTGGGACGCAGCCAGTAGGAGAAGTCCCCGGGAGGCAGCGACTGGTATTGGAGCGGGGAGAACAACGTCCCAGCTGGGACACTCGGTCACGGCACAAGCACGGGGAGCTGCTCCACCCATCTGAACTAACCCCGGGAGGAGGCCCAACTGGTTCTCGGGGGGCGGCACGGACACACGGCTGGAGGGACGAGAAGTCCCCGGGAGGCAGCGACTGATTTTGGAGTCGAGAGTGCACCGTCCCAGTGGGGGAGCCTTGACGCTGGGCATGGGGCTGGAAGCGGAGGATCTGACTGTGACTCCAGCGGGCCAGACCCCCCGGGGGCAATCTCTGCACAGCCAGCACACATAGGCGACGCGCCCGCGGGAATCTCAGATATAATAGTCATTCCAAGCGAGACAAGCAACTCTGGCTATATTCTGAGGTGCTACTCTCTTATCTCTCTGTTCCCTCCCCCACCCTCCCCAGGCGGCTTCATTAACATCTGAATAGCCTGAGCCAGAGGGAGAACTCTGATAGGGATCTGACTGCATTTTTTTTTTAGCGGATTTTCTGGAAAAACTAGTTTCCCAGTGATGGCTCAGAGACAACAATCCATATCAAACCACTTAAAGAAGCAGACCATGACAGCTTCTCCAACCCCCCAAACAAAAGAATCAAAACCTTTCCCAAATGAAGATACAATCTTGGAATTATCAGATACAGAATATAAAAAACTAATTTACAGAATGCTTAATGATATCACAAATGAAATTAGGATAACTGCAGAAAAAGCCAAGGAACACAATGAAACAACTGTTGAAGAACTCAAAAAGATTATTCAAGAACATACTGGAAAAATTAATAAGTTGCAAGAATCCATAGAGAGACAACATGTAGAAATCCAAAAGATTAACAATAAAATAACAGAATTAGACAACGCACTAGGAAGTCAGAGGAGCAGACTCGAGCAATTAGAATGCAGACTGGGACATCTGGAGGACCAGGGAATCAACATCAACATAGCTGAAAAAAAATCGGATAAAAGAATTAAAAAAAATGAAGAAACCCTAAGAATTATGTGGGACTCTATCAAGAAGGATAACCTGCGGGTGATTGGAGTCCCAGAACAGGGAGGGGGGACAGAAAACACAGAGAAAATAGTTGAAGAACTCCTGACAGAAAACTTCCCTGACATCATGAAAGACGAAAGGATATCTATCCAAGATGCTCATCGAACCCCATTTAAGATTGATCCAAAAAGAAAAACACCAAGACATATTATCATCAAACTCACCAAAACCAAAGATAAACAGAAAATTTTAAAAGCAGCCAGGGAGAAAAGAAAGGTTTCCTTCAAGGGAGAATCAATAAGAATATGTTCTGACTACTCAGCAGAAACCATGCAGGCAAGAAGGGAATGGGACGACATATACAGAACCCTGAAGGAGAAAAACTGCCAGCCAAGGATCATATATCCAGCAAAACTCTCTCTGAAATATGAAGGAGAAATTAAGATATTTACAGATAAACACAAGTTTAGAGAATTTGCAAAAACCAAACCAAAGCTACAAGAAATACTAAAGGATATTGTTTGGTCAGAGAACCAATAATATCAGATATCAGCACAACACAAGGTCACAAAACAGAACGTCCTGATATCAACTCAAATAGGGAAATCACAAAAACAAACAAATTAAGATTAATTAAAAAAAAATAAATACACATAACAGGGAATCACGGAAGTCAATAGGTAAAAGATCACAATAACCAAAAAGAGGGACTAAATACAGGAGACATTGAACTGCCATATGGAGAGTGATACAAGGCGATATAGAACAATACAAGTTAGGTTTTTACTTAGAAAAATAGGGGTAAATAATAAGGTAACCACAAAAAGGTATAACAACTCTATAACTCAAGATAAAAGCCAAGAAAAACGTAACGACTCAACTAACATAAAGTCAAGCACTATGAAAATGAGGATCTCACAATTTACTAAGAAGAAAAAGGAATGATACGAAAGGTCCAAGAGTTAAAGAAAAAATTGATTCACAACTTTTTTAAATGAATGATCGTGGTTTTCACATCTTATGGTGTTTAGACTTCATTATTTATACTTAAAAGAATTCTATAACAGTTTGCTTTTAAAATACCAATATTTATAACATCCTGGAGATTAATCTGTTGTGACTATTTTAACTTATGATGAAAAATTTTAGATATCAACCTAAAAAACGTGCAAAGGGGGGTGCCTAATTTTGTCTTATTTAATTACTATGCGAGCTACAAGAGAACATTTTGAAATTCACTGCTTCAGGAGACTCAGGTTTTTAGATATAAGACGAGGCAGTTTTTCCCTCCCCTCCTGGGGAGGGAAAAACTGTGCTTCTGTTAACAAGCCACCTGCCCCCAGGCCACATGTGGCTAAATGCCCCTTTTCCTGCTACCTCTGTGTTTCTAACTTGGGCAACACAAAGATCCCTTTAAATGGAAAATATCTTGTGGACCCCACTGTTGAGTTAAGTTATCTTTTTAAACCCCATGGAGCACCACTCTACTCTGATACACACAGGGTCACCATGAGTCAGAATTGACTCAAGGTAACTAAATAAAATAAAAAAAACTGAACAGTGAGTGAATATTATTTGTTGTTGTTGCTGTTGCTATTCTGACTCATAGCAACCCCATATGATAGAGTAGAACTGCCTCCATAGGGTTTTCTAGGCTGTAATCTTTATAGAAGCAGATTGCCAGGTCTCTCTCCCAAGAGCCACTGGGCGGGTTTGAACTGCAAACTTTCGGTTAGCAGCAGCTTTAATAGATGTGCCACAGGAATCCTTCAATGTTACTTAACCTATACCCGTTTCTGTCAAGTCGAATCCAACTCATAGCGACCCTATAGGACAGATCAGAACTGTACTCATAGGGTTTCCAAGCCTGTAAATCTCTATGGAATCAGACTTTCTTCTGTGGAGAAGCTGGTCGGTTCAAACCACTAACTTTTGGGTTAGAAGCTGAGTGCTTAACCACTGTACCACGGGGGCCCCTTTAATGTTACTTACAAATACAAAACTCCATATTTAACCCTTTATACTCAGAGCCACCACCTGTCTGTCAGTTTGTCGGTCTGTGGTGGCTTGTGTGTTGCTGTGATGCTGGAAGCTGTGCCACCAGTATTTCAGATACCAGCAGGGCTATCCATGGTGGACAGGTTTCAGTGGAGCTTACAGACTAAGACAGACTAGGAAGAAGAACCTGATGATCTATTTCTAAAAAAAATTGGCCAGTGAAAACTTTATGAATAGCAGTGGAACATTGTCTTATATAGCGCTGGAAGATGAGCCCCTCAGGTTGGAAGGCACTCAAAATACAACTGGAGGAGAGCTGCCTCTTCAAATAGGGTCAACCTTAATAAGGTGGATGGACTTAAGCTTTCCAGACCATTGTCTGCTGATGTGGAATGACTCAAAATGAGAAGAAACAGCTGCAAACATCCATTAATAATGGGAACACGGAATGTATGAACCATGAGTCTAGGAAAATTGGAAGCTGTCAAAAAATGAAACAGGACACATAAAGATCAATATTCTAGGCATTAGTGAACTGAAATGGACTGGCGTTGGCCATTTTGAATGGGGCAATTGCATGGTTTACTATGCCAAGAATGACATATTAAAGAGGAATGACATCACATTCATTGTCAAAAAGAACATTTCAAGATCTATCCTAAAGCACAACACTGTCAATGATAGGATAATATCCATACGCCCAAAAGGAAGACCAGTTGTTCGAATTTATGCACCAGCCACTGATATCAAAGATGAAGAAACTGAAGATTTATACCAACTTCTGCAGTTTGAAATTGATCAAACACGCAATCAAGATGCATTGATAATTACTGGTGACTGGAATTTGAAAGCTGGAAAGAAAATGATTGGTAGCTGGAAAATATGGCCTTAGTGATAGAAATGATGCTGGAGATTGCATGATAGAATTTTGCAAGACCAACAACTTATACCTTTTTCACCAACCTAAACGGCAGCTATACATGTGGACCTCATCAGATGGAATACGCAGCAATCAAATTGACTACATTTATGGAAAAATATGACGGAAAAGCTCAATATCATCAGTGAGAACAAAGCCAAGGGTCAACTATGGGACAGACCATCAACTACTCAAATGCAAGTTCAAGCCAAAGCTGAAGAAAATTAAAACAAGTCCATGAGAGCCAAAATAGGACCTTGAGTATATCCTACCTGAATTTAGAGACCATCTCAAGAATAGATTTGATGCATTAAACATTAATGACCAAAGACCAAACAAGCTGTGGAATGACATCAAAGACATCATACGTAAAGAAAGCAAAAGGTCATTAAAAACACAGGAAATAAAGAGAAGACCAAAATGGATGTCAGAAGAGAATCTGAAACTTGCTCTTCAATGTAGATCAGCTAAAGTGAATGGAAGAAATGACAAAGTAAAAAAGCTGAACAGAAGATTAAAAAGGGGGGCTCAAGAAGACAAAGCAAAGTATTATAATGAAATGTGCAAAGACCTGAAGTTAGAAAACTCAAACAGAAGAATACATTTGGCATTTCTTAAGCTAAAAGAACTGAAGAAACAATTCAAGCCTTGAGTTGCAATGCTGAAGTATTCTATGGGCAAAATACTGAATGATGCAGGAAACATCAAAAGAAGATGGAAGGAATACACACAGTCACTGTACAAAAAAGAATTGGTTGATGTTCAACCATTTCAGGAGGTAGCATATGATGATGTTGAAGGAAGAAGTCCAAGCTGCACTGAAGGCACTGGAGAAAAACAAGGTGCCAGGAATTGATGGAATACCAATTAAGATGTTTCAACAAATGATTGCAACACTGGAAGCACTCACTCATCTGTGCCAGGAAATTTGGAAGACAGCTACCTGGCCAATGGACTGGAAGAGATCCATATTTGTGCCCATTCCAAAGAAAGACAATCCAACAAAATGCAGAAATTATTGAACAATATCATTAATATCACACAGAAGTAAAATTTTGCTGAAGATAATTCAAAAATAGTTCCAGCAGTACATTGACAAGGAACTGCCAGAAATTCAAGCCAGATTCAGGAGAGGACGTGGAAGAAGGGATATCACTGCTGATGTCAGATGGATCTTGGCTGAAAGCGGAGAATACCAGAAAGATGTTTACCTGTGTTTTATTGACTATGCAAAGGCATTTGACTGTGAGGATCATAACAGATCTTGAAAAACATTGTGAAGGATAGAATTCCAGAACCCTTACTTGTGCTCATGAAGAACCTATACATAGACCAATCATTCCAACAGAACAAGGGGCTACTGTGTGATTTAAAATCAGAAAAGGTGTGCATCAGGGTTGTATCTTTTCACCATATTTATTCAATCTGTATGCTAAGCAAATAACCCAACAAGCTGGACTATATGAAGGAGAACGCAGCATCAGGATTGGAGGAGGACTCATCAATACAACCTTGCTCGCTGAAAGCAAAGAGGACTTGAAGCACTTACTGATGAAGATCAAAGACTACAGCCTTCAGTATGAATTACACTTCAGTATATTTTATAAAGAAAACAAAAATCCTCAAAACTGGACCAATAAGCAACATCATGATAAATGGAGAAAATATTGAAGTTGTCAAGGATTTCCTTTTTCTTGGACCCACAATGAACACCCATGGAAGCAGCAATCAAGAAATCAAACGATGTATTGCATTGGGCAAAACTTGCTGCAAAAGACCTCTTTAAAGTGTTAAAACTCAAAGATGTCACTTTGGGGACTAAGATGTACCTGACCCAAGCCATGGTATTTTCAATGCCTCAGTTGCTTGTGAAGGCTGGACAATGAATAAAGAAGATTGAAGAATTGATGTCTTTGAATTATGGTGTTGATGAAGAGTATCGAATACACCAGGGACTGCCAAAAGAACAAACAAATCTGTTTTGGAAGAAGTACAGCCGAGTGCTCCTTGGAAGCGAGGATGGTGAGACTTTGTCTCCCGTTCTTTGGACATGTTATTAGCAGGGACCAGTCCCTAGAGAAGGACATGGAGAAAGAGTAAGATCCTCAACGAGATGGATTGACACAGTGGGTGCAAAAATAAGCTCAAGCACAGCAACGACTGTGAGGATCGTGCAGGACCACGCAGGGTTTCATTCCGTTGTACATAGGACCGCTGTGAGTCAGAATGGACTCGACAGCACCTAAGGACAAGAACGACATATTCATAGCCCTTATACATTGATTTTTTTAAAAGCCAGATTTACAAATCAAAAGCCAACAAAACCATGAAGACAACAAAATTAAAATTATATTTAACATGACAGTTGACATTGTTTGCTGAAAGCCAATTGCTGCTTTCCATGTGACTATCACACTGACGATTGTGGCAGCTGGTTTTATTGGTTTATTTTGATGTTAACCTACCTATATTCCTGAGAGTCATATAATGACTCAATATATCCTTCCCTTTTTCTTTGTTCAACTAGGTTACTCATCTAAAGGTTGGCGGTTTGAACCTACTCAGAGGCACAGAGGAAGAAAGGCCTAGCAGTCTGCTTCCGTAAAGATTACAACTAAGAAAACCATATTGAACACTTCTACTCTGTAACACAGGGAGTCGCTGTGAGTCAGAATTGCCTCCATGGCAACTTTTTTTTTTTTTTCCAGCTTTTCTCTGTTCAGCTACTGTGAAACCTTTGTGCATAGTAGGCACCATGGTTATGACACTGGGCTTCTTTTTATATCCACTGTGGAAACCTGGTGGCATAGTGGTTAAGTGCTACAGCTGCTAACCAAAAGGGCAGTTCTACTCTGTCCTATAGAGTTTCTCTGAGTCAGAATTGACTCGACAGCAATGGTTTATGGGTTCTCTCAAGAGCCCAGGACAATCATATACTCCTTCTCGAACACAGTAAAGTCCATATTGTTGTTGGGCCCTGTGGAGTCAATTCCAACTCACAGCAACCCCATGTAATAGAAGAGAACTGCCCCAAAGGGTTTCCTTTACCAAAGCAGATCACTAGGTCTTTTCTCCTGTGTAGCAGCTGGTGGGTTTGAACTGCCCACCTTTCCATTAGCCACTGAGCACTTAAACATTGCACCACTAGGGCTCCTTACAGTCCTTATACACACAAGTGTATAGTCTCCTGGCACGAGAGCAGCAGGCTTCTCACACTGTATTAATTCATTAAGCTCTGCCACTCGAGAAATAAAGGATCTCCATGTCACTTGAAATAAGACAGGGGAAGATTCAACCCACTGTTGTCATCTCTTTTACAGTAAAAAGAAAAATGGTTTGCAAGCTTTAAGGAGAGAATGTTATTTTAGTTAATTTCTCCTTCTTTAGCATAAGTCCCACAGGGGACAAACTGGGTTGAGGTGTCGTCTTACAGGAATGAGCACTGAACACAGGAAACATGAGTCTCAGCCTCAACGTGGCCACAGCCTGGCTGTGTGGTCCTGGATAACCCACCTCCCTGCTCTGGCTCTCAGTTTCCTCTTCTCTCAAGTGAGAGAATGGACTGACTACACGAACTCCAAGGTTCTCAGCTCCCACCAGCCTACGATAGGCAGTCTACTTATAACTGTAACAATAATGAATGCTTTCAGAAGGCTTTACAGTTTACAAAGCACTATCTGAAATGGTTCTTATAACGAACTATGAGATACTATCATCATTCCCATTTTATGGATAAGACTTTTATAATATTGAAAAATGAAGTGATAGCCAGAGCCGTACAGTTACTGAGTTAGAAAGATCCACGAAATTTTTGTCTGGGGTGTTGAATTTCTAAATTTTCTCTAAACTCGTTACCATTTGATGAGAGAAGAAATTTCTCTATATTTCTAATTCGGAAAATTCTCTTTATCTCTTGGCCATTCGCCTATTCACATAGCTATGGATTCTCCTGGTTTCATTGTTTATTCATTCACGGTCTATCCAGGATTAATTGGTCAGGTCAGTACCTGTTAAAAAAAAACCCATTGCTGTTCAGTCAATTCTGACTCATAGTGACCCTACAGAACAGAGTAGAACTGCCCCATAGGGCTTCCAAGGCTGTAATCTCTATGGAAGCAGACTGCCACATCTTTCTCCCACAGAGCTTTTGGTTAGCAGCTGAGCGCTTTAACCATTGTGCCACCACGACTTCTCCAGGTGAGCATTATTGAAATGCTGTGTGGGTAGACCAGAGAAGAACACATGAGCTTGCTCACAGGCAGCTGCAGAAAACGGCACAGATCACCCAGCTCTCTTCACTGGGAGGGCCTCTGCACTTAGAACGGTGTCTAGCACATGGTAGAGGAGTGAATGAGAGAGTGAAACAAAGGCAAGATCAAATATGCGGTCATAATTATGCCTCTTCTAGAAACGTTCCCCCTCCAACACTCCACAAAGGACTCGGAACTTCTTCCTCACCACTCCCATGGCACTAACCTCATTGTGATTGCTTTCCTTTAGTTTTAATTTTTTAACCAAAGTAATGTATGCACAGAGTTGAAAACCAAATTATGCCCAAAGGCTGGTGATAAATCACGGCCATCTCTTTACCCCTCCTCACGCTCCCTCCTCCACACTCCAGTTCTAAGGCCCGGAGGCAACCACTTTGAACTCTTTTAGCTGTTGCTTCTGGCAATTACCTTCCATTTCTATATAATATGCTTATATTGCTAGTACTTGATTTATTCGTTTTAGATAATATCTATTTTCTGTTGTGATGGATCACTCTTTTAAATGAAGTTACATTAATATGAATTTGTGAATATGATTTTGTTCTAAACACTTCATTGGCTCTGCCACCCATCTATTTTTAATCTTGCCCTAGCGACCTACCATCTCAGACACTGAAAGGTGTCCCCCTTTTTCACAGAACCCTCTCTCCCTGAACCCTCTGTCCTCCCACCCCAGGTCAGCCTGCTGCTCCTCTGCCTTTCTCAAACTTTGCTTCACCTTTTTCCTAGGTTGCATCCACTCTTTCCCGGATCCTCTTTCTTATTTCTTGATTTACTCCTTCATCTTTCCAAAGCACAAACTCCATTTACTTCCTATGCCAGAATAAATAAAAGGTAGAAGCTCTGAGTCCGAGAATGTCTGAAAATCTATTTTGCTTCACATTTGAATGAGTTAAGCAGAATGCAAAATTCTAGATTGAATTCATTTTTCTCAGGAATTTGAAGGCATTGCTCCCCTATCTTCTATATCCAGCGTTGAGAAGTCTGATGCCAAACTCTTTTTTTTCTCCCTAGAAAGCTTTTAGGAATGTTCCCTTATCTTTGCCGCTCTCACCCATGTGCCTTGGTACAGATCTTTTCTCCTTGTTGTCCTCGTTCCTTGATCAGCTGTTTCAAGCTGGAGACTTGTGTCTGAGTTCTAGAAAATACTTAGCAAAAAAAATTTCCCCCTCCCCCCCAACCCATATTCTGTATTCTCTCATTCTGAAACTCCTATTAGTCAAATGTTGGACCTCCAGGAATAACCTTCTGTGTCTCTTATCTTTTCTCTAATATTTTCTAGCTTTTATCATTTGTGTTAGTTTATCCAACTTTATATACTAAACCCTGTGTTGAATATTTTTGTTTGGGCTCTCATATTTGTTTTAAAATCCCAGATTTTATTCTTAATCTCTAATTGTTTTTTTTTTTTTTTTAATTGTTACTTCTTCATAGAATTTAAGAAATTTATCCTTGTTTTAAACTGCAATGTTTTCCTGCCTCGGGGGATGTTATTTGCTGTCATTTTTTTAGTTTTCTCTGTTCCCTGCATTAGTTCCATTTTCTCTGGTTTCCCTTTGCAGTTGTTTTCTTAGGGCTCCTTTATGCTGGGAGCTCCTCTAAAAGACTGATTAGAAGCTCTTTGTGCAAGGGTGGTATTTATTGATGGATCCTTGAGGGGCACTTAAATGTCAACTTACGTACCTACTTTCTCTGAAACTACTTAGTGTCTCCAGAAAAAAAGAAAAAATCCTTTCATCTACTGAAGAGGGTAGGGGAAGGGAAGGTACTTGGCCTCTTGTGACCTACCCTCAGGGTATGAGGCCATTTTACAGGCAGATTTTTGAGTATTCTCTCTCTCTTTTCAACCTCATGCTTCACCCCTATCTCCATCTTACCAGGTGGCCCAAAGCTAAGACCCTCTCATTCAGTTCCTTCAGTAATAAACCTCTAGACTTCTACCAGGGAGCAAGCAGGTGGCTGGCGGCTGACATTCTAACAAATCTGTGGGATGGTAAATCTGGTGCGATGCGGGAGGGAGGAGTGAGGGAGGCCATGCACAGTAACAGATTTATCATACCCACAGTTCCCAGAGACGGAGAGGCACAGCACGCCATGACACAAGGCCACACAGAGGGCTGCACTGGGGGACAAGTTGACAACACATTGGAATTATAGGAGAGGGCTTATATATGCCTAGCAGGGTAGGGCTAGCTAGGTTTCACAGGCTTTCACAGATTGGACATTTTGAATAGTTCTGCAGGCTCATGGGGCAGAGGGGCTGTCTCTAGTTGTTGCATACTGGGCCCTGGGGTGAGTATGTTGGGTGCACAGTGGCCCAGGAGTATGAAAACCTGGTAAGGGAAGTGGTTGGAGAGTGGACTTCATAAGCTGCTCAAGAAGGGGAATGGACTGGCCTCCAGAATTTGACTCAAAACTGGGTCAAGGCAGCATTTAGAGAAAATAGTATTGCAGCTGGCATAGGCCTGGTGGTGCAATGGTTAAGTGCTCAGCTGCTAACCAAAAGGTTAGCCATTTGAACCCACTCAGCATCTCCAAGGGAGAAAAGACCTGGTGATCTGCTTCTGTAATGATTACAGCCTAGGAAACCCTACGGGGCCATTCTAGTCTGTCCTTTAGTGTCACTGTGAGTCGAAATTGACTCAACATCACTTGACGACGATGATGATGACACCTTGCCTGGCAGTGGAGGAGGAAGGCTCACAGCTCTGTGTTTGGGTTTGTAATTGGCATACTGGGTTCTAGGTTGAGTTTTGTGTTGAGGGACAACTAATTAGAACCAATCTGAAGGTGGCACGAATACCTAGACACTGCTGTAGGCCTGGTAATGGGAATGTTCTAATGATGGTCCTGTGACCTCTCTATCGAATACCTCCTCTTGCTCCAGTGGCCCTGGCCTGGGGCTGGAGTGAGGCCTCGATAGAGTGTGCCAGCACCAAGAGGGATGCTTAGGGTGGTAGTCACTGCAGTAAGTGATGTCATATTTGATTTAAAAAATTCTCCTTTCATTTTCTGGGATGGCTAGAGAAATTTTTCATTTTTCTACTTGGTTCCAGGTATTTGAGGGACAGGTGGCTAATATTTGCCAAGTTGTGTGTGTGTGTGTGTATAGATATATAGATATACAGGTATTTTTTTTCTTTCCCCTCCAACCTTGAGTTTAACTATTAAAGCTGAAAGTCCCTATTACTGCTAGAAAAATAAGTAAAAGAAAATTCCCATTTTGTGTACTCAAGCAACGTGACTTAATTTTTCCTTGACTTACACAAAGGGGATTTGAAGTTAAAGTTCATTCCTCAGAAGGTATTATGTTGGAGACTTTTTTCTCCCACATTGCACAACATTCAACTGCTAATGATGTTGGAATAATTAAGATAAGCCTCTGAAACACTGTGTGAAGACAAATAGAAATTCCACTTACATAGTTAAAAGAGAAAATTGTCATAGAGTTTATTGTTAATGAATGCATTATAGAACTGTATATCATTATAACGGAGCCCAACGTTTAGTGGCACAACAGTTAAGCGCTCAGCTGCTAACTGAAAGGTTGGCAGTTTGAACCCACCTAGTGGCTCTGTAGGAGAAAGACCCGGTGATCTGCTCCCATAAAGATTAAACAGCCTAGAAAATCCTATGGGGCAGTTTTACTCAGTCACATGGGGTCGCTATGAGTCGAAATTGACTCGATGGCAACTAACAACAACCACAACATATCATTGTAAGTAAATTATTGGCATATATTTGTCTATATGCGAGTTTTCAATTCACACATTTCTCATAATATAGAGTGAACTGACTCATCTGAACAGAACAAAACAAAAAGAAAAAGAAAGAAAAAAAGATTTAATTGTAGGTATCCTCTTTTAGGAATGATGTCCTCCTAGTTGCAGCCTGTAGTAAAATTAAAGGGTGTTGAGCTTGGTTTATTTTGCTTTATTTTTTCTGCTTCTTTTAAGGTTATTTAAGGTTTTGACTCTGAAATATTAGCTTGACTATATCTGGATGGCATGGAAAGGAATCTGGGAGCTGGGGAGTAAGTGTAGGAAAAGGCAGCACAGAAAGACAGTAGCACAGATTTGTAGGATAATAACGCCTTAAGACCTTGCTGCTCAAATACGGGCCAGTAACATCAGATCACTAAGGGTGGGGTTATCTTGTTAGAAATGCATATTCTTGGGTTCAACCCCAGACCTACTGAATCAAAACCAGCATTTTAATGAGATCCTCCTTTAAAGGGTCAGATGCATTGCTCTGCGGGATATTTGAGATCAGAGCTAGTTCAAACATTTTATAAATAAGGGAATGGTCTTAGCCAACCAACATCACTGAATAGCAACTTGACCAGTCACTGTTTTTATAATATCCTCTTAACTCTTTAGCCTCTGCAGCACCTGTAGTTTATCATCCTCTTTTAAATTCCTACTATTGTTTATTTGTGTTCTCTCTTTTTCCCCTTGATTAGTATTTCTAGATTTTTATTTATTTTTTAGTTTCCCCCCGACAAAAAAATCAACTGTTGGCTTTGTTGATCCTCTCTAATATTTTCTATTTCATTAATGTCTGCTTTACCTTTACAATCTTTCTTTCTTTGGGCTTATTCTGCTATTTTTTTTTTCTAATTTTTAAGTTTTCTCTTTAGCTTGCTAGTTTTTAGTTTTTCTTCTTTTCTAATATAAATATCTAAGGCTATAAATTGTTCTCCAAGTATAGTCGGCCTTCCGTATCCACGGGTTCTGCATCCACAGATTCCACCAACCATGAATCAAAAATATTCAGGGAAAAAAAAAATTCCAAAAAGCAAAACTTGAATTTGCCGTGTGCCAAGCACGATGCTGAATCCACACGAAAGAAGTGATGTGTAGGCATCCCCTGCTGTAGCCTTCGCCATTTGATAGATCCTTAGTCTCTTGCCAGCACTCCTTGTTTGAGCAGTATTTGCCTTGTGTCTTGTCGTTATTCCCTAAACAATACAGAACTGTGTAACAACTATTTACGTCGCATTTACTTTGTATTAGGTATTGTAAGTAATCTAGAGATGATTTAAAGTATACAGGAAGATGTTCATAGGTTATATGCAAATACTATGCCATTTTATATAAGAGACTTACGCATCCGAGGATTTTGGTATCCAAGGAGTGGGGTCCTGGAATCAATCCCCCTCAGATACCACTTTAGCTGCATGGGACAAATTTTGATACATACTTTTTTAGTTACTGTTTAGTTCTGAATGTTTTCTAATTTCCATTGTAATTTCATTTTTAATAAATAAATTTAGTGCTTTTTGTAAATTTCCAAACATGTGTGTATGTGTATATATATACACATGTATTTTAAGTTATTTTCTTGGTTTCTAATTTAACGGAATTGTGACTGAAAATTGTGGTCTGTATGATATGATATTACCCCCCAAAAAAACCCCAGTGCCGTATGATATTAGTCCTCTGAAATATTACCCAAAATTTCCCATGAAGATGGTGAATTTGGCAGTTTCCCCATACAGCTATCAATTTTTGTTTTGTTTATTTTGATGCCCTGTTATTAGTTGCATACAACTTTGGAACTGCTATATGCTTCTGGGAAATTGAACTTTCACATATCATTCATTATGTCATGACCTTCAGCTCTATTAATAATTTTTGCCTTAAAGTCTACTCAGCTCGATGTTAATAATAATATTATTGCTTGATTTCTCTAACGGTATTTCCTTAGCATATTATTTTTTATCCTTTGACTTTTAATCTTCCTGTACTCTTATTTAGCTATCTCCATATGCAAATAGGAAACCCCGGTGGCACAGTGGTTAAGAGCTCGGCTGCTAACCAAAAGGATGGCGATTCAAATCCACCAGGTACTCCTTGGAAATTCTGTGGGGCAGGTCTACTCTGTCCTATGGGGTCACTATGAATCAGAATCAACTTGACAGCAACAGGTTTTGTTTTTTGTTTTTTTATATGCAAATACCAGTATAATATTTTTTGAGTAATTGCCATATCCAAATACTGATAGTATAGCAATGAAAATACCTGCCCTCGTGACGCTTACATTCTAGTGGAAGGAAACAGACAGTAAACAAGCAAATACATCCATATTTTTACGCAAATAACACACACCTTCTGCATTTGTTTGCTGGCCCTGCCCTTCACCCTCAAGGTATTTTCATAAGTATGCTGTGCTAATTTTTTTCACAGAAACATGTGGAAGAGGATTGGCATGGCACTGCTTGTGAGGATGCCTCAAGAGGTGAGTGCTCAGCTGGCAAACAGATGCAGAAGGTGCACGTTATTTGTATAAAAACACGATAAGTTAAATAGTACATGATGGTATATGAGATGGTGAAAAGTAAGTCAGAGTGGGGGTGTGGGGAATCCCAGTGGGGCTTAGGGTGGCAGAGTTGTAATTTTAAAGGCCTCACTGGGGAGATGACATGTGAAAGAGGTGACAGGGTGGGCCATGCAGATGTCTTGAACAGCACAAGTGACAGCCACATGAACAGTTTGGTGAGGGCAAAAGCTGGGCTGGAATGGTTTCAAGAGAGAAAGGGAAGAGAGGATTGGAGACAGTACACATAGGCAGTCCTTCCAGGAATTCTGCTCCAAAAGAAGCCGAGAATTGTGGTCACTGGGGAGGGGCCAGTGGAACGCCTACATTTTATACACTGGTGGGGATTATCAGTAGCGTTTTGAAAATTAGGGGAGAGAGCTTCCAGGTTTAGGTAATATGTGGAAAGGCCAGAAGAGAAAGAAAATTGTGTAAGCAGTTCACTCTCTGAAACACAGGTTATTTGTACATGGCGGGTGGGGAGCAGGGAAGGGTGGAGTGGAAAGTAAAGCAACTTGATAGAAATGAGAGATGAATGCTAGTTAATAATTGTTAAGGAGTCTGGACTTTATCCTAACGAATATGGGGAACTTTGAGGGTTCTCTGTTGCTATTGCTTTAATGATAAGAGTCATAACATCAGATCTGACTTTTGAAAGCTTACTCTGGCAGGAATAGAAAGGTGGAATATGAAGCCCTGAAGCAAGAAAACCAATAGGTGCTGTTTTAGTCATTCATGGGATGAGTTAGTGTTAGAGTGATGGCACAGGAGAGGAGAGACGTGCCTGTACACATATCTCAGGTACACATTTCCCAAACTGGGAGACTGAGTCTCAGCCTGGGCCAACCAATTCCCATCCAGGGGCCAGGCCAAGGTGGAACATCCGTGAGATACATCCACAAGATAAGGTAAGTGCATGCTGGGTGCTGTGGCTGGCCTGGAGCTTTGGGCCCTGCCAAGGGAAACCAAGTAACAGTGGTAAGAGGGGAAGACAGATATGGTGCTGTCTGGGGGCAGCCTTGGCCTTTTCCAAATAACTGCCCCTTAGGGTTTAACCCAACACACTGTCTCCAATCCCAGCAGCCAGCTCTGAGCCCTCAGCCCTGCCTAGGCCTTTGGATTAAGATCAGCAGGCAGAGTGTAGTTGTACCTGAAACACACATCTCCTGAGCTTGAAGGCCTGGGCCGAGACAATGGATAGTTTCCAAATGTAGGCCTCACATCTGGGCCAGTCATCGGAAGGCTGCTTACTTGAACAAAGTAAAAACTTGAACAAAGACTGTAAGTACTCAAAGAGCCCCAAGATTCGAAGAAGGCTGCCAAGACCTGGCGTGCGGATGAGGGTGGAACGGACCTTAATTTATGGTCACAGAAAAGAAGGAAACCTGTGCTTTGTGGTCCTTATCGACACACAGGAAGCCAAGTATTCTACTGATGCAGGATGGCCAACAGCCTCACTCAGAGGAATAAACAGCAGGCTGATATGTAAGGATGAGCAGAAACGTACCCACTATTGTCAATATCACATCTCTCGGCCCCTCCCCCTTTCCACATAATAGGCATTCTCTGGGAACATTAGAAACACAGAATTTTATAATTCTATAGCTAGATAAGTCCCTGGGTGGCATGCACGGCTAAGTGTTTCGCTAATAGCCAAAAGTTTGATGGTTCGAATCCACTCAGAGGCGCCTCAGAAGACAGGCCTGGCGATCTGCTTCTGAAAAGGTCACAGCCATGAAACTCTGTGGGGCAGTTCTACTCTGCACACATAGGGTCACCAGGTGTTGGAATCCACTCAGTGCCACACAACACCACCAACAGCAGCAGCAGCAACAGCTAGATAGGACCATTTCACTCTCATCGCCACCAGGCTCTTTCTTTTAGACGTAACCACTAGCTTAAGGATTTTCAGTACTTGATAAGAAAGTGAAATGAATAGACCTGTTACCAGTCATCTTTGGAAGAAGTCAACAAGATCGATAGGACTTGGAAGCTGTTTCTTACCCTCTTAAGAATGAGGGGCCCTAGCTCTTCTGGCCAAGACTGAGGGCGTGGGTGCTGACTGACCGTGGGAAGCCACCATTGGGTATGAGTCTGAGTCTGAGGTTGTTTGTAATTTATCTTCCATTCTGTGCTTTCATTATCATCGGGCTGACAGTAAAGTTTTATTAAATGTCACTGTCTGGCCTCTGCTTTGCTGTGGGACACTAAGGAGAGTGTCCTTCCTTGCTGAGAGTGCAGGGCCTCTTCCGCTGGGGTTTGAGTTGTGTTGTCACACTGGGCGCCAGAGGGGAGCATTATGCCACACAGTAGGGATCTCCCAAGTGCAGACACAGCAGAGGGCAGGAGCTCACCCAGGCACTGGCTGCAGCACCCTTGGGGACCCTCAAACATGGTACATAATTTGTGGAGTACTAGTTTCCTTCGGGATTTCCTGGGTGGTGCAAAAAGTTAATATGCTGGCTGCTAACTGGAAGGTTGGAGGTTTGAGTCCACCCAGAACTACCTCAGAAGAAAGGCCTGGTGATCTACTTCCAAAAGCTCAGCCAATGAAAACCCTGTGGAGCACAGTTCTACTCTGACACATTTGGGGTCATCATGAACCAGAGTTGACTTGATGGCAACTGACTTCCCTTTAAATCACATTTTCTCTTCTTTGGTTTTGGTAGTAATTAATTGAGACAACACCGTACTGGTTAGGGGCATGGACTCTGGAGCCAGGCTGCCTGGGTTCAAATCCCTGCTCTTCCCCTTAAACTGAGGTGGGTAAACTGAGACAAGTTTCTTAAATTCTTGGTTCCTCAGCTTTTTGATTTTTTAATAATTTCTTTTATTTTTGTTGTTGTTGTTGTTGAGAATATACACAGCAGAACATACACCGGTTCAACAATTTGTTCCTCAGTTTTGCCACCTATGCGAAGGGGTAACAACCATATCTCCCTTACAGGGTGGTTGGGGAGATTAAGTGAGAGATACTTATAAAGTGCTTGGAACAAACAGTACCCGACCCACTAAGCTCTATGTGAGGGTTTGTACTGTTAACGTTACAGGGCTGAGAGAGCTGCCTGACCGCAAGCCTCTAAGGCTAGCGCTGGAGCTAACTGGACTCTGAGAACCCTTTTGCATGATTCTTAAAATCCCAGGAATCTTGTAGAACATTGTGTCAGATAAGCATGAAACACGTTGCCCGTGTGCATTCTTTCTGCCTTACTCAGCAATGTTTAATGGATCGCTAAGTTTCTGAGGAGCCCTGGTGGGACAGTGGTTAGGCATTTGGCTCCTAACCAAAAGGTCGGCAGTTCAAATCCACCAGCCGCTCCTTGGAAACCCTTTGGGGCAGTTCGACTCTGTCCTATAGGGTCGCTATGAGTCGGAATCAACTCTAAGGCAATGAGTTTTAAGTTTCTGTAGGACATGGTTGGTAAATTACTGGTCTGTGATCACCTTAGTCTAAAAACGCACGAAATTGGCTCCGAAATTCCACACTATCTAAACCAACCTCTGCTTTCCATGAGCAGTGCTGCCCCCTCTTGGCAGTCATTGCACACTGCACCCCCAAATCACAAGGTTCCAGGACACTGGGCTTAAGCAGGAAGAATGCTGAGACTTGATGGTATTATGTTCCCCTGACATAAGCCCACTCCTAATTCCGTTTCTTCTGTTCCCTCTGAAACGGATTTGTGAGATACTTACAGCACTCCTGTTCCCATGAAATGAAGCTTTAATTAAAAGAAGAAAAAAAAAAAAACAGTAGAAAGGCGGCCAGCCTCCAATAACCCATGAGCGGCCCTTCTTCTTAAACCTGTGTGTGACTCAGGGACAAGCCGTGTGGCCAGGAGGGCAGATGGCATGCTTCTGGCCTCAGCCATGCACTCTCTTGAGGAATATTCCTATTTTCTCATTTTTCAAAGTTATGACTCAAAATCCAGAGGAACAAAAGAAGAAACTAATGTGTTCTGTTACATGTTAAAAATGTTTTCCATGGAAAAGAAGAAACAACTACCATACACTCAGTTTTTTTTTTTAACCAAAAATGGAAAAAAAATTCCTTTTTGTAATTCATGTGATAGAGACGTCTTCCTTATATGTAAACAGCTCCTAGAAATAGGAAGAAAGAAAGAAGAGAGTGGGAAAAAGAAGAAATCTACTGCTAAAGGGAACAGGTGGGCAGCAGTCACAGAGAACAGCATGAACATACCATTTTTCACCCACTGGATTGGCAAAAATCTGAAAGCTTAAATACCGTACCCTGTTGGCCAGGCTGTGGAAAAAGACAGGCACTCCCAAACATTGACGGTGGGAACGTAAATTGGTACATCCATCAGGGAGGGGAATATGGACACATCTATCAAAACACAGCTATAGTCGATTCTTGTCATTCACATCAGTTATATTCTATAAAATCATGATAAACAATGAATTAGTGAATACCAAACCATTCCTCCTAGGGGAAACGCAGATTTAGGCTCCCGTGAGCCTCTGGTCATGGTATTTTTATCAACCAATCATTACATAACCTTGTTTTTTGTGTGTTTCTGTTTAAAGACACCTTATTTTATATATACTCTTGATTCATATAACTTGTGCCTGAATGAAGCGTATCTAATACACATATTTTTTCCATCGGGCAGATCACACTCGTGTACCTAGGAACACTAGACGGCACATCAGACCACATCTGGAAGCTATTTTAAACAGTGAAATCACCAACAAAAAGCACAAACATGCGAAAAACGTGGCAGCAAATATTATTGATTGTTGAACAATGAATTACATTGTCAATTCAAAACTTAAATAACCATACTCTTGTTTTCAGGGCAGAATTCTCATATACTATGGTGGGCCCTGGTGGTGTGCAATGGTTAAGAGCTCAGATGCTAACCAAAAGGACGGCTGTTTGAATCCACCAGCTGCTCCTTGGAAACTCTATGGGGCAGTTTTACTCTGTCCTGTAGGGTCACTATGAGTTGAAATCAACTCCACCACAAAAGGTTTGGTTTATTTGTTTGTTTGGTTTTATGGTGGGAGAGTAAATAGTCCGACACTTCCGAAATGCAATGCAGTAATATATACGTGCACAAAGATTTAGCTGCAAAGATCCTGACTACATGTTGTTTAAAGGCAAAATTTTGGAAGTAAGATAAATACCCAACATGAAGGGGCTGGCTGAGTAAACTGTGATACATTCATATGATGGATTATTAAAGGCTCATTAAAATACCATTAAAGTACATGTATTGACTCAGAAACCCTGGTGGCATAGTGGTTAAGTGCTACAGCTGCTAACTAAAAGGTTGGCAGCTGGAATCCACCAGGCACTCCTTGGAAACTCTATGGGGCTGCTCTACTCTGTCCCATACAGTCGCTATGAGTCAGAATCAACTTGACGGCAATGAATTTGGTTTTGGTTTGGTTACTGACATGGAAACTTGGCCATATTATATCATAAAGTGGAAAAGCAGGTTACAAATTTGTATGTAGAAATATTTACAATATTTGTAAAACATATAGATATTTCCCAAAATCCCAGTATCATCAATTAACTTCAACTCATGGCAGGCCCATGTGTTAAAGAGTAGAACTGCTCCATGGGATTTTCTTGGCTGTAATCTTAATGGAAGCAGATGATCAGGCCTTTCTCCCATGATGCTATTGGATGGGTTTGAGCCTCCAGCCTTTTGGTTACTAGGTTAGTGCGAATCACTTGCTCCACCCAGGGACCGTATAGATAAACACTGCAAATATAACAGATCAAAACATCATCGGTGGTTACAGCTAGGTAGTAGGTCATGGTCAATTTTTTATTTTTGTCTTTTTCTTATATTTTCCAATATTATATAGTAATATTATAATTTAAGTTAATTAAAAATAATCTTCAAGATATATGATTATAAAACCTAAAACTTTTATAAAGATCATGGAGGAAAAAACAGGAACAACACTGGGGCCCTAATATATGGCATAAATAGAGTACTAAGCATAACTAAAAACGCACCCAGGGCACAAGATGAACTAGATAAATGAGACCCCCTAAAAATTAAACATTTAAGCTCAACAAAAGACTTTTCCAGATGAGTCAAAACAGAATCTATAGACTGGGAAAATTTTTTTGGCTATGACACATCCAACAAGGGGCTAACCTCTGAAAGTTATATAAAACGTCAACATCTCAACAAGGAAAAGACAATCCAACTAAAAAAATGGCAAAGGAATAAACAGATGCTTCACAGACATTCAAGTGGAAATGGTCATGATCATTAGTTACTAGAGAGATGCAAATGAAAACTGCAATGAGATACCATCTCATCCCAACATTACTGGCTCTAGTAAAAACAAACAAACAAACAGAAAATAGCAAACGGTGAAATTGTGGAGAGAATGAACTCTTATGCACTGCTGGTGGGAATGTAAAATGGTGCAACCGCTACAGAAAATGGTATGGCGCTTCCTCAAAAAGTTAGAAATAGAAATACCATATGATCCAGCAATCCCACTCTTAGGTATGTACCCTAAAGAAAAAGGGCTGTGACACGAATAGACATACGCACACCCATGTTCACTGCAGCATTATTCACAGCAGCATAAAGATGGAAACGACCTAAGTGCCCATCAACAGGTAAATGGATTAACAAACTGTGGTACATACACACAATGGAATACTACACATTGATAAAGAATAATGACGAACCTGTGAAACATCTCATGACATGGCTGAATCTGGAGGACATTATGCTGAGTGAAATAAGTCAATCACAGAAGGACAAATATTGTATGAGACCACTATTATAAAGTAACAAAAGTTTACTTTTTATTATAAAGTATATTATACATACTTCTTAATTACATATAAAGTATATTATGTAAAGGTATTATAAAGCAACAACAAAAGGTTACATATACACAGGAAAAAAAAAGAAGAAACATTCTTTAATGGCTACCAGAGACAGAAGGGGGAGGGAGGGAAAATTACCAATTAGATAGAAGACATGGGTTAATTTTGGTGAAAGGGAAGGCAATACATAATATGGGGGAAGTCAGTACATGACCAAGGCAAGAGAGGACACTGAGAGGAACACAAGAATAAAGGGCAACTACAGTAACTACTATAACTTACACAATTCTGCAACAATGTATTAATAAACAATAATTTATGAATGGATAAACAGTAGATAGATACGCCAGGAGGTGTGGGAGGATGGAAGGGAACAAACCCACTGGCAGTTATAGGTCTGGTAGTGGATATTTCTACATACATGATTATGGGTGTGGCTCGTGTAGAGCACACAAGGGGCACAGTCAGGGAAACCTCTTAGACATAGTCAAACACCTCATGGGATGACATTCCTAGGCTAGAAGAAAAACAACCATCTACGTCAACTGGCACAACATAGTTCATAAAGACAATGTTCTGCATCCTACTTGGATGAGTAGCATCTGGGGTCTTAAAAGCTTTCAAGCAGCCACTTAAGATACAATTATTGGTCTCTTCCCATCTTGAGCAAAAGAGAATGAAAAAAGGAACCACATGAACCACAGCCTACATGACCCCAAAACCCGAAGAACTAGATGGTGCCCAGCTACCACTACCAACTGCTCTGACTGGGATCACAACAAAGGGTCCTGGACAGAGCAGGAGAAAACTGTAGAACAAAAAAACAAATTCACAAAAAAGACCAGACTTACCGGTCTGACAGAGACTGGAGGAACCCCTGAGGCTATGGCCCTAAGACACCCTTCTGACATGGAACTGAAACCATTCCCAGAGACCACCTCCCAGGCATACAATAGACAAGCCCATACGATAAACAATAACACCCAAAAGGAACTACCCCTCAGAACAAGTAATTATATGAGATCAAAAGGGCAATATCTGCCCAAAAGGAAAGATGAGAAGGCAGGAAGTGATAGAAAATTAGGATGAAAAGAAATGGAAAACCCAGGGCAGAAATGGGGAGAGTGCTGACACATTGTGGGGAATGAAGCCAAGGTCATGAAATACTTTATGTGAAAAGAAAAAAACTTTTCAGTTTTTTTTTCTTTACAAACTATCAATTATAAACTTTCACCTAATGCACAATAAAAAAAGAGAGAGAGAGAGAGCTCACAAATGAAATATTAAAGGTTACTTTGTTTAAAAACAGAACAAAAAAAGTGAGAGCTTTGTACATGTTTTCAAAATTGGATTATGCATGCATGCAAGGGACTGCCTGTGTCTGCCGCTTCACAAGTGCTCAATAAACATTTGTTGAATTAGAAAAAAAAAGATACACAACTGTATATGAAAATATATATAAGGCATTCAACTGTGTGGATCATAACAAATTATTGATAACATTGCAAAGAATGAGAATTCCAGGACACTTAATTATGCTCAAGTGGAACCTTTACATAGATCAAGAGATAGTCTTTTGAACAGAACAAGGAGATACAGCATGGTTTAAAGTCAGAAAAGGTGTATCCTTTTACCATACTTATTCAATCTATATGATGAGCAAATAATCCAAGAAGCTGGACTATCGAAGAAGAATGGGGCATCAGGATTGGAGGAAGACTCATTAAGAATCTGCGATATGTAGATGACACAACCTTACTTGCTGAAAGTGAAGAGAACTTGAAGCACTTACTGATGAAGATCAAAGACTACAGCCTTCAGTATGGATTACATCTCAGCATAAAGAAAACAAAAATCCTCACAATTGAACCATAATCAACATTATGATAAACAGAGAAAATATTGAAGCTGTCAAGAATTTCATTTTACTTGCATCCACAATCAATGTCCATGGAAGCAGCAGTCAAGAAATCAAAGGATGTACCGCATTGGGCAAATCTGCTGCAAACGACTTCTTTAAGGCGTTAAAAAGCAAAGATGTCACTTTGAGGACTAAGGTGCGTCTGAACCAAGCCATGGTATTTTCCATCACCTCATATACCTGTGAAAGCTGGACATTGAATACTGAAGACCAAAGAGTTCATGTATTTTAATTGTGCTGTTGGTGAAGAATATTGAATACATCATGGAATGGACTGCCAGAAGAATGAACAAATATGTCTTGAAAGAAATACAGCCAGCATGCTCTTTAGAAGAGATGATGGCGTGACTTCATCTCACGTACTTTGGACATGTTATCAGGACGGACCAGTGTCTGGAGAAAGATATCATGCTTGGTAAAGGGTCAGGGAAAATGAGGAAGACCCTCAATGAGATGGATTGACACAGTGGCTGCAATAATGAGCTCAAACATAGTAACGATTGTGAGGATGGCACAGGACTGGGCAACATTTTGTTTTGTTGTACATGGGGCGGCTATGAGTAGGAACCAATTCGATGGTGCCTAACACCAACAACATACTCTGTTATAGAACCTGCTTCTCCTACTTGGGCATTCAGCATGAATATCTTTCCAAGTCAATGAACATATACTTCATGTAAACTCTGGGTGTGGGACTAAAAGGTTTTTATGATTTTTTCTCATGTGAATCTTCTGATTTTTCTTGCAGCTAACATTTAGCATTTACATGTTGAAGAAATAATATAAATTTTAAATTTTGAAAAGAAATATCTTACCTTTGTCTAAAGCTGGTAGTTTTCAAAGCTCTTTTTACGTATTATTTAACATATTATTATATATTATTTGCACACAATTATGCAAAAACAGGCAGGGCCACAATGATTCTGTGTGAAATGAGACTCATGGAGATTGATGAGATATTCTGGGGGTTACAGAGCCAGTGAAGTGAGGCTGGGCTTCACAACATCCTCTCACAGGGGCCCAGGGGTGCTGGTGCTGCCTGCACGTGCACATCCCAGAATCCTCCCGGACTTCTGGGAGGCTGGATCTGAATCCCTACGCCACTTGCAAAGTGGATGGTGCATTGATAATTACTGCTGATTGGAATGCAAAAGTTGGAAAAAAGAAGAAGGATTGGCATTTGGAAAATATGGCCTTGGTAATAGAAACAATGCTGGAGACTTAATGAGAGAATTTTGCAAAACCAATGACTTCTTCATTGCAAGTACCTTTTTCACCAACAAAAATGGCAGCTATACACATGGACCTCACCAGATGGAATACACAAGAATCAAATCGACTACATCTGTGGAAAGAGACGATGAAAAAGCTCAATATCCTCAGTCAGAACAAGGCCAGGGGCTGACTGTGGAACAGACCATCAATTGCTCATATGCAAGTTCCACGTTGAAACTGAAGAAAACCAGAGCAAGTCCATGAAAGCCAAAATACAATCTTGAGTATATCCCGCCTGAATTTAGAGACCATGTCAAGAATAGATTTGACATATTGAACGCTAATGACCGAAGACCAGACAAGTTGTGGAATGACATCAAGGACATACAATGCTCAAATGTTGTTGTTGTTGTTAGGTGCCATTGAGCTGCTTCCGACTCACAGTGACCCTATGTACAACAGAACGAAATGCTGCCCAGTCCTGCCCCATTCTTACAATCGTTGTTATGCTTGAGCTCATTTTTGCAGCCACTGTGTCAATCCACCTCGTTGAGGGTCTTCCTCTTTTCTGCTGACCCTGTACTCTGCCAAGCATGATGTCCTTCTCCGGGGACTGATCCCTCTTGACAACATGTCCAAAGTATGTAAGACACAGTCTTACCCGCCTTGCTTCTAAGGAGCATTCTGGTTGTACTTCTTCTAAGACAGATTTGTTCGTTCTTTTGGCAGTCCATGGTATATTCAATATTCTTCGCCAACAGCACAATTCAAACGTGCCAACTCTTCTTCTGTCTTCCTTATTCATTGTCCAGCTTTCGCATGCATATGATGCAATTGAAAATACCATGGCTTGGGTCAGGCACACCTTAGTCTTCAGGGTGACATCCTTTCTCTTCAATACTTTGAAAAGGTCCTTTGCAGCAGATTTGCCCAGTGCAATGCATCTTTTGATTTCTTGACTGCTCCTTGCATGGCTGTTGATTGTGGATCCAAGTAAAATGAAATCCTTGACAACTTCAATCTTTTCTCCGTTTATCATGATGTTGCTCATTGGTCCATTTGTGAGGATTTTTTTTTTCTTTATGTTGAGGTGTAATCCATACTGAAGGCTGTGGTCTTTGATCTTCATTAGTAAGTGCTTCAAGTCCTCTTCACTTTCAGCAAGCAAGGTTGTGTCATCTGTGTAACACAGGTTGTTAATGAATCTTCCTCCAATCCTGATGCCCTGTTCTTCTTCATATAGTCCAGCTTCTCATATTACTTGTTCAGCATACAGAAAAAATAGGTATGGTGAAAGAATACAACCCTGCCGCACACCTTTCCTGACTTTAAACCAATCAGTATCCCCTTGCTCTGTCTGAACAACTGCCTCTTGATCCATGTAAAGGTTCCTCAGGAGCACAATTAAGTGTTCTGGAATTCCCATTCTTCCCAGTGTTATCCATAGTTTGTTATGATCCACACAGTCGAATGCCTTTGCATAATCAATAAAACACAGGTAAACGTCCTTCTGGTATTCTCTCTTCTCAGCCAGGATCCATCTGACATCAGCAATGATATTCCTGGTTCCACGTCCTCTTCCGAAACCGGCCTGAATTTCTGGCAGTTCCCTGTCGATATACTGCTGTAGCCATTTTTTAATGATCTTCAGCAAAATTTTGCTTGCGTGTGATATTAATGATAATGTTCTATAATTTCCACATTCTGTTGGATCACCTTTCTTGGGAATAGGCACAACCATAGCTCTCTTCCAATCAGTTGTCCAGGAAGCTGTCTTCCGTATTTCTTGGCAAAGATGAGTGAGCACCTCCAGTGATGCATCTGTTTGTTGAAACATCTCAATTGATATTCCATCAATACCTGGAGCCTTGTTTTTCGCCAATGCCTTCAGAGCAGCTTGGACTTCTTCCTTCAGTACCATCAGTTCCGGATCATATGCCACCTCTTGAAATGGTTGAATATCGACTAATTCTTTTTGGTATAATGACTCTGTGTATTCCTTCCATCTTCTTTTGATGCTTCCTGCATCATTTAATATTTTCCCCATGGAATCCTTCACTATTGCAACTCGAGGCTTGAATTTTTTCTTTAGTTCTTTCAGCTTGAGAAACGCCGAGCGTGTTCTTCCCTTTTGGTTTTCCATCTCCATCTCTTTGCACATGTCATTATAATACTTTATTTTGTCTTCTCGAGAGGCCCTTTGAAATCTTCTGTTCAGTTCTTTTACTTCATCAATTCTTCCTTTTGTTTTAGCTGCTCAACGCTCAAGAGCAAGTTTCAGAGTCTCCTCAGACATCCATCTTGGTCTTTTTTTTCTTTCCTGTCTTTTCAGTGACCTCTTGCTTTCTTCATGGATGATGTCCTTGATGTCATTCCACAACTCGTCTGGTCTTCGGTCACTAGTGTTCAATGCGTCATATCTATTGTTGAGATGGTCTCTAAATTCAGGTGGGATATATTCAAGGTCATATTTTGGCTCTCGTGGACTTGTTCTGATTTTCTTCAGTTTCAGCTTGAACTTGCATATGAGCATTTTTTTTTTCCACAGTCGGCCCCTGGCCTGGTTCTGACTGATGATATTGAGCTTTTCCATCATCTCTTTCCACAGATGTAGTCAATTTGATTTCTGTGTGTTCCATCTGGCGAGGTCCATGTGTATAAAAAAATATAGTCGCCGTTTATGTTGGTGAAAGAATGTATTTGCAATGAAGAAGTCATTGGTCTTGCAAAATTCTATCATTTGATCTCCAGCATTGTTTCTATCACCCCACGTGTCTGTCAGTTTGTTGTACTGTGGGGGCTTGTGTGTTGCTGTGATGCTGGAAGCTATGCCACCGGTATTCAGATACCAGCAGGGTCACCCATGGAGGACAGGTTTCAGCTAAGCTTCCAGACTAAGACAGACTAGGAAGAAGGACCCGGCAGTCTACTTCTGAAAAGCATTAGCCAGTGAAAACCTTATGAATAGGAGCAGAACATCGTCTGATATAGTGCTGGAAAATGAGCCCCCCAGGTTGGAAGCCACTCAAAAGATGACTGGAAAAGAGCTGCCTCCTCAAAGTAGAGTCGACCTTAATGACGTTGATGGAGTAAAGCTTTTGGGACCTTCATTTGCTGATGTGGCATGACTCAAAATGAAAAGAAACAGCTAATAATCGGAATCTGGAATGTAAGAAGTATGAATCTAGGAAAATTGGAAATCGTCAAAAATGAAATGGAACTCATAAACATCGATATCCTTGGCACTAGTGAGCTGAAATGGACTGGTATTGGCCATTTTGAATCAGAAAATCACATAGTCTACTATGCTGGCAATGACAACTTGAAGAGGAATGGTGTTGCATTCATCGTCAAAAAGAACATTTCAAGATCTATCCTGAAGTACAATGCTGTCAGTGATAGGATAATATCCATACGACTACAAGGAAGACCAATTAATACGACTATTATTCAAATTTACTCACCAACCACTGGGGCCAAAGATGAAGAAATAGAAGATTTTTATCAGTTCCTGCAGTCTGAAATTGATCGAACATGCAATCAAGATGCATTGATAATTACTGACGATTGGAACGGGAAAGTTGGAAACAAAGAAGAAGGATCAGTAGTTGGAAAATATGGCCTTGGTGATAGAAACAATGCTGGAGATTGAAATATGAATGCCCAAATACAAATCCATAAAAGGAGGGGCTGAACAGAGGAGAATGCATCCTCTGGCAGATGCTTGCTTGAAGACCCCCCACTGAATTACAATAGAATCCTTGAGAATTTTCTTTTGAGTTTTCCTCTGGATATGCTTACCATTACGTGTAAGAAATCATAAATATGTCTGAAGGAAGTTATTCCCATTTAAATAAAAAGAAGAATAAAAAGATTATTCCCATGTCTAAATTTTTAAAAATGTTATCAAAGGGTACTGCTTGAGAATGCAACCATTCTTACCTCTGTATTTCCATACTTAATCCAGCACCTTTCCCAGAGGCACTCAATAAATTTTGGATGGTTGTAATAGACGGATGGATAGTGTCTTAGTCATCTAGTGCTGCTATAACAGAAACACCACGAGTGGATGGCTTTAACAAAGAGAAATTTATTTTCTCACAGTCTAGTGGGCTAGAAGTCCAAATTCAGGGTTGTCAGCTCCAGGGGAAGTCTTTTTCTCTCTGTCAGCTCTGGAGGAAGGTCCTTGTCATCATCTTCTCCTGGACTAGGAGCTTCTCTGAGCAGAAGCCCCAGGTCCAAAGGACACATTCTGCTCCTGGCACTGGTTTCTCAGTGGTATGAGATCCCCAAACTTTTGCTTGCTTCCTGTCCCTTTTATCTCTTGTAAGAGAAAAGGTAGTGCAGGCCACACCCCAAGGAAACTCACTTTACATTGGATCAGGGATGTGACCTGAGCAAGGGTGTTACATCCCATACTAATTCTCTTTAATCCCAGGCAGAGATTATGATTTATAACACATAGGAAAATCACAACATGGAGGACAACCACATAATACCGGGAATCATGGCCTGACCAAGATGATACGTATTTGGGGGGACACAGTTCAAACCATGACGGGCAGATAGTCATTTAGGAAGGGTGGATGGATGGACAAATGTAAGGGTGATTGGGATGGATGAATCGGTGAAAGGAAAGAAAGGATGCTTGGATTGGCTGGAGGGATAGATAGATGGAAGGATAGTTGGCACGGATGGAAGAATGGCTAGCTGGCTGGCTGGCTGGCTGGCTGGTTGTGATGAAACAACGGGTGAGAGGTTAACAGAATGGAGCCATAGATGGAATGGATGGATAAAGCTAAAGTTGAGATGAAAGTATAACAGGACTCTCATTCAAGTAATGTGACCTGTCTCAGTTTAGGAACGGGAACAGTTGCTGACATAATTACCTTCTTTTCTAGGAAGAGTGGAAGTATCACAGTTTTTATTTACTTGTCTCATTAACAGCTACCAAAACAGATGGAGGCCTTTCAACTTCAATTCTTCCTCTTCATATTCTTCATATCCTTAGAATGGCAGACAGCACCAGAGGAAGCTGAACTAGGAGGTACGAGGTAAATAACTGAGCCCTCCTTGCTAATAATGAATGTCCAGGATATTAGAAACCTATCAAACACCAAGCATTTAAAATAAAATTGTAGACCATAGAAATAACAAAAGAAGAGAAAGAAAAGGGTCATTAAAATTATTCTTTGGGACAGGACAGGTCAGCCCACTGTGGTTACCGCCAAGGCTAAATTACACCATGTAATGCCATCCGCTATAGTGTTCTTGTCGCTCCCAAAAGCTTTTTATTCCAATTTATTTTAGGAGCGCCAAAAGGTGTGTTTCTATTTCTGTTCCTGTCTAGTTCTTTTTATAGTGCTTAAAGCTGGACAAATGTTAGTAATATAAAAATGTGTCCTCATTTTTGTAGTTTAAGTCAGCAATAAGTTTAAGTATCCTAAAGGCTCTGTCTCTTTGGAATTCATCACCTGCTGTTTCCCTGGCAGCTGTACCTGCACAGTGTTCAGAGCACGTGTTTACCTGCTGGACTGCCTGCCAGGCCCTTAGTGAAGCCTGGGGACAGGTCACACACTTAGGTGTTCTTACACGGTCACTTTAATGGTAATGGAAAGCTCCAGGCTACCTGAAACCCTTCCCATTTTTTTTCAGGAGAACTGGGAGCTGGAGGCAGGGGCTTGTTTAGAAAATGCCAGTAAACAACAGAAAGTTCTAAAGCCCCCAGACAGCTCAATATTGTCCTGAGTTTGTCAGGAGCCTTTTGATTTTCGCCTGTGAAAGGTGCATTTTCCTAAAGGTATTGAATTAAGGCAGGGCTTTGAAATGGTTCTTCTTGGTTGGAACCCCTGCTGAGATTTGCATTTCCACCCCCCCACCCCCCCCCCCCCCGCCATATGAAACCAGAATTTACAGTTTAACAAAATCCCGGGGTGATTCTTATGTATAATTAATTTTGAGACCCACTGCTCTACTAGTGGTTCTCAGAATTGGTCCCTAACCAGCGTCATTAGCATCATCTGTTAGATAGGCAAACTCTCAGCAGGGATTCAAGCCAGAACAAACCAGTTTGAAGTTGTGAATTAAGGTGTTGCCAGAGCTCCGCCCATGCCCCTTTGTCCATCACTGCTGACAGATTCGAATCCCAACAGCCAGCACTCTATTTCTTGGCCTGAGGGGCTTCTCTTGTCTTGGAGCCCCTTTGCCACCTGTGCAGCAGGTCAGAGGTGCTAGGGAATTGATGTACCTGTTAGCAGCCTTCCAACAATGATGTAAAAGTACCCCAGCTCCTTCAGCCCTCAAGTGTATGTTCTACATTGGCTTCCAGAGTTAAGTGCCAGGCACCATGGTGGTAGCTGGCTTTTTGGCTGCTCTCCCTCCTCTGTCTCAGGTCACCACTCCTGGGCCAGTGTCAGGGATGGATTACCCAACTAGCAAGGTACACAGGGGCTTAATTGTGTTTACTTACTAACCTGTAGTACACCAGGTGAAATTGTGCACTATAGGTTAGTGAGTAAACATAATTAAGCCCGTGCGTACCTTGCTTACTGTAAGCCCCTGTGTACCTTGCCTACTGGTTAATCTGCTCCTGGCAGTGTCTCCTGGGATCATATTCCAAACAAACCTCTTGATCTGGGATCTTTGTCTTAGGGTCTGATTCAGAGGGAACTCAAATGAAGACAGGTACTCGCCTGTACCAACGGGATATTGTTGAGGGTGGGGGCAGTTACTGGACGTCTGGGGAGACGTCCTCACAAAATCAGGAAGTGCTGCTGCGTCTGTTGCCTGAGCAGTTCTGGGTGCCACATGCATCTTCCGTCCCAGGAGTGATGAGCTGACAGGAGACCCCAGCCTGTGGCATTTAGAGCGCAATGTGTGTTCTTTAGTGGTTGGTCATTCTTTTTTTCTTAATTGTAAGCTTGTCTTCCACAAGGATGGTCTTGTTTAGTTTGGTTTGGTTTTCTGTGGGAGTCCTGTGCCACTGAATTACAAAAGTGTCCCTCTGTAGTGGTTTTGTTTTTGCTTTTGCCAGATGCCTGTTGGATACTCAAGGCAACTGAGACAATTACCACCTCAGTCAAGCTTCCCCTGGTCTCTTGCCCTCCACTGAGCCTTAGAGCTTCTGAGGGATCTCTGCTCTTGTAGCACCTTGACCACATCCCTATTGCACCTCCTGTTGTGTGCCGTTGAATCAACTCCAACTCATAGAGACCCTATAGGACAGAGTACAACTGTCCCACAGGCCTTCCTAGGTGCAATCTTTATGAAAGCAGATCACCAGGTTTTTCTCCCACGGAACCACTGGGTGAGTTCGAACCACCAACCTTTCAGTTAGCAGCCAAGAGTTTAGCCGTTGCACCACCAGGCTCCTTCATACCACACTCTAATTTGAGGCTTGTGTGTCAGTTTCCTAAACTGGTTTATGAGCCCCTTAACAATACTTCTCATTTTTGAGTGCTGATCTAGCCCAGAGCTCAGACATGTTTGTTGAATGAATGAACTTGGAAAGCTACATCCTCAGAGCCTAGGCTTCTTTGAATGTGATGATATCCTTCATCCCTCCCTCATCAGAATTTTGGGAGATCATAGATCTTCAGAGTTGAAAGGTGCTTTAAATCAATCCAGAGGAGCACCACATCAAACATCCAATTCCCTGCTTATGATACTTAATTAAAAGACCCTCACAAGCTGTGAAGCACCAGCCGACTATGCTTGCCCGCCTGCCTGGAGCTGCTTTGCACTAACATTATTGTATCTTTTCCTTGCTCTGTGTGAGCCAGTGTTATGGACTGAATTGTGTCCCCTGGAAAGATATGTTCAAGTCTAAGCCCAGTAACTGAGAACATGATCTGGTTTGCGAATAGGATGTTTGAAGGTGTTATCAGTTAAAGTTAACATGAGGGCATACCGGAGCACGGTGGGTCCTAATCCAGTCTGAGTGGTGTCCTTATAAAAACAGAAGATACACAGAGATAGAGGTACACAGAGGGGGAGATGGCCATGTAAAAATAGAAGCAGAGATTGAAGTGATGCATCTACAAGCCAAGGGACACCAACGATTACCAAGAACCACCAGAAGCTGGAAGAGGCAAAGAATCTCCCCTAGAGCCTTCAGAGAGAGCATGGCTCTGCCTACACCTTGATTTTGGACTTCTAGCCTCCAGAGCTCTGAGACAACACATTTCTCTTGTTTTAAGCCACCCAGCTTGTGGTTCTTTGTTACAGCAGCCCTACGAAACAAATACAGCCAGGAATGGCACCAATGGAAAAGATCCATTATGCAGTAACAGTCCAAACTGGGTGGAATCTAGAGTGAGGCTGCCCTGAGGCTGATTCCTTAGACTGCAGCTCTGTGAACTCTAAATGTCCACTGTCTGTTCCACACTTTCCCAACTAGACTCAACACTCTGAGGACAGAGCTCACCACACATATGGACTCCTATGTTCCTATGGTCAAGCTGGAGGCACAGGGCTAAACAAGAGGTTTGAAATGACTTTGATTCACTGAGTTGCAAGTTAGTGTTGAACTTGATTAACAGCACTCTAAAGACAAAATATAAGCTACCTCCGAATACTAGAAATCCTTGAGAAAGGGAAAAACATTTTTGAATTGTGTTAGACTTTTTCTGTTTTACTCATTTTTTTGATGAAAAAAAGAGAAAAAAAAGGATTAGATTTACCACGGTTTTTTAGTGGCTCTAGAAACCCTAGTGGTGTAGTGGTTAAGTGCTGTGGCTGCTAATCAAAAGGTCAGCAGTTTGAATCCACCAGGCACTTCTTGGAAACTCTGCGGGGCAGTTCTACTGTCCTATAGGGTCGCTATGAGTGGGATCAGCTCCACGGCAATGCGTTTGGTTTGGTTTGGGTTAAGTAGCTATCTTTCTCTGCCCCCTAGTGGCTTCCTGACAAATTGTAAGACCTTTCACTTTTTTTCTCAAATTTTCTTCATTTCTCCTCTTCTTATTTGTAGTTGTTATCGCTCATGGAACAGTGTTTTTTTGAAACTTGCACAGCCTCAAAGTTCCTGATGCTAAGAGTGAAATGAATTTAAGTGCACCTTCTCTAGAAAGGAAACCCTCGTGGCGTAGCAGTTAAGAGCTATGGCTGCTAACCAAAAGGTTGGCAGTTTGAATCTGCCAGATGCTCCTTGGAAACCCTATGGGAAGTTCTACTCTGTTGTATAGGGGGTCTCTGTGAGTTGGAATCGACTTGAGGACAACGGGGTTTTTTGGATTTTTTTTTTTTTTTTTTTTGGTTCTCTAGAAAACACACACTGTCAGAGGCACTGTCCTGGACATAAAGAACCTTGGATATACAAAGTAATTCCCACCATTCCCGCCTACAGGTTCATCCGTGGGCACTCAGCCTTGATCTGAATATTCCCTTCCACTATGGGAAACAGCCTGCTCCTTTGCTTGGCCGGTACCAGTTTTACCAGTCAGTGTCAACTCCAACTCACCGCGACCCCATGTATTACAGAGTAGAACTGCTGCATAGGGTTTTCTTGGCTGTAATCTTTATGGAAGTAAATTACCAGGCCTTTCTTCCACAGCACTGCTGATTGGATTTGAATGATCAACCTTTAGGTTAGCAGTTGAACCCAAAACGTTTGTGCCACCCAGGGATGTTATTTGTGATACAAAACATTGGAAACAACCCAAATATCCATCAACAGGTTGAATAAACCTAGGTACATACACTCCATAAAGGACTATGAATGCCACTATGAAAAAACAGGGAAGACCCTAATACTAACATGGAGTGATCTCAGGGTATATTATTAGGTTAAAATAAATGAACGAACGAATGAAAAAGCAAGGTGCAGAACGGCATTGATAGCATGCTATCTTTTCAAAAAGAAACAATGGAAGGATAAATAAAACCAATAAAAAATAGCCAGCTATGGGGGAGAGAGTGAACAGGGTGAAGGAAACAAGAATAGAAGCTAGATTTCTTGAGACTGACCTTGTTTTATACTTTTAACTTTGGAACCACCTATGTGTTTTACATAGCTAAAGAATGAACGTATTAATGGGCGTTCCATTTTTACTGGTTCTAGGTCAATATAGGAAACCCTGGTGGTGTGGTGGTTAAGTGCTATGGCTGTTAACCAAGAGGTTGGCAATTTGAATCCAGCAGGCACTCCTTGGAAGCTCTATGGGGCAGATCTACTCTGTCCTATAGGGTTGCTACTCAACGGCAGTGGGTTTGGTTTTTTTTTTTGGAGGTCAGTACAAACAGTGCTACAATAAATACCTTACATATTGGATCTGGAATTTCTACAGGCTACATCCCTAAGAGAAAAACTGTTGAAGACACCATGTATTTTTTTTAACTTTATATTACAGAAACTGTCAAGCATACAGAAATAGAAAGAAATGTATAAAAGACCTAAAATATATTATGCAGCTAGCAGAACCTCACAGACAAAAAAGGACTTCCCATGGCTTTTAAATGCAGGATTTTGACTGCACATACCTGCTGGAATATTCCCTGAGGACAAAAAGAAAAGCAAAATAATTTAAAATAATTTAAAATCGCCCACAGGAGCCAGAACGCGAAAGGGCTCCCGTTGATCTAAGTTGGAACAATTTGAACATTTAAAAGAATAATGAATGCAATGGTTTGAAACATGTAAAAAAATATATAATCCATGAATTAATCATTATACTAAAAAAATGTCATTGGTACCATTGGAGAGTATGAGGGCATCAGTTCATGGTTCTGAAAATTGATTAAGGAAAAGAAGCATTTATCCTGCCTTTCTGTACAAACTGTATTTCAGGGCAACAAAACATTCGATGACGGAAAGTTTGTTTTTATAGAAGAATTCCAGGTAATCCTTTCAGAAGCAATGACAGAACTAGAAAGTCACCCATCTAACACACTAGTGCGTCTAGGCTGCATATTCAATAGATGCCGGACCACAGGCAAAAGGTTGACAGGAACCTTCACAATGGGGAGACCGGGCTGACACACTCTGAGCCCAGTGATCAATATTAACAACTGTCCTGGATTTGTGTAGCTAATTATGTGTATCTATGAACGTACGGAAACCCTGATAGCGTAGTGGTTAAGAGCTACGGCTACTAACCAAAAGGGTAGCAGTTCAAATCTACCAGGTGCTCTTTGGAAACCCTATGAGGCAGTTCTACTCCGTCCTATAAGGTTGCTATGAGTCAGAATTGACTCGATGGCAATGAGTTTGGTTTGGTTTTTGGTTTATGAACATACAGAAGCCCAGGTGGCACAGTGGTTAAGAGCTTCATTGCTAACCAAAAGGTTGGCACCTTGAATCTACCAGCTGCTCCTTGGAAACCCTATGGGGCAGTTCTACCCTGTCTTATAGGGTTACTGTGAGTTGGAATCAATTTGATGGTAATGGGCTTGGTTTGGCTTATGAACATACAAGCTGACTGGGTGGCTCAAACGGTTAAGTGCTCAAATACCAGCTGAAAGATTGGTGGTTTGAACCCACCCAGAGATGCCTTGGAAGACAAGCCCAGTGATCTGCTTCTGAAAGTTTACAGCCTTGAAAACCCTATGGTGCAGTGCCACTCTGCACACAGGGGGTCATCGTCATGAGTTGGAATCTACTCCATGGCAACTAACAACAACATGAACATATAGGAGTCTCTGGGTGGTACAAACAGGTAACATGCTCGGCTGCTCACCAGAAGCCTGGAGGTTTGAGTCCACCCAGAGGCATCTTGGAAGAAAGGCCTGGCAATCTACTTCTGAAAAATCAGCCATTGAAAACGTTATAGAGCAGAGTTCTACTCTGACACACATGGGGTCATCATGAGTTAAAATCGAATCGATGGCAACTGGTAAAACTAATAATGAACATATAGGCCTGATGAGAGTATTAGATAGAGAAAAGTATATGGAAGGACAATGCTAGGTTAATGCAGGTTACCTGTGGTGGGAAGTTTGGATGATGCAATCAGGTGTGTAAAGTTGAATGTTTGTGTGCACATGATAGGCACGCAAGGATGGTCACCAAATCACTCATGGCTGGTCTCCTGAGAGGCCTCCCACGGTGGTCATGGTTGTAGAGGCCCCGTGCTGAATCATCAGGCAGTTCTAAATAGGAGGAAAGGACACTATTGCAAATGGTTCATGCAGATATGTTTTTGCAGGATTGTGTTATAAAGTCAGGTTCACGTGTAACCGGCATTACATGGAGTCCTCAGGAGAGCAAAATCCCAGATAGATCAACCCTAGAGGATGCCAGTGGGTCAGCTGGGACCAGGCCAACCACAAATGCTTCTTCAAGATCTACGGGGAATTATCTGAGTGTCCAGTACTCTGCGGTATACAGGTGATTCTTCCCACACTTGTCCATAGCATCCCTGGATTCAGCGTGCGGGCCGAAAAAGACAGTAAAAGGAGAGTGAAACGGGGCTGTGCCTGGACTTGCCCTAGTGGGCTAATGGACGTTTCTAAGAAAATATATACCACACTCAATGCCTGGCACAGGTGGGCCTCCGAGTCAGGTGAGCCTGAATCTGAGAAAAAATAATGGTAGAGACTGAGGACACAGGGAAAGCCAGGTAGACAGCACCCTCAAAAAGAGGACAAGGCTACATGAACATTTTTTTAATTATTGTATTATTTTTCTGTGGCTGCCTCTAAAAATGGCGTGGGGGCTTCAGGGCTCCTCGTCTAAATTCACAGGGGGAAGGAGAGAGAACCATTATCAGCATCAACAGCCCAAGGCCGATTCCTATGAGACGGAGGTCAGACATACCTCCTCTCTTCAACCTTTATCAATTCTGACACCAGCCGTTCTGCCCATGGCTCTCTCTACTCCTCTTCTGGGTTCAATGATTTGTTGCAATGGCCACACAGAACTCACAGACAATACTCACCATTATGAAGTTTATTAGGGAAGTAATAGGTTACAAATCAGGATCAGGGATGACTCAGCATACAGTTCTTTGATCAGAACAGCTTCTCACTGTGCCCGCAGACAGGCCTCTCTCTGGCCCTTGGACTCTCACCCTCTCGGCCTCACCTCTGCTCTGCTTTGGCAAGCATCACAAAGCCCTTTACCTCTGCCAATGAGTGTCCAGAGGCACCCCACTCCACCAGAAAGCCTCGGCTCAAAGGCCCTCAACTCTTTCACTCTGGGGGTCAGCAAGCCTAGCTCCATCAACAAGTGTCCAGAGGTACCCCACTTCACCAGCAAGCCTCCTGCCCAGAGGCTCTCAGCTCTCTCGCTCCATGGGTCAGGACACCCACTGTAGCCATCTTCTCCATGAGCTGGGAAGCCTACCACACCATCTCACACTGGTCTCCTGAATCTGCTGCTGCTGTTTCTCTGCCACTGCTCCTTACCATCTCATACCATCTCTGATATTATAGCTTTCTCTCTCTCTCTGCTCCTAAGACTAGTAGGTTCTCAACTCAGGGATCCTGGTTCCAAAGGATGCACTCCACTCCTGGCTCTTCTTTCTTGGTGGTAGTGAGATTCCCCCATCTGCCTCTGGGATGGCTCATTTTAAGCCTAGCAGGATGGCAAAACTGACCAATCCCCTAGTTAGGTTCCATACACCTTATTTGCACTGCCCCACTTCCACAAGCGTTCCATGCACCTTATTTGCATTATTAGCAAGCTATCCAATCCCCTCGGTGGGCCAGAAGTACTCATTTTCATAGTCCCACCCAGTCCTTTGGTGGGAGTTATGAAACCATGGAGGGAAAGGTTGTATAAAAGTGATCCATTGCACTGCATTGTCATAACAAATTAACCACACTCTGGGCGGCTAAAACAACTGAAACTTGCTCTCTCACAGTTCTGGAAGCCAGAAGCCTGAAATCAAGGTGTCAGCAGGGCCATGCTGCCTTTGAAGACTCTTAGAGAGAATCCTTCCTTCTCTCTTCCAGTGTCTGGTGGCTCCAGGCGTTTTTAGGCTTAGGGCAGCCCAGCTCCAATCCCTGCTTCCATCTTCACAGGGCCATCTTCTCTGTGTGCATCTGTGTCCGTTTCCCCTTCTCTTTTCTTAAAAGCACACCAGTCATTGGACATGGTGACGGAACAGTTAAGCGTTCATCTACTAATGGAAATGTGGGTGGTTTGAACCCATCCAGCCACTCCACAGGAGAAAAGTCCTGGTGACCTGCTCCTGTAAAGATTATAGCCTATGAAGCCATATACGGCAGTTCTACTCTGTCCTGTAGGATCATTATGGGTTAGAATTGACTTGACAGCACATGACTCATGTGGAGACACTTACTGTAATTACATCTACAAAGACTCTCATTCTAAAGAAAATCACATTCTGAGGTTCCTGGTGGATGTGTCTGTTGGGGTCCATAAGTTAGCCCACATCCACATTTTTATAAACCAGCAATGTGTGCCTCTGTCCCAAACCACCATCTCATCACCACAAAAGCTAAGGGTGGGGGACAGGCAACATAAGCATTTACTATTTCAGGAAGATGAAGGAAATTGTTAACTAAAATCAAGCACAATTTAATGGTCTAACAGTTTTGTTCAGTATGGCAGAAGCAGATACTGTCTAAGGTAAATGTTGAGTTCATGTAACCATCTCCACTGTGGCAGGGCAAGCGTGAGCTTTTAAAAAAAAAGGAAAACGGAAGGATGGTGAAGTGTGGAAAAGCTCTCCTGAAAAACAGTCAGAAGGAGTAATAAGAATTTTACAAATATAAATAAATTTTAAGGTTTAAAATAAAGTGACTATGAGTGAATCAACTTTTTTCATACTTTTTTTGTACATATTCCTTTGTATTACAGGGATAGTTGTCATTTTTTGTGTAAATTCCTGGACGAGTAAACCTGTGGTAAGGTCCCTAGGTGGCGCCACCGATTTTCGCTTGACTAAAGGTTGGCTGTCCAAACCCACCCAGCAGTTGTGTGGAATAAAGGACTGGAGATCTGCTTCCATAAAGACTGCAGCCAAGAAAACCCTATGAAGGTTACTTTATAATACATGGGGTCAATGATGGTGTCCAGTGAGAGCTGTTTAAGGCAAGACGGTGACTGCAGAACATTAAACCAAGCACAGGGTCCTTTTGAATGTGGGGCCCGTGTGACCATACAGGTTACACTCCCAGGATGCTGACCCTGCCCCCAGGTGATGCTGATGGCTTCAGAGAGCAAGGCTATAAGGGAAGTTGAACTCTTATAGGGAAGTCATGCTCCAACACCTTTCCTTAGGCTCTGTGGTGGATTGAATTGTGTTCCCCTAAAATACATATTGAGGTCTTAGTCTCTGTACCTGTGAATGTGATGCTGTTTGAAAATAGGGGTTTTCTTTTGTTATGTTAATGAGGTCATAGTGGAGTAGGGTGGGTCCTAAACCTAATCTCTTCTGAGTGTTTTCTTATAAAAACAGCATAATAGACACTGACACACACACGGCAAGAAAAGGCTACGTGAGGAACTGCTGACAAGCCAAAGAATGCCAAGGAACACCCGGGCTACGAACAAGGAGGGACCCTCTCCTAGAGCCAGTGCCCTGATTTGGACTTCTTGCCTCCAAAACTGCAAGACAATACATTTCTTTTCTTTAAAGCCACCTACTTATGATATTTTTTGTTATGGCAGCAACAGGAAACTAAGACTCTAAGACTTAGAGAGGAATTCACAATATGGCAGCTCTACCTTGAACTCCAGGAGCCCTAGTGGTGCGATGGTTAAAGTGCTCAGCTGCTAACTAAAAAGTCGGTGGTTTGAACCCACCAGCTGCTCCGTGGGAGAAATATGTGACTACCTGCTTCCATAGAGATAACAGCCTTGGAAACCCTATGGAGCAGGTCTACTCTGTCCTATAGGTTCGCTATGAGTTGGAATTGAGTCAACAGCAGTGGGTTTAGTTTTTTTTTTTTCTCCTTAACCTTGAACTCCACCAAGAGGTGACTGTTCCTCAAGCACTAGGTCTCTCATTGTAACATGGCCCAGAGATGGGGTGTCTCTGATGTTCCAACAACACAGAGACAACACGGGATCCAGATCTATGATTGTCTGTCTTCAGAATGCAACGCTTGTGTGAGATATCTATGTAAACACTTCATAAACTGTAGGGTGCTATATGAATACTTGGCATCTTTTACAGATGCTTATAACTTTTAACTTAGTGAAGAAACTGGCACAAATAAGGGCCTGGTGCTTTCCTACATTGTAGTCTCTAGGTTCAAGCCTGGTAAGTAATTTCAGAAAGTTCCTGCTCTGAAATTTAATGTCAGTGTTGATGAAATCATGCCTGAAGGCAAGAGTGCAGAGATAGGGGAGTGAGGGGTGAGCACACTCTGCCTGTCTGAGGCACTTCTATGTGAAATAATTAACCTTTGCAAGGCCTGGGGGCTGACTTGGTATTTTCCCAGCCTATTGAGACTGAATGAGACTGAAAGGTTAATTAGTTTGCCCATCTGCCTAGAATTTAGAAGCCCTGCTTATATGCCCCAAGCACTCACCTTCTGAGCAGGAGGCTGACCAGGGGTCCTCAGAAAGAGGACCCACCCTGCCTCCAGGACAGGCGTCCTGGGTATCCTGCCAGCTGAGAAGCCCAGGCCACCCTCTGGGCCTGCCCTGAGCCACCTATCCTTCTGTGGTGGCTTCCTTGGGTCAAGATCTGGGTCTGCTGTTATTTTTGGCTACTGTATTGTCAGCATTGTGACCGTCGCCCTCAGACATGGCCATTCTGAGAGGCAGCGCCCATTTCCCAGTGACGTGGCCTTATCTGCCAGCCACAGCTCGGTGACATGGTAGCCGGGATTCAGTCTCACCACCCTGAAGGAGGCTTCAGAGGTGAATCAATCTTTCAGGACTTGCTCTTCCGTGAATCGTTCGCGCCATGGCTTTCAGTTTAGTGTTTAAAAGGAGGAACTCCCCATTTTCTCCCCTTGCCCCTCAACTGTGATTTTCCGCCCTGGCTGCATAATAGGATCACCTACCATAACCCGTTGCCGTCAAGCTGATTCCAACTCATAGTGACCCTATAGGATAGAGTAGAACGGCCCCATAGGGTTTCCAAGGCTGTAATCTTTATGGAAGCAGACTGTCACGTCTTTCTCCCGAGGAGCGGCTGATGGGTTTGAACCCCCAACCTTTTTGTTAGCAGCCGAGCACTTAACTGCTGCATCACCAGGGCTCCTTATAGAACCACCTACAGTGCTTTAAGAAAAAAAAAAAAAAAAACTCATGCTGGCCACCCCAGCCAATTAAATCTACATCTTCCTGTGTAAGACCCTGGTCCCCAAGTGATTCTAGAGGCTGGGGACATCCACTGGCCCTCCCCCCACCCCATTGTATGTGCCATGGAAAATGCTGCTCCAACTGCAGCTGCCCCGTAGGGCTGCTTAGGACCCTTTTGCAATTACTCTTCATTTCTCAGAGTGGCTATTCTAAGCCATTGTCACTTCCGTCGTGTTCCCTTATCTACCCTGACCTGTGTCCCACCTCCCCCACCCCTGTACGTGAACCAGAGCCCTCCTCCAGGGAAGAAACAAAGACCCCCACCCCAGCCCCCCCAGATGGGCCACATTGGCCTTCACACTGAAGCACACTCCTTTCCCTCACTCTCTGCCCCCAAAATGATGTACAGAAAGCCTCCTAGCAGATTTTAAAATCCAGTATATTGCACCAAGGAGCCCTGGTGGCACAATGGTTAAGTGCTCGGCAGCTAACTGAAAGGTTGGTGGTTTGAAACTACCCAGCAGCTCTGCAGGAGAAAGGCCCGGCGATCTGCTTCCATAAAGATTACAGACTAGGAAACACTAGGAGGCAGCTCCACTGTCACATGAGGTTGCTATGAGTCAAAAATTGACTCAATTGCACCTAACAACAGCATATGCCAAGATTTCAAAACTCTTAGAACTGAGTTTTAGCCATGGCATGAAGAGTGTGTGTATGTGTGTGTGAGAGAGAGAGAGAAAGGGAGAGAGAGAGTGAGAGAGAATAGAAGAGAGAGAGTTTAATAAGCTTTTGGTAAAATATTCTCAAATTTTGCTTTTCAGCAGCCCTTCTCTAATTCCTTTTTCAATTTATTTCTCCACCATTGTCACTGACGTCTCTCCAGGTGGAATACAGCTGGAATTGGAGTGGTCCTCAACATGAGCTCGCCAGAGAGTCATAAAAATGACAAATCCTCCTGAGTCCAAAGGCATCGGATATTCCAGCCTTGCATAACACAGATGCTGTTGGATAGAGAACCACAGACTCTTGCTTGAGCTTCCTCCCCTGGGGAACAAAAGCCACAAAGATTCCTGGATGCTCAGCTCTAGTCCAGTGGTCACATGTCATACACTAATCGATACATGCTTTTGCAACCTGGGAGCATGCCTTTTGAGCAGCTGCGTGTCTACAGGAAATAAGGAAGTGATTCAGTTTTATGTTCAAAACTTCAATATTCAACATGAGTTCTATCAATGTTGCCTCCCCTCCCCAGTTCCTGCCTCCAATATTTAATTGTAATGTATCATGGTGGCAACAAGTGGAATCTATTGAAATTGGAAAATAAGATGTAAGAAAAAGAGTGGAAAAACAGATGCTTTGTGGTTAATAGTCATCTTACAAAGGATTTTTTTTAAAGGGGAAGCCTGCCAAGAATCGTGAAGACAATTAGGATAAAAAGCACTTCAGAGAGCTCCAGAGGAGGAGACAGCACTTGGCAATGAGAAGAGAGTCAAGAGGTTGGGCTGGAGGGTGGAGGGGATGGGATCATATGAGCCATTGGAGAGGTAGGAGCAGAGATCACGGGATGGTCAGAAGGTTGGGCTGGGTGCCATGTTGCTTAGGAAGGAGGGGCACTCTGGTCTCCTACAACGTGACCTCCCCAGCCTATCACACCATGGCTCCCAGCAAGGCGGCTCCATTCTGTATTATCTTCTTGCTACAGACACAACGTTGAGTGCTTCTTTATGTCAATAAACTTTCCAAGGCTTGACTCTTCTTGGCCCACTGCACTTGCACTCGGGTTGCCCCAGAAATGACCTCGCTGTTAGAGCCAAGAAGAAGCAAGAAGGTGGGATCCATAGGGTCACCCTTGGCACTTAGTTCATCAGACTACGGAAACTGAGGTTAGAAGATGCTGTCAAAACAAAACGAAACCCTAACTGGTAAACAGTTGCCATAGAGTTGACTCCAACTCATAGCAACCCCATGTGCGTGCTCTATGGGGTTTTCAATGGCTGATATTTTGGTGGTAGATCACCAGGCCTTTCTTCCAAGGTGTCTCTGGGTGAACTTGAACCTCCAAACTCTTGGTTAGCAGCTGAGTGTATTAACTGTTTACACCGCCCAGGGACTCCAGAAGATCCCAGAACCTTCACAAATGTGGTTTGTGCTCAAGACTTACCTTGGGGTTATACTTCCTTTTCCTGTGAAACAGTAGCTCCCTACCCCTAAATGGCATCATGTTTGAGAGATCTTTCCTTCAGCTGAGATAAATTGGAGACATCCCCAAGCCCACTCTTAATCTGTTTTGTGATACCTGGAGCCTCCACAAGGACAGATCAACCCCCCCTCAACTTTCCCTCCTAGGCAGTGACACCACAATCCTGCTGCTAGCCACAGGTCCATAGACACCAAAACAACCAAAGTCCTCTTTGTTTTGTTTTTAAGCAAAGTTTTGCTAAATCACATCCATCCTAGAATGAAAAAGCCCGGAACTGCCCAAACTGCTGACTTAATGGGCAAAGCATTCCCATTCAATGGGCAGTTAATGAAACGTAAACCAGCTCTACACTCCCTCGGCTCAAACTCAGGGAGGCTGATGCACTCTGATGCTGTCCTTTGGGCCCTGCCCTGGGAAATGACCCAAAGCCACCATGTCCAAGGCCTTCCTTTACACACTGAGGTCCACGGAGCCAAAGAGGCTTGTCCAAAATCCAACACTGGGGGCTGAGCCAGTGTGCGATGAAGGCTCCTATTCTCAGCAGAGAGTTCCATCCCAGCGGTTGCAAAACTTTGCCTCTCAGTGAAAACAAAGCTTGCTTGCACCGTAATACATGTGTGTGTACTACTACGTTATATACATGTCCCACATGGTGAAGATTGTCATATGCTTGGAATGGTTAAAAAATGATAGTAAGAAGACATTTTGGAGCCAACTAGCCGGGGTTCAAATCTTTTGCCACTTGGTGTCTGTGACCTTAGCTAATTAGTGTCTCTTGGCACCTCAGCTTCTCCATGTGTGAAATGAGGATTATAGTCGTCCACTTCTCCCCAACTTGAGACGTATTCAAGTTATGAGGCACTGCTTACCGTCTTTTTTTTTTTTTTGTACATCTTATCTTTAGTAATATGTATTACAAACAGTGTTGCAGTATGTAATTTGCTGATGTTATCATTCTCAGATGTTCACTGGAAGATGTTCGGTGTTATGATTTACCATTCAAAACACTGCCGTATAGCAGGCTATGAAAACTGAAAAATAAAAAAGAGGTGTTTGACTTACGTCAGAACCTACTTATGATGGAGCCGTTGGAATGGAACCCTGTCATAAGCCAGGGACTATCTGTGTTGTTACCATTGAACAAATTCCTCTATGTAAAGCATTTAGGGCAGCACCTGCACTTATTTAGAGCAGTATAAAGGTGTTAGCTCTTATCACTTTCAGGATACAAACACCCATAAAGAGGAGTCCTGATGTTTTCTTTCCATACCCAACACCCACAATGGTTCGCCTTGGGGTGTTCCCTAGGGAGATCACAGCAGCCAAGGGATTCTAGTCCTGTGTTTAAAAGCTTTTCCCTCTTCCCCTCAAATCACTTGCTCCTGGGCAGGAATGGGGTTGTACACACATACATCTTAGGTGGAGCTGACAATGGCTGAGGAACAGGGTATGGCCAATCTTTGGTTAGTGTTGTGGGTTAAATTGTGTCCCCCCCCAACAAAAGATACGTTCAAGTCTTAATCCCCAGTACCTGTATATGTGACCTTATTTGGAAATACGATCTTTGTAGATATTATTAAGAGGAGGTCATACAGGATTTGAGTAGACCTTAAAATCCAGTGACTGGTGTCAGGGGAATTTGGACACAGAGACACAGGGGAGAAGGCCATGTGACTACAGAGGCAGAGATTGGAGTGAAGCAGCTACAAGCCAAGGGATGCCAAGGACTGTTGGCAACCATCAGAAGCTAGGAGAAGGCCAAGGAAGGATCCTCCCCAAGCTTTTGGGGAGAATGTGGCCCTGCTGACACCTTGATTTTAGACTTTGAGCATCCAGAGCTGTGAGAATCATTTTTGTTCTTTTAAGCCACCCAGTTTGTAGTACTTCGTTATGGAAGCCCCAGGAAACTAATACAGTTAGTCTCTTGGGAATTACCAACGATAATGCTAACCTTTTGGTGATTTTCCCCCTCCCACCCAGTTAGAGCTACCTCCCACCCTGCCAGCCCACCTCAGTCTACAGGTATGTGTGGGACAAGTGTACCTGTGTGTTAGAGAAGGAAGTTAATGTGCTGCTCAGAAAGTCACCTAGGCCAGTCCCCAGAGTGCCTTTGCCTTTGGTTTCCTCTGCTTAAAATTCTCTTCCTCCATATCTTGACTTCTTTCAGTCAGGTCTTAAGTCAAATGTCATTCCTGATCACATTCCCCTCTTCTACTGTCTTCACACCTTTTACATGATCTATAATAACTGTGTTAATTTTTCTTTTATTTGCTTATTCGTTATCCATCTCCTGCACTGGGTAGAGCTCCCTGAAGGCAGGGGCCTTCTCTGACCCTTTACCACCGACCTCAGTGGCTGGAACAGTACCTGAAAGAGAGGAGACGCTCAGTGCTGAATGTAGGCTAACAGCCAAAAGAAACACCCCACCTTTACCCATCTCCTCAGAAAAGACTTCTGGCCTCGCAGAAAAGATCTACAGACACTGACAATAGGGGCGGTCGTAAAATGAAGCAGCCCAGCCAGCTCACCCAACAGTGCATCACCCCCCTACCCCCCATAGCCAGCCCTACCCGGGCACACAGAGCTTTCACTCGGAGTTTTGGTGCCACGTTGTTAACTACGAATGGTCACCCCAGGCACCAGACAGCAGAGGAAGGACAGAGGCCAAAACAAACAACAGCAACAACTCAGGAACGCAGCCAGTACAAGAAGCAAAATAAAACCTATGACACTGAATATCCTTACCCAGGTAAAGAAATAAGACATAGTACTATTGAAAAAAAGGAACATTCAGAGAATTTTTTTAAGGACTTAGAAATTTAAATATCATGGCAGAAGAAATTTTCAGTAAAAGGCTTGGAAGGTGAAGTAAGGTTCTCTCTCAGAAAGACAAAGATACAAAAAAAGAGACATAAGGATGAGAAAAACTGAGGATTATCTATAGCAATTCAACATGAACTACAAGGATCTACAACAGGGGCTGGGAAATCTTTTCTGTAAATCGACAAATAGTGAATATTTTAGGTTTTGTGGGCCATATGGTCTCTGCTGCAACTACTCTGCTATTGTAACAAACTCAGCCATAGACGATGTGTAACTGATAAAGTTTTACTGAAACACTACCTGTGTTGTATTTCGATAAAACTTTATTTACAAAAATAGATCTGGCCGTAGTTTCCCGACGCCAGAGAAAAGAGAAATTAGAGGAGAGAATATTATCAACAAATGATTCAAGGAAAATTCCCAGGACTAAAAGAAGTGAATTTCCAGATTAAAAGTGCCACTGAGTACCCAGTGAAATGGATGGGAAAACAAAACCCCCCACATCAAAGCACACCATCATGGGGACAAAGAGAAGGTCCTCAAAGAGTCCAGAGAGAGCACAAAAAGGTCACACACAATGATCAGGCAGCGAAAAGGCATCAGACTCAACAGCAACAGTAGAAGCTAGAGGACAACAGGCAAGGCTGTGAAAACTCTGAAGGAATTCTATGTCCACCACACCACCCATCAAGTGTTGTGGGAATATAAAGACATTATAAGACATGCAAGATCTCATAAAATTTACTTCCTATGCTGCTTTTCTAAGGCAGCTACTGTAGGCTGTTTGCCACCAAAATGAAGGGCTTTACCAAGAAAGAAAATAAAAGCTCCAGGGACAGGTGGTCCAATAAAGGAGATGGACAAAGAGAACTCCAGGATGACAGTGATGGGAATGCCAAGATGACAGCTTCACAGCAGGCCTGGGGGGATGAGTCCAGAGTGGACTGCGAGTCAGAAAGCTGCAGGAAGGAGGCCACTAAGAAAAAGACGACACGGCAGAGTCTTGGATGTGTTTGGACATATTTACACTTCTGGTGGGAATGAATTCATGGTAACGCCATAGAAAACCAAGAGAACAAAAAAGATAAGTATTAGTTCCAAGGCAAATAAAAACTGCTACAAGAAGAAATAGAGTCGAGAGGCGGGGCCAAGATGGCGGACTAGGTGGATGCTACTGCGGATCCCTCTTGCAACAAAGACTCGGAAAAACAAGGGAATCGATCACATACATAACAATCTACGAACTCTGAACAACAAGCACAGACTTAGAGACGGAAAACGAACAAATACGGGCAGACAGCGACCATTTTCAGAACTAAGAGCCAGCGTACCAGGCAGGTGACCTTCGGAGCCCGACCTGGGGCAGAGCCCAGGGGGGCAGACGGCACAGACAAGGGGCCCAGCCCTACCCCCCCGAACCCACCCCAGGAGAGAGTCTAGCTGGTTGGCGGGGGCGGCGTAGCGGCGCAGCCATAGGGAGAAGCACCCGGGAGGCAGTGACTGATCTTGGAGCAGGGAGAGCAGCGTCCCAGCCGGGAGTTTGGTGGGAAGCGGGCGGGGCGCGAGCGGGGGGGGGGTCAGCTATATTTCCCTAAAGCGACCCCAGGACAGGGCCCACACGTTCGTGCGGGGGGACGCCCACCCAATTCGTGTGCGTGGCGCGGCGCACCGGAGGGAGAAGTCCCTGGGAGTAAGTGACTGGTCTTGGAGCAGGGAGAGCAGCGTCCCAGCCGGGGAGCCGTCCCGCTGGGATTTTGGCGAAAGCGGGCAGGCCGTGAGCGCGGGGTCCAATTATATTCTCCTGAATAGACCCTGGGGGCGGGCCCACCCGTTCGTGCGGGAGACGCCCACCCAGTTTGCGCGAGTGGTGCCGCGCACCGGAGGGAGAAGTCCCTGGGAGGAAGTGACTGGTCTCGGAGCGGGGAGAGTAGCGTCCCAAACGGGGAGCCATCCCGCCTGGATTTTGGCAGACGGGGGCAGAGCGTGAACGTGGTGATCAGCTCTATATTCTGTGGTGCTACACCCCTAGCTCTCTGATCCCTCCCCCACCCTCCCCAGGGGGCTCCATTAACATCCGAATACCCGGAGCCAGAGGGAGAATTCAGATAGGGAGCTGACTGCATTTTTTTTAGCTGATTACCTGGAAAATCTAGTTTCCCAGTGATGGCTCGGAGACAGCAGTCCATATCAAACCACATAAAGAAACAGACCATGACAGCTTCTCCAACCCCCCAAACAAAAGAATCAAAATCTTTCCCAAATGAAGATACAATCCTGGAATTATCAGATACAGAATATAAAAAACTAATTTACAGAATGCTTAAAGATATCACAAATGAAATTAGGATAAATGCAGAAAAAGCCAAGGAACACACTGATAAAACTGTTGAAGAACTCAAAAAGATTATTCAAGAACATAGTGGAAAAATTAATAAGTTGCAAGAATCCATAGAGAGACAGCAGGTAGAAATCCAAAAGATTAACAATAAAATTACAGAATTTGACAATGCAATAGAAAGTCAGAGGAGCAGACTCGAGCAATTAGAATGTAGACTGGGACTTCTGGAGGACCAGGGAATCAACACCAACATAGCTGAAAAAAAATCAGATAAAAGAATTTAAAAAAATGAAGGAACCCTAAGAATCATGTGGGATTCTATCAAGAAGGATAACTTGCGAGTGATTGGAGTCCCAGAACAGGGAGGGGGGACAGAAAACACAGAGAAAATAGTTGAAGAACTCCTGACAGAAAACTTCCCTGACATCATGAAAGACGAAAGGATATCTATCCAAGATGCTCATCGAACCCCATTTAAGATTGATCCAAAAAGAAAAACACCAAGACATATTATCATCAAACTTGCCAAAACCAAAGACAAACAGAAAATTTTAAAAGCAGCCAGGGAGAAAAGAAAGGTTTCCTTCAAGGGAGAATCAATAAGAATAAGTTCAGACTACTCAGCAGAAACCGTGCAGGCAAGAAGGGAATGGGACGACGTATACAGAGCACTGAAGGAGAAAAACTGCCAACCAAGGATCATATATCCAGCAAAACTCTCTCTGAAATATGAAGGAGAAATTAAGATATTTACAGATAAACACAAGTTTAGAGAATTTGCAAAAACTAAACCAAGACTGCAAGAAATGCTAAAGGAGATTGTTTGGCCTGATGACCAATAATATCAGGTACCAGCACAATACAATGTCACAAAACAGAACGTCCTGATATCAACACAACTCAAATAGGGAAAGCACAAAAACAAACAAATTAAGACTAATTCTAAAAAATAAATAAATAAACAAAAGAATACACATAACAGGAAATCATGGAAATCAATAGATAAACGATCACAATAATCAAAAAGAGGGACTAAATATAGGAGGCATTGAACTGCCAGCTGGAGAGTGATACAAGGCGATATAGAAGGATACAAGTTAGGTTTTTACTTAGAAAAATAGGGGTAAATAATAAGGTAACTACAAAAAGGAATATCAATTCCATAACTCAAGAAAAAAGCCAAGAAAAACGTAACGACTCAACAAACACAAAGTTAAACATTATGAAAATGAGGATCTCACAAGCTACTAAGAAAAACGTCTCAGCACAAAAAAGCATGTGGAAAAATGAAATGGCCAACAACACACATGAAAAGGCATCAAAATGACAGCACTAAAAACTTATGTATCTATAATTACGCTAAATGTAAATGGACTAAATGCACCAATAAAGAGACAGAGAGTCACAGACTGGATAAAGAAACACGATCCATCTATATGCTGCCTACAAGAGACACACCTTAGACTTAGAGACACAAACAAACTAAAACTCAAAGGATGGAAAAAAATATATTAAGCAAACAATAAGCAAAAAAGAAGAGGAGTAGCAATATTAATTTCTGACAAAATAGACTTTAGACTTAAATCCACCACAAAGGATAAAGAAGGACACTATATAATGATAAAAGGGACAATTGATCAGGAAGACATAACCATATTAAATATTTACGCACTCAATGACAGGGCTGCAAGATACATAAATCAAATTTTAACAGAATTGAAAAGTGAGATAGACACCTCCACATTTATAGTAGGAGACTTCAACACACCACTTTCGGAGAAGGACAGGACATCCAGTAAGAAGCTCAATAGAGACACGGAAGACCTACTTAACAACAATCAACCAACTTCACCTCATTGACTTATACAGAACTCTCCACCCAACTGCTGCAAAATATACTTTTTTTTCTAGTGCACATGGAACATTCTCTAGAATAGACCACATATTAGGTCATAAAACAAATCTTTGCAGAATCCAAAACACTGAAATATTACAAAGCATCTTCTCAGACCACAAGGCAATGAAGCTAGAAATCAATAACAGAAAAACTAGGGAAAAGAAATCAAATACTTGGAAAATGAACAATACCCTCCTGAAAAAAGACTGGGTTATAGAAGACATCAAGGAGGGAATAAGGAAATTCTTAGAAAGCAACGAGAATGAAAATACTTCCCATCAAAACCTCTGGGACACAGCAAAAGCAGTGCTCAGAGGCCAATTTATATCGATAAATGCACACATACAAAAAGAAGAAAGAGCCAAAATCAGAGAACTGTCCCTACAACTTGAACACATAGAAAGTGAGCAACAAAAGAACCCATCAGGCACCAGAAGAAAACAAATAATAAAAATTAGAGCTGCACTAAATGAATTAGGGAACAGAAAAACAATTGAAAGAATTAACAAAGCCAAAAGCTGGTTCTTTGAAAAAATTAACAAAATTGATAAACCATTGGCTAGACTGACTAAAGAAAAACAGGAAAGGAAACAAATAACCCGAATAAGAAACGAGAAGGACCACATCACAACAGAGCCAAATGACATTAAAAGAATCATTTCAGATTACTATGTAAATTGTACTCTAACAAATTTGAAAACCTAGAAGAAATGGATAAATTCTTGGAACAATACTACCTACCTAAACTAACACATTCAGAAGTAGAACAACTAAATAGACCCATAACAAAAAAAGAGATTGAAATGGTAATCAAAAAACTTCCAACAAAAAAAAGTCCTGGCCCAGATGGCTTCACTGCAGAGTTCTACCAAACCTTCAGAGAAGACTTAACACCATTACTATTGAAGGTATTTCAAAGCATAGAAAAAGACGGAATATTACCCAACTCATTCTATGAAGCTACCATCTCCCTGATACCAAAACCAGGTAAAGACATTACAAAAAAAGAAAATTTTAGACCTATATCCCTCATGAACATAGATGCAAAAATCCTCAACAAAATTCTAGCCAATAGAATCCAACAACACATCAAAAAAATAATTCACCATGATCAAGTGGGATTTATACCAGGTATGCAAGGCTGGTTTAATATCAGAAAAACCATTAATGTAATCCATCACATAAATAAAACAAAAGATAAAAACCACATGATCTTATCAATAGATGCAGAAAAGGCATTTGACAAAGTTCAACACCCATTTATGATAAAAACTCTTACCAAAATAGGAATTGAAGGAAAATTCCTCAACATAATAAAGGGCATCTATGCAAAGCCAACAGCCAATATCACTCTAAATGGAGAGAACCTGAAAGCATTTCCCTTGAGAATGGGAACCAGACAAGGATGCCCTTTATCACCGCTCTTATTCAACACCGTACTGGAAGTCCTAGCCAGGGCAATTAGGCTAGACAAAGAAATAAAGGGTATCCAGATTGGTAAGGAGGAAGTAAAGCTATCACTATTTGCAGATGACATGATCGTATACATGGAAAACCCTAAGGAATCCTCCAGAAAACTACTGAAACTAATAGAAGAGTTTGGAAGAGTCTCAGGTTATAAAATAAACATACAAAAATCACTTGGATTCCTCTACATCAACAAAAAGAACACCGAAGAGGAAATAACCAAATCAATACCATTCACAGTAGCCCCCAAGAAGATAAAATAAATCTTAGGAATAAATCTTACCAAGGATGTAAAAGACCTATACAGGGGGCGGAGCCAAGATGGCGGACTAGGCAGACGCTACCTCGGATCCCTCTTACAACAAAGACACGGAAAAACAAGTGAATCGATCACATACATAACAATCTACGAACCCTGAACAACAAACACAGATTTAGAGACGGAGAACGAACTAATACGGGGAAGCAGCGATTGTTTCCAGAGCCTGGAGCCAGCATACCAGTCAGGTACGGCACAAGCACAGAGACCTGCTCCACCCCCCTGAACTAACCCCGGGAGGGGGACTAGCCGGTTCCACGGGCGGCGTGGGACGCAGCCGTTAGGAGAAGTCCCCGGGAGGCAGTGACTGATCTTGGAGCAGAAAGAGCAGCACCCGAGCCGGGGAACCGTCCCACAGGGATTTGGACTGCACGCAGGTACGCCATAAACACGGAGAGTTGCTCCACCCCCTGAACTAACCCCGGGAAGGTGACCATCCGGGTCGCGCGGGCGGCGTGGGACGCAGCCGGTAGGAGAAGTCCCCGGGAGGCAGCGACTGGTATTGGAGCGGGGAGAACAGCGTTCCAGCCGGGACACTCGGTCGTGGCACAAGCACGGGGAGCTACTCCACCCATCTGAACTAACCCCGGGAGGGGGCCCACCTGGTTCACGGGGGCGGCACGGCCACGCGGCTGGAGGGACGAGAAGTCCCCGGGAGGCAGCGACTGATTTTGGAGTCGAGAGTGCACCGTCCCAGTAGGGGAGCCTTGACGCTGGGCGTGGGGCTGGAAGCGGAGGATCTGACCGTGACTCCAGCGGGCCAGACCCCCCGGGGGCAATCTCCACACAGACAGCACACATAGGCGACGCGCCCGCGGGAATCTCAGATATAATAGTCTTTCCAAGCAAGACAAGCAACTCTGGCTATATTCTGAGGTGCTACTCTCCTATCTCTCTGTTCCCTCCCCCACCCTCCCCAGGCGGCTTCACCAACATCTGAATAGCCTGAGCCAGAGGGAGAACTCTGATAGGGATCTGACTGCAGTTTTTTTTTAGCGGATTTCCTGGAAAAACTAGTTTCCCAGTGATGGCTCGGAGACAACAATCCATATCAAACCACTTAAAGAAGCAGACCGTGACAGCTTCTCCAACTCCCCAAACAAAAGAATCAAAATCTTTCCCAAATGAAGATACAATCTTGGAATTATCAGATACAGAATATAAAAAACTAATTTACAGAATGCTTAATGATATCACAAATGAAATTAGGATATCTGCAGAAAAAGCCAAGGAACACACTGATAAAACTGTTGAAGAACTCAAAAAGATTATTCAAGAACATACTGGAAAAATTAATAAGTTGCAAGAATCCATAGAGAGACAACATGTAGAAATCCAAAAGATTAACAATAAAATAACAGAATTAGACAACACACTAGGAAGTCAGAGGAGCAGACTCGAGCAATTAGAATGCAGACTGGGACATCTGGAGGACCAGGGAATCAACACCAACATAGCTGAAAAAAAATCAGATAAAAGAATTAAAAAAAATGAAGAAACCCTAAGAATTATGTGGGACTCTATCAAGAAGGATAACCTGCGGGTGATTGGAGTCCCAGAACAGGGAGGGGGGACAGAAAACACAGAGAAAATAGTTGAAGAACTTCTGACAGAAAACTTCCCTGACATCATGAAAGACGAAAGGATATCTATCCAAGATGCTCATCGAACCCCATTTAAGATCGATCCAAAAAGAAAAACACCAAGACATATTATCATCAAACTCACCAAAACCAAAGATAAACAGAAAATTTTAAAAGCAGCCAGGGAGAAAAGAAAGGTTTCCTTCAAGGGAGAATCAATAAGAATATGTTCTGACTACTCAGCAGAAACCATGCAGGCAAGAAGGGAATGGGACGACATATACAGAACACTGAAGGAGAAGAACTGCCAACCAAGGATCATATATCCAGCAAAACTCTCTCTGAAATATGAAGGCGAAATTAAGATATTTACAGACAAACACAAGTTTAGAGAATTTGCAAAAACCAAACCAAAGCTACAAGAAATACTAAAGGATATTGTTTGGTCAGAGAACCCATAATATCAGGTATCAGCACAACACAAGGTCACAAAACAGAACGTCCTGATATCAACTCAAATAGGGAAATCACAAAAACAAACAAATTAAGATTAATTAAAAAAAAATACACATAACAGGGAATCATGGAAGTCAATAGGTAAAAGATCACAATAATCAAAAAGAGGGACTAAATACAGGAGGCATTGAACTGCCATATGGAGAGTGATACAAGGCGATATAGAACAATACAAGTTAGGTTTTTACTTAGAAAAATAGGGGTATATAATGAGGTAACCACAAAAAGGTATAACAACTCTATAACTCAAGACAAAAACCAAGAAAAACGTAACGACTCAACTAACATAAAGTCAAACACTATGAAAGTGAGGATCTCACAATTTACTAAGAAAAACGCCTCAGCACAAAAAAGTATGTGGAAAAATGAAATTGTCAACAACGCACATAAAAAGGCATCAAAATGACAGCACTAAAAACTTATTTATCTATAATTACCCTGAATGTAAATGGACTAAATGCACCAATAAAGAGACAGAGAGTCACAGACTGGATAAAGAAACACGATCCATCTATATGCTGCCTACAAGAGACACACCTTAGACTTAGAGACACAAACAAACTAAAACTCAAAGGATGGAAAAAAGTATATCAAGCAAACAATAAGCAAAAAAGAAGAGGAGTAGCAATATTAATTTCTGACAAAATAGACTTTAGACTTAAATCCACCACAAAGGATAAAGAAGGACACTATATAATGATAAAAGGGACAATTGACCAGGAAGACATAACCATATTAAATATTTACGCACCCAATGACAGGGCTGCAAGATATATAAATCAAATTTTAACAGAACTGAAAAGCGAGATAGATACCTCCACAATTATAGTAGGAGACTTCAACACACCCCTTTCGGAGAAGGACAGGACATCCAGTAAGAAGCTCAACAGAGACACGGAAGATCTAATTACAACAATCAACCAACTTGACCTCATTGACTTATACAGAACTCTCCACCCAACTGCTGCAAAATATACTTTTTTTTCTAGCGCACATGGAACATTCTCTAGAATAGACCACATATTAGGTCATAAAACAAACCTTTGCAGAGTCCAAAACATCGAAATATTACAAAGCATCTTCTCAGACCACAAGGCAATAAAACTAGAGATCAATAACAGAAGAACGAGGGAAAAGAAATCAAATACTTGGAAAATGAACAATACCCTCCTGAAAAAAGACTGGGTTATAGAAGACATCAAGGAGGGAATAAGGAAATTCATAGACAGCAACGAGAATGAAAATACTTCCTATCAAAACCTCTGGGACACAGCAAAAGCAGTGCTCAGAGGTCAATTTATATCAATAAATGCACACATACAAAAAGAAGAAAGAGCCAAAATCAGAGAACTGTCCCTACAACTTGAACAAATAGAAAGTGAGCAACAAAAGAATCCATCAGGCACCAGAAGAAAACAAATAATAAAAATTAGAGCTGAACTAAATGAATTAGAGAACAGAAAAACAATTGAAAGAATTAACAAAGCCAAAAGCTGGTTCTTTGAAAAAATTAACAAAATTGATAAACCATTGGCTAGACTGACTAAAGAAATACAGGAAAGGAAACAAATAACCCGAATAAGAAATGAGAAGGACCACATCACAACAGAACCAAATGAAATTAAAAGAATCATTTCAGATTATTATGAAAAATTGTACTCTAACAAATTTGAAAACCTAGAAGAAATGGATGAATTCCTTGAAAAACACTACCTACCTAAACTAACACATTCAGAAGCAGAACAACTAAATAGACCCATAACAAAAAAAGAGATTGAAACGGTAATCAAAAAACTCCCAACAAAAAAAAGTCCTGGCCCGGACGGCTTCACTGCAGAGTTCTACCAAATTTTCAGAGAAGAGTTAACACCACTACTACTAAAGGTATTCCAAAGCATAGAAAATGACGGAATACTACCCAACTCATTCTATGAAGCCACCATCTCCCTGATACCAAAACCAGGTAAAGACATTACAAAAAAAGAAAATTATAGACCTATATCCCTCATGAACATTGATGCAAAAATCCTCAACAAAATTCTAGCCAATAGAATCCAACAACACATCAAAAAAATAATTCACCCTGATCAAGTGGGATTTATACCAGGTATGCAAGGCTGGTTTAATATCAGAAAAACCATTAATGTAATCCATCACATAAATAAAACAAAAGACAAAAACCACATGATCTTATCAATTGATGCAGAAAAGGCATTTGACAAAGTCCAACACCCATTTATGATAAAAACTCTTACCAAAATAGGAATTGAAGGAAAATTCCTCAACATAATAAAGGGCATCTATGCAAAGCCAACAGCCAATATCACTCTAAATGGAGAGAACCTGAAAGCATTTCCCTTGAGAACGGGAACCAGACAAGGATGCCCTTTATCACCGCTCTTATTCAACATCGTGTTGGAAGTCTTAGCCAGGGCAATCAGGCTAGACAAAGAAATAAAAGGTATCCGGATTGGCAAGGAAGAAGTAAAGTTATCACTATTTGCAGATGACATGATTATATACACAGAAAACCCTAAGGAATCCTCCAGAAAACTACTGAAACTAATAGAAGAGTTTGGCAGAGTCTCAGGTTATAAAATAAACATACAAAAATCACTTGGATTCCTCTACATCAACAAAAAGAACACCGAAGAGGAAATAACCAAATCAATACCATTCACGGTAGCCCCCAAGAAGATAAGATACTTAGGAATAAATCTTACCAAGGATGTAAAAGACCTATACAAAGAAAACTACAAAGCTCTACTACAAGAAATTCAAAAGGACATACTTAAGTGGAAAAACATACCTTGCTCATGGATAGGAAGACTTAACATAGTAAAAATGTCTATTCTACCAAAAGCCATCTATACATTTAACGCACTTCCGATCCAAATTCCAATGTCATATTTTAAGGGGATAGAGAAACAAATCACCAATTTCATATGGAAGGGAAAAAAGCCCCGGATAAGCAAAGCACTACTGAAAAAGAAGAAGAAAGTGGGAGGCCTCACCTTACCTGACTTCAGAACCTATTATACAGCCACAGTAGTCAAAACAGCCTGGTATTGGTACAACAACAGACACATAGACCAATGGAACAGAATTGAGAACCCAGACATAGATCCATCCACGTATGAGCAGCTGATATTTGACAAAGGACCAGTGTCAATTAACTGGGGAAAAGACAGCCTTTTTAACAAATGGTGCTGGCATAACTGGATATCCATTTGCAAAAAAATGAAACAGGACCCATACCTCACACCATGCACAAAAACTAACTCCAAGTGGATCAAAGACCTAAACATAAAGACTAAAACGATAAAGATCATGGAAGAAAAAATTGGGACAACCCTAGGAGCCCTAATACAAGGTATAAACAGAATACAAAACATTACCAAAAATGATGAAGAGAAACCCGATAACTGGGAGCTCCTAAAAATCAAACACCTATGCTCATCTAAAGACTTCACCAAAAGAGTAAAAAGACCACCTACAGATTGGGAAAGAATTTTCAGCTATGACATCTCCGACCAGCGCCTGATCTCTAAAATCTACATGATTCTGTCAAAACTCAACCACAAAAAGACAAACAACCCAATCAAGAAGTGGGCAAAGGATATGAACACACATTTCTCTAAAGAAGATATTCAGGCAGCCAACAGATACATGAGAAAATGCTCTCGATCATTAGCCATTAGAGAAATGCAAATTAAAACTACGATGAGATTCCATCTCACACCAGCAAGGCTGGCATTAATCCAAAAAACACAAAATAATAAATGTTGGAGAGGCTGCGGAGAGATTGGAA